>NC_077239.1:18249633-18565883 GCF_947179165.1 Solanum dulcamara
TCCGGAAAATTTGGAGAAGTAAGATAAATAGAATTTACCGCTCCAAAATCATACCAGTATCTAATTTCTTGGGGGGATGAATCTTGCAAATAATTGATTCGAGGATATATCCCCGTAAAATCGATATATCTGTTGGGAGTAGTTTTAAGAGAAAATAAATCTCTCATTATCTGTTCTTGATCTCCAATGGCTTGAAGTATCTTATCGAATTTTTCTTTA
Organism: Solanum dulcamara; assembly: GCF_947179165.1. NCBI lineage: Eukaryota > Viridiplantae > Streptophyta > Magnoliopsida > Solanales > Solanaceae > Solanum > Solanum dulcamara. Next base: position 18,249,853 of record NC_077239.1, read on the forward strand.
TATCCCAAAGTAACTCCTTTTTGAGGCAATTGGGGTCTAAAAGATATATTTTCATACTTATCTTTTTCTTCCGTATTTGTCGAGGTATTATCATCTTTATTAGCTTTTATCAAGCTATTAACAATGTCATAAGAATCGCTGCATTGTCCAATTTTGGACGTTATCTGGGCACATACGCTGATTAATTTGTCAGCAATCAGTTGTTCACAATCGAAATTAGCAATTTCGATAATATCTGAAACTGCCTTTTGAATATCTTTAAATCCTTTATCAATATCTTGAAGATGATCTTTAATTTTTTCCATCTCTGGTGAGAAAATCTGCTGCAATATTTTTATTAGAGCGAATAATTTTAATATCAAAAGAATATTCAGACAAAAGCATTTGCCATCTAATAAATCGTTTATACTCCGGTTTTGACGGAAGATTATTATTAACAAAAGCCTTTACTTGTGTATTATCAGTTCTAAGAGTAAATCTTTTTGGTAATAAAAAGTAATATAATTTTTGACAACTTTTTACTACGGCTAACAATTCTTTTTCATTAATATGATATCTTGTTTGTGCATCCGAAAAAGTTCCGGAACAATATCTACATAGACTTTCTCCTATCTTATTTTTATTAAGATCATAATCTATCTTTTTTAATACTCCGCTCCAGCACTGTTCCGAAGCATCTGTTTCTAAAATTAAATCATCACTATCTTTTGGTAATTGTAATTTTGGTAAGTCTTTGCAAATAGATTTAATATCATTTACTTTTTTCATTAAGACTTCATTAAATTCAAAGCTCTTATCCTTTTTTAATAATTCTTGAAATGGCTTTCTTAGTTCAGCCAAATTTTGAATATAATCCGATGCATAGTTAAGTATTCCTAAAAAGCTTTGTACTTGCTTTTTATCGACTAATTTATCTGGGAAAACAGATATTTTTTCGACGATATGGCTTTGTAATTTAATACCATTTCCGTCAATTATCATTCCTAAAAATTCTATCTCATTTTTTAATAAGCTTGCTTTCTTTTTAGAAAGTGCTAATCCATTTTCTAGGCATAAGTTAGTGAATTTATTTAAGTGTATCAAGTGTTCTTCAAGGCTATCGGATAAAACTAAAATATCATCAACGTAGACAAATATATAGTCATAATCTTTAAAGATATTATCCATTTTTCTTTGAAATATCTGTGGTGCATTTTTTAATCCAAATGGCATGACTAACCATTCATATTGCCCTTGCGGGGTAGAGAATGCAGTATAATGAATACTATCTTTATTCATTTTTATTTGCCAAAATCCACTTTTACAATCAAACTTAGAAAATATCTTTTTGTTAGTAGTTCTATTAATTAGGCTTTCTTTATGTGGTAAGAAATATCCATCAAATATAGTATTATCATTTAATTTTTTATAGTTAATTACCATCCTTGGTTTATTTCTTACTATCTCTGCATGGTTTCTAACCATAAAGGCTGGTGAGCTATGAGGAGAGTTACTAGGTCTTATTATTCTAAGACTTAATAATTCTTTAATCTGTTTTTGAAATTCTTTTTGGTCATCGGGGTTATATCTCATTGGTTTTACTCTAATAACTTTGTCTTTATCCTTCATTTCTAACTTGGCTTCTATCTTATTTTTATCCCAAAATTCTAAGGGATTTTCTGAAAAACATTGTTCTAACTTTTGTTTAATCATGTCTAAACTTTCTTCTAATTTATTAAAAGTTATTTTATATTCTAACAAGTTGTTAGATTGTTTATTTATTGTTTGAGGGTTGTCCCAATCAGTATCGTATTGAAGTAATGGAGTACTTTTTGGAAAAATTGGTTTATCTTGATATCCTATATCACCACGCTGGGCTGTGCGGGGTTTAAAGTGAATAGGTAATCTTTTGGAATAAGCAGTTTTAAATCGTTTTACCACAATAATATGTTGACAAGGAGTTTTGAATTTTATTTGAAATAAAACTCTATCATATAAAACGGTATGAAACATTTCTAAAAAGTTATTTCCTAATAGAATATCTTGTCCGGTATTATGGAAATAAAATGGAGGACATTTTATTAGAAAATATCCTAGTAGTATGATCGGTTGAGCAATGCCTTTAGACATTGTTACAATATTATTAGATATATCTTTTCCCTTAGTAATGGGTAATTCTTGATGGTATTCTTTAGGGAATACGTCTGGTCTACAGCAACATATTCCTGATCCGTTATCTATATAGGCAGCAAAATATTCGGCTTTATAATCTTTATAAGTTATTCCTATTGGTATATAAATACTATATGGGCTTGTCATTTTGATATGAAAATTATCTTATCGTCGTAAGTAATCTTGATGCCATGATCAAGAATATCATATGGTTTTACACTATCTAGGAAAGTGGTTCCTAGCAGTATTTCTAACATATCATTATTTCCTTCTGGTTCAACCAATAGTCTTATAGGTATAGTGTTATCTTTAAATCTTAAAATAGTTTCTATCATGTTTGTTATTTCATGTTTCTTTCCATTAAAATCAGTATAAAGATGATTATCTTTTAATTTATATTGTTGGAGATGGTTACATAGCCTAAGGCTAATATAATTTCCACTGGCTCCTGTATCTAATAGGATGTTAATGGGAACAAATTGTATACCATTAAAATATTCTCCTTTTATCTTATAGTTTCTTATTTCATCATTTTTTGCTTCTAAGATAGGTTGTCTAACTCTTTCTGACTGTGTTCTTCTTATCATCGCTGTAGGATTTATGACTCGAGTTTCCTCAAAGGATAGTCGAGATGAGGAATCTTGTCGATTGTACAAAGGTTTAGATTGTAAATCTAAATCTAATGGTGTATCTTCTATTTCTTGTATTTGTGTCATACTAGGCATTTGTATTTGACTAACTTCCTCAAATAGATGGGGATAATCTATCGTCTCTTTTATGGCAAAGCAATCAGAATGATGTGTATTAGAAATAGCATATGAGATTACATATGTTATCGAATAGGGTCTATTGTATTTATGAAAGAAATCTTTTCTTTTAAAATCTTGTATTAAACTTAAAGTTTTATCAAAGTCTCTATCTAGAAGATGGTAAGAAATTCTAGGATAAATATTAAATTTAATCTTTCCGTATTGTAGATTTCCTCGTAGTATTCCTAAACAGGCTTCTTTCCTGTTTATTATCCTATTATCTATAATAGCTAAATCTATTGGGGTATCTAATCCTTCTCTAAAGGTAGATTTTATTATTATCTGAATTGCTCCTATATGTATCCATCCTAGAGTATTTCGAATTTCCGTTTTTATTTTTCGTAATTTATCTTGAATATCTTTTTTGGATAATAAAGGAATCATTATTTTATTAGAAGTAACTGAAACTTCTAACGCTCTTTCTTGGATATTTAATCCATAAAATAAATGATGTTGTCTTTTTCTTAATCCGAATCTATCAAGTATATTTACGTCAAATCCTGAGTAGTTAGTTAAAGAAAACTTTTCTTTTTGTATTTGTTTTAATTTTCTTTTATCAATAAAAATATCTTGTTTATATTCTCCAACTTGTTCTATCGTTTCTTCTATTATATCAGTTTCTATTTCATTACTCATTTTGACTGTCTTCATCTGACGAAGAATAATAATCTGTATCAGTTAGAATAAATATTGTATCGTCGGAATCTACTTCTTCAAAATTATTTAGTTGTATAAATTCTTCTAAATTTATCATTTCTTCGATATCTTCATCGATTTCTATTTTCTTGTTATTATTAGCAAATTTCTTTGGGCATCTATTGGCATAGTGTCCTATCTCTTTGCAGTAGTAACATCTACATTCTTTTGGATTTTTTCTTTTATTATTCCTTTTGTAAAAAGGTTTTTGATATCGTGTATATCCTTTCTTTTTGTAGTATCTAGCTTTTCTCTTTTTAAAATATTTTTTCTTAAAGAGTTTCTTTTTCTTATATTTTCTTTTAATCTTTTTGTAGTAATAAGGATTTTCACATCCAATCATTATAGGCATTTTAGGATTATCACAACATAAACTTATTTTCTTTCTTAATCCTTTTGTTGCTTTAGCTAATATGGCATCTGCACACCATGTACTAAGACTATCTTTTAAATGAGTTATTCTTTTTCCTAAAGTATCGGCTGTTCCGGAATTATAAGTATCTATTAACTTTCTACCCCAAGGGTCTGGTATCTTAGTAAAAAACATCGGTAAATACATTTCTGTATTTTTACCTCTGTTGTAAACATAGTAATAATAATTTTGAAAGACACAAATATATTTATCTATTTCACACATATCACAGTGTTCTGAGGCTGGTCGAAAGAAAAAAGTTCCACTACAGTGATTTGAAGCTCTCATATTTAGCCTACAGGTAGGATACAATTTTACCTTTCTTTAGATTGAGATGGAATGTGTGAAAGCATGTTGAAATAGTTGGAATTTGGGTTGGTTTGTTTGATTGTATATTTTAGGTGTTAGAAATCATGGTTTAGAGTTGTTATCGGGTTTCTCGGATATTTAGAAGCATGTGTATCTTGTCGTTATTTGTTAGTATTATAAGGAGAGTTGAATGAGCATGTTGTTGATATTGTGGAGTATGTTGGCCTTAGTATTGGATGTAAACTTGCTTTAGATGCCCCAGCATTGCTCCGGTGGATTTAAATCCTTGTACAATGGTATAACGTCTAGTGTCTGGTAGTTTAGCCTTAGATAGGCGTAACCCATGCTCTTAAAAATATTCTCATCCATAAATTGGTATAATTGTGACTTTCGTAATGCGTCGGCCATACTAGATTCATGATCGATGACTTTAGCTTCAATTCCAGTTTTGGCGGCATATCAGTTGACTCATTTGGGAATTTTTTTTTGGTACTATTGTATTCTTGTTGGGAAGTAGAATGTTTGGCATCATGGATAAATTATTTCTGAGCATCCGGATACCAAGTCCCGACCTCCATTCTGAATTATCAAGAGCATCCGAGTACTCAGCCCCGACCTCTATCGACTTGCTAGTATGACGAGCATTCGGGTATCCAATCTCAGCGTCGATCATATCGATGTATTATGGCGAACATCCGGGTACCAGTTCCAGCCTCGATCGCACTTATGTATTATGGCAAGCATCCGGGTATCCAGTCCCCGCCTTGGCCACTTTTAACATTCAGGTGAGCATCTGGGTCCTAGTCCCGGCCTCGACCCCTAAGTCACTACTAGATTGATTGACTCTTAGAGATCCTAGGTTTGGAAATGATATAGTACTTCGGTTCATAACATCGCAGATTCTTGGTTCCTAGCCTTAGTAGTTGTAGCTATTTTGTATACTCGACGGGCTTATAGGGGTCCATTTAGGTTTTTATTTAACTTGCGCACGAGTGTCCCGATTGGGCTTATGGGGGCTTAGTTAGGTATAGTTAGCTGTAGTTCTCATAGGTAGTACTCTTTCCCCCTTTTGATGCTTATGTTGACTCTTATTTAGGCTATTCCTCTTTTTCATATTGTTTTTACCTTTTCTTCTTAGTCGGCCGATGATATCTACTCGATACCTGTTGTCTTGGTACTGATACTATACTTTGCATCTACTTTCGTGATGCAAGACCGAGCACCAGCTACCGCCGTGAATAGATCGAGCCTATTGCAGTCAGCTTCAGAGACTAGGGTGAGCACTTGGTATTTTTGGATTATTTCCATCTCCTTCAGTATGGATGGCCCATCTTTTACCTTTTGAGACTAGTCAGTTGTTATATATATTTTTGGTCTACTTTCGTGACTTGTACTCGTATCTTATTTTATAAAAGTCTAAGGTGTGAAGTTTTGTCACGAGTCATTGTTACGCCCCGTACCAACTTCTACGACCTGTCCTGATAGGCCGTAGACTTGGCCTTATGGAAACTTTTTAACTAGGCTTCTGAAGTCATCCTATGGAGCTTTCTATGGGCCATCCACTAAAGAACGGACTGTAATCATGATTTGTAGGACCTTTCTTTAAGGTTGGTCATGACTGACCACCATGACTCCCTCTATGACTCATTTCTACATGTTGTGGGAACTTTTACGACTCGTAGAGATGGTCGCAAACTTGGATCTAGTTCAAGATTTGAGATTTTTCTCCTTGTTTTCAACTTTCCAACTTATGGGGCCTTACAGTTGAGTTCTAGTGCATGCCCAATATTTGGAGTTAAGGCATATCCCTGATTCCATTTAATTCCTAAATTCAAACAAATCTAAAGACAATGGCCAACAACGCTGGTCGTGAAACAGAAGAAGAAGTCACATAATGGCTCTAAATGAAGGAAGAGAATGCATATCAAAATCTTCCCCATAATTAACAAAAGAATATTCAAAACATCCAATAGATTGTGAGAAATTGTCCTCTACCCAGAAAGACACATGGCTTTCATATTTGGAACAACTGTGGGGTTGATTATGATACCATTTGGACTATGGGTGCTATTGTGTTACCTCCACTTCCTCTAGAGCCAAGTTCTGTGTTTCTAGCAGTTTTATTCAGATGCTCAGCAGTAAAGGATTATTTGCAGGCTTTCCATATGAGGACCCATATGCTCATTGAACAATGTGGTGTATGTTTGCAAAGGCAGTGTTGGTGATCTGGATTTGAATATGGATTTCATCGAATTGCCTGTGTTCCCATTTTCACTCAAAGGCAAAGAAACTACTTGATTAACTGAGATCCCATATAACTACAGAAGTACATAGAGGCAGTTACATGAGGCATATATAGAAAAGTACTTCCTTTTGTCGGAGAAGATGAAACTGAGAGAAAAAACCAACAACTTCAAACAACTAGCATGAGAGTTAATAAGTGCAACATAGATGTCACGCCCCGAGAGGGTACCATAGACGTGGCTGGAATCGAAGACCATTTCTGGTCCCCAAGAAAACCACTTGATCCAATCACACATCCAAACTCTCAGCGGAAAGTTCAACATAATTCAAAAGACAGTTAACTCTAGTGAGCACTCAAACATCATGAGAAATGAAATAATATGCTAAAAATTACTCAAATATGAAGGGACTCAATGTCACATACTCAATACTAAAATTTACTTTTTTTAAAAAAATAAGATCTGGAACAAATCCCTCTAATTCAACTCGGACTCTGTCCATTAAGCCTCTAACTTAATACTAGAGAGGTGCCAAGACAAGTCCAAGGCTACCTCAATTGACAATCAAAAGAAAATGAAATCGAAGAAATATAACTGAAGTCTTTCGGATGCAAGGAGGCCTCACCAAAAGATGGATAGGCTTAGTCTTTAACGATGATCCTGTTGAGGACCTCTATTACCTGTATCTATATTATAAAATAATACAGGCAAATGATATCAGTACATGGAATGTACGAGTATGTAAAATGGCTGAAAAGGAAACTTACTCAAAATACTCAACTCAACTCATAGGACTCAACTTTTAAAATAGATCAACTCAATACAGCATGAAGTAGAATAATATAATGCTTTAAATGATATGCAATAATAGATATAACTCAATATAAGAAAGTATGATAATTTACTCTTTGGGTGGTTCTATAATTGACAACCATCACTCATGATCTAGTAATGATATAACGCTTAAGAGCTGCTGCAGCCGTCTAATACTTGCCAGGGTAAAGGATGCTCAACCTGATGGATCCAATATAAAAGTCCTCTTTTCGGACAAGAGAGGCTTTGCCTATATCCTACGCTGGTTACGTAATTTATGGGCTCACCCCATATCGGGGCTCAATACTAATCCCAAAATACTCTATTATACTCATATACATTAAGAGAGTAAAATACTCAAAATACTCATTTAGTCGCTTTTGGACTTACCTCAAAATCAACTCATCTCAACTTATCTCTTATCTTTAAATTGGATACAATTTCAACTCAATGAATGTATTTAAAACATAATTTTATCTCCTCAACTCAATCTCAAAATAGATGTTTTAATGCAATAATGCTCAACTCGTTTATACTTAAAATACCCATGCTCAAGATAATAATTAAGGAATTTCTCAAAGTCATGCTCAAATTAATAACTAAAAGACTTCTCAAACTTAACTCATGCTTAAATGCTTTCTCAATCGAAGATGGAAATAGTCATTCTTTAAGCCCAAAATAATGTATAATTTAATTATTGCAAAACGTTCACAAATCTTTCTTTAAAACTCCATCAATACATAAAATACAAATGAAATCCCACTTAGGGTTCATGTGAATACAAACATGAATCCATACTCTCAATAAGAATCAACTCAAGAAACTCATCAAGGAATATCGTAATGCATGTACAATAACACAAGAATATTTTTATACAAACTCAATAAGAATGATAGATAATTCAAAAACTCGGTTCATGGAACTTTGAAACTCATCTCAGCTAAATAGAATGAAGATGTAGGGCACGTGGATGGACTCAATCGATATTTTGGATAGCCTTACATACCTGGGATGAAGACAGGACAATGTATCTTGAATCTTTTGAACTCGAGCCTCTTCTCCACTCCTTGTCCATAGTTCTTAAGTTAAATTACCATAAAAGAATTGGGAATGCATTTAGAAACTCTTTTAAAGTAAAAAATGACCTATTTTGATCATGAATTAAGAATAGTAGGGTGGAGAAAAGATACAAATGCCCCTCCTTAAATTTAAAATGGGCAGAAAATTATCCTGTGGGGGACCAAGTCCGCGACGCGCACTAGTTCCGTCATAGTGCAATTTTTTTGTAAAATTTTTCCGATCGAATTCTAACCCTATAGAAAATAACTAGGATAGAATTAAGTCCAATCCGCAGCAGGTCCGTGATGTGGACTTATCGTCCACTTTCCTATTTTTGTCGCTTCACTCTGATTTTTTTTGATCCATTTGGCCTAAAATTCAACCAAGACCATTTTCCAACATAATTATTTACCCCGATCAATATTCATGCCTCAGATTAATTGAAAAAGTTAATGAAGATGCATTGTGCGAGCGTTCTTTAGTCTAGAATTTTTTTGGTAATTTTACCAGGTGTAACATTATCTCCCAATTGGAATCATTCATCCTCAAATTGAGCCCCATTAGAAATGGACTCAAGGAATGAATGACAATCAAGACTAAATTAAACCTACCAATCAATCAAATCAAACAATCTAGGCAATTAACTATTTAGACTCAAGAATAGACAAATTAGTTCAAGTCAAGAGTAGAGATATTACCTTCATTATTCTCATCATTAGGCATGAATAGAAGTTGGTATTTAGATTTTATATCATCCTCAGCTTCCCACGTGGCTTTCTCAATAAATTGATTCCTCCATAGGACTTTGACTGAGGCAATCTCTTTAGTCATCAATTTGCGACCCTGACGATCAAGGATTTGAATTGAAATCTCTTCATAGGACATGTTATCTTTAACTCCAATACTATCAGTGGGTACTATTAATGAGGGATCTCCCACGCACTTCTTCAACATCAAGATATGAAATATTGGATGAATAATGGCTAACTCAAAAGGTAAATCCAACTCATAAACGACACTCCCAATCCTCCTTACAATTTAGTAAGGGCCAATGTATCAGGGACTAAGCTTTCCTTTCTTCCCAAACCTCATGAAACCCTTCATGGGTGACACTTTCAAGTACACCCAATCATTCACCTCACACTCTAAGTCTCTCTCTCACACATACATATATGATTTCTGGCGGCTTTAGGCTATCTTCCTCCTCTATAGAATAAACTTAACCTTCTCCATAGCTTGAAGAACAAAATCAGGCTCAATCAAGTCAATTTCACCAACGTCAAACCATCTAATTGGTGATCTACATCTCCCCCCATACAAAGCTTCATAGGAAGCCATCTGAATACTCGCATGATAGATGTTGTTGTATGCAAACTCAATGAGAGGTAAGTGGTCATCCCAATTACCTTTGAAATTAAGTACATATGCCCTCAATATATCCTTCAATGTTTGAATGGTGGTGCTCTTCCTGGACATTTGTCTAAGGATGAAAAGTTGTACTAAGATTCACCTTTGAACCCAGTCCTTTCTAAAAAGACCTCTAAAATTAAGAGGTGAATTGGGATCCTCTATCTGAGATAATAGACAAGGGAACCCCATGCAATCTAAAAATTTCTTGTATGTAAAATTTTGCATAGTCCTCTACGGTGTCTGTAGTCCTAACTGCCAAGAAGTGGGCTGATTTAATAATCCTATCCATAATCTCCCAAATCCAATCATGCTACTTTTGGGACCTCAGCAATCCTATAATGAAGTCCATATTGACCATCTCCCAATTCCACTCTGGATATATATATATATATATATATATATATATATATATATTTTGGGCTAACCCACATGACCTTTGATGCTCAACTTTAACCTGCTAACAATTTGGGCACTTGGAAAGAAACTCAACAATATCTTTCTTCATTCCACTCCACCAATAGACTTCTCTCAAATTAGTTTACATCTTTTTAGAACTAGGATAGATAGATTATTTGGAACTATGTGCTTCAACCATAATCTTTTCCCAGATATCGTCAACATTCGGGACATACAATCTATCCTGGTACCTCAACACAACATCTCATCCTTTGGAGAAAACCATCATCTTCTGTTTATGGACAACTTCCTTTAACTAAAAAAGGACAATATCTTAGTCTTAACTCTCCTTCACCTCTTCCATAAGGGATGATGCAGAACCATTCTGAACATTAACTCCTCCTTCATTATTCTACTCAAGTTGAACTCCTAATCCAGCTAATCTATGTACCTCTTTTGTCAATGCTTTCTTTCCCTCCTCTATATGGGTAGTGCTACCCATAGATAACCTGCTAAGAGCATCCACAATAACATTAGCTTTACATGGGTGGTAGAGAATGCTCATATCATAATCCTTGAGCAACTCGAGCTATTTCCTCTACCTCAGGTTGAGATCTCTCTGACTGAAGACATATTGTAGGCTCTTATGATCAGTGAAGACATCAACATGCACCCTATACAATAATGACACCAAATTTTAAAAGCAAATACCATAGATGCCAGCTCAAGGTCATGAGTTCGGTAATTACTCTCATGTTTCTTAACCTGTCTAGAAGAATAAACTATCATTTTTCCCCTATGCATCAACACACAACCTAAACCAACTCTAGATGCATCATAATATATTACAAAACCCTCTATTCCATCAGGCAAGGTCAAAATAAAAGCATTGGTCAGTTTGGTCTTTAATTTCTGGAAACTCTCCTCACAAGCATCGGACCATTAGAACTTAGCTTTTATTTGGGTCTGCATATTCAAGGGTGATGATATAGAGGAGAATCCCTCTATAAATCTTTGGTAATAGCCATCCAAACCTAAGAAGTTTCTTATATCAGTTGGGGAGGTGGGTCTGGGCCAATTCTTTACTGCCTCAATTTTCTAGGTATCAAACTGAATACCATCTTAATATATAATGTGGCCTAGGAATGCCACTGATGCAAGCCAGAATTCATAGTTGGAGAACTTTGGATATAACTCCTTGTCTTTTAGATTCTAGACGACAACTCTATAGTGATAGACATGCTCTTTCTCATTCTTGGAGTAGACTAGAATATCATCAATAAGAACAATCACGAACATATCCAGATATGACTTGAACACCCAATTCATGAGATCCATAAAGGCTATAGGTGCATTAGTCAACCTAAAGGACATGTCTAAGAACTCAAAATGGCTATAATGGGTTCGGAAGGCTGTTTTTGGAATATCATATTCTTTCACTTTCAGTTGATGGTAATTCGATCTAAGGTCTATCTTTGAAAAATAGGAGGCACCCTGAAGATGATTAAACAAATCATCTATCCTAGGAAGAGGATACTTATTCTTTACTGTGACCTTATTCAGTTGTCTATAGTCAATGCACATTCTAAGGGATTCATCTTTGTTTCGCACAAAGAGGATAGGAGCGCTCTAAGGTGAGACACTTGGCCTAATATATCCCTTATCTAGGAGATCTTTTAGTTGCTTTTTCAACTCTTTCAACCCAGCAGGAGCTATCCTATATGGCAGAATAGAGATAGGCTGCATATTGGGAAGGACATCAATCCTAAAATCTATCTCTATTAGGAAGGACTCCGAGTAGGTCCTCAGGAAACACTTTAGGAAACTCATTTACAATCGAGACTGACTCAAAAGTAGGGGACTAAGCACTATCATCTTTGACTCTAATGATGCAATAAATACATCCTTTAGAGATCAACTTTTTAGCTCTAAAGTAGGAGATAAATTTATTCTTTGGAACAACAAGACTATCTTTCCACTCTAAGATAGGCTCATCCAAAAAACTAAACTTAACAACCCGAGTCCTAAAATCAACAAAGGCATAACAAGTATAAAGACTTTCCAGGCCAAGGATCACGTCAAAATAAACTATGTCTAACTCAACTAAGCCCGCCATAGTATCCTTGTGATAGATTAACACGATATAATCTTTATAGACCCTTTCAACTAAGATAGACTCACCAACAAGAGTACATACATTGAAAGGTTCAATAAGACACTCAGGAGTTTTATCAAATTCATTAGCCACATAAGGGGTTACAAAAGACAAAGTAGCACCCAGATCCAATAAGGCATAACAATTATGAGAAGAGAATCGAAACATACCAGTGACAACATCTGGCGAGTTCTCCTGATCCTAGGGATTAGCCATAGCATATAGGTGGTTTAGACCTCTACTTGTACTTGCAGAAGTGCCTCTCTGGTTCCCCTGACTTGGTGGCACCACGGAAGAAGGCTAAGCTCTATCTCCCAATATCGGGAAATTCCTTTGGAAATAATCCTTCTCACCACAATTATAGAAACCCCTGTTACCCCCTCTGCACACTCCCAAATGGAGTCAGCACATTTACTGCAAGGCAGCTTTCCCTTAGGACCTTGAGCCACACTTCCATAGGATTGGGAACCTGAGATCTGAAATTCTGGTGACTCTAAAATTTCTGATCATATTTATTACTAGGTGCAGGTATACTGGCTGATGAAAGGGAATAGAAGGATGACTTCTTATGAAAGAATGATCTGTTACCGTTACCTTGCTTCTGTTGACCAGGATCATGTCCTATGGACTTTGCTTTCTTACTCTGCTGATCTTCTCTATCCTTTTTCTTCTTATCCTGAACCTGTTGAGCATACACCATGAGCCTAGAGGTGTCCATATCATAAATAAATATGGCCTCTTAACACTCTTACTTTACATGCCTGCCCAAACCTGACACAAATTTCCTTATATTGGCCCTCGCATCGGGAATCATCTCTGGAGCATATCTGGATAACTATATGAACTTGAGACCATAGTTCTTCACGGTCATCCCTTCTTACTTTAGGTTCATGAACTCATCTTCCTTTTCTTCTCTCAACTCCTTGGGAAAGAAATGGTTAAGGAAAGTCCCCTCAAACTCATTCTAAATAGCAGGCTCAGCATCGCCACCCTTCCTTCCTCTCATTGGTTATACCAAACAGTAACGACATCCTTGAGCAGATAGGAAACCATCTCAACCCCGTCAATCTTAGTAGGATGCATAGCTCTCACTATTTTCTACATATCATCAATGAAATTATGAGGGTCCTCCTACACCTTGGAACCCATGAAGACTAGTGGGTTCAGTTTCAAAAAGTCTCGAATTCTCACTGAAGTTGATGGCTTATGAGAGCTAGAGCTGGGAGCCGGTGAAATCTGGTTACCTCTCTTTCTAGCTATCAGTTGGGTGAGCATAGTGATGGCACCTATGAGCTCAGCTTCTGAAGTAGGAGCTGGTTCAGTAGTAGGCTCTTGGGGTTCCAAAGTAGACCTTGTAGGTCAGTCCCTAGTCCTCACTCTTGATGGTGTGGAAGCTCAGTTTGTGGAACCTCAATGTTTATGTTTCTCTGACTGACAGTGCATTTAAAAAATATTATCTGCAAACGTCTAATGCATGAATTAGGAAGGAACCTTTTGAGTTAAACTCATTAGAACGAACTTAGAGTATGTAGTAGTGAAATAATTTCTTAATGTCCTATAACCTCTTGATTATAAGTGTGGTTTAGGACATACCCATAAGCAAGACTCTACTATACATGGATTTATAGACACCCTAGGAGTCTTGAACTCTATGCTCTGATACCAAGTTTGTCACGCCTTGAGATGGTACCCTAGACATGGCCAACACTCGAAGATCATTGTTGGTCCCCAATTGAACAACTTGGTCCAATCACACATCCAAACTCTCAGAGAAAGGTTCAATATAATTCGAAAGATAGATAACTCCAGTGAGTACTCAAACATTATGAGCAATGAAATAATAAGCTGAAAATTACTCAAGTATGAAGGGGCTCAATGTCACATACTCAATACTGAAATTTAGTTTTTCTTTTTTTAAAAAAGCTCCAGAACAAATCCCTCTAATTCAACGCTAACTCTGTCCATGAAGCCTCTAACTTAATACTAGAGAGGTGCCAAGACAAGTCCAAGGCTACCTCAACTGATAATAAAGGAAATGAATGGAAGAGATATAACTGAAGTCCTCCAGATGCAAGGAGGCCTCACCAAAAGCTAGACGGGCTTAGTCTTCAATGGTACGCCTGTTGAGGAGCTCTATTAGATGTATCTGTATCATAAAATGATGCAGGCCAACTGGTGTCAGTACATGGAATATACGAGTACGTAAAATGGCTGAAAAGGAAACTTACTCAAAATACTCAACTCAACTCATAGGACTCAACTCTAAAAATTGCTCAACTCAATAAAGCATAAAGTAGAATAATATAATGCTTTAAATTATATGCAATAATAGATATAACTCAATATATAAAAGTATGATAATATACTTTTTGGGTGCTTCTCTAATTGGCAGCCATCACTCATTAGCTAGTGATGATACAATGCTTCAGACTTCTGTTGCCCTAGCCATCCAATACTTTCCAGGGTAAAGGACTCTCAACCTAATGGATCCAATATAAAAGTCCTCTTTTTGGACAAGAGAGGCTTGGCCTATATCCTACACTGGCTACATAGTTTATGGGTTCACCCCACATCGGTACTCAATACTACTCCCAAAATACTTAATTATGCTCATATACATTAAGTGAGTAAAATACTCATAATACTCATTTAGTCTCTTTTAGACTTATCTCAAACTCAACTCATCTGAACTCATCTCTTCTCTTTAAATTAGATACAATTTCAACTCAATGAATATATGTAAAATATATTTTTATCTCCTCTACTCAATCTCAAAATAGATGTGTTAATGTAATAATGCTCAACCTATTTATACTTAAAATACCCATATTCCAGATAAGAACCAAGGGATTTCTCAAACTCGTACTCAAATTAATAATTAAGAGACTTCTCAAATATAACTCATGCTCAAATACTTTCTTAATCAAAGATGGAAATAGTAATTTTTTAAACCCAAAATAATGTATAATTTAATTAATGCAAAATGTTCACAAATATTTTTTTAAAACTCCATCAATACATAAAATACAAATGAAATCTCACTTAGGGTTCATGTGAATTCAAACACGAATTCATACTCTTAACAAGACCCAACTCAAGAAACTCACCAAGGAATATCATAATGCATGTAACACAAGAAAATTTATATACGAACTCAATAGCAATGATAGATAATTCAAAATCTCAATTCATGGAACTTTGAAACTCATCTCAACTAAATAGAATGAATATGTAGGGCACGTGGATGGACTCAATCCACATTTTGGGTAGCCTTACATACCCGGGACAAAGACAGGACAATCAATCTTGAATCTTTTGAAACCTAGCCTCTTCTCCACTCCTTAGCCCTATCTCTTAATTTAATTTGAGTAAAAGACTTAGGAATGCGTTTAGGAACTCTTTTAAGGTAGAAAACGATCTATTTTAGTCATGGGTTAAGTATAGGAGGGGTGGGAAAAAGACCAAAATTCTTCTCCTTAAAATTAAAATGGGCAAAAAATTGGCCTATGGGGGACCAAGTGTGCGACGCAGATTGGTTTCCTCAAAGTGCAATTTTTTTCTAAAATTTTTGCAATCGAATTTTAACCCCGTAGAAAATATTTAGTGTAGTGCGGACCTGTCGCCCTCTTCTCTATTTTTGTTGCTTTACTCTGAATTTTTTTCTTTTCATCTGGTTGATCGAAATTCAACCAAGACCATTTTTCCAAACAATATTTCACCCTAATTAATATTCCAGCCTTGGATTGACCGAAAAAGTTAAAGAAGATACATTGTACGAGTGTTATTTAGTCTAGGGGTATTTTGTTTTCATAACCTGATTTTCTGCGTAACTCTTATAGTAGTAGTAATTTTTCTTACATTAAAGGATTTAGTGATAGCATTATCTTAGTATCTCAGAACACACATAATCGGTATAGTCCTTTTAAAAAAATTAGTAGTCTTTATAAAGTCTTTGTGGGTTCGATATCTGGCTCAAAAGAGCTACTATATTACTTGTTAGATCACGTACACTTGCGTGTGCGCTTGGATGCAACAAATTTTTAGCACCGTGTCCGGAGACTTTAAATTAGGTCATTTATTTTTCTTCAAAGTTTCTATATTTATTATGCTAGTGTTGACAACATGATCTTAGCTATGCATTTTTGCAGGTGACTGAGGCATTACACTGGGCAGAGATAAGGAACTTGTGGAGCCATTATTAGAGTCTGAACAATTCTTCTATCAACAAAGGCAAAGAGAGGCGTCTCAATATCCAATGCAAAAGTTCAATCTAGAGAATAATCACGGATTGCCAGGGGACAGTTTGCCCAAGTAGATACCACTAGAAGAGATACCTATGGAGATGGAAGTAAGGACAGTGAGAGATGTGGCAGTCCCACTCACAGAAAATGTCACCTTTAGTATTCAGAAACCACTGGTTGGGGGTCAGTTTCAGTTAACACAGAATATGATGCACCTTTTGCACACGGACGGGCAATTTAATGGTTTTCCTCACGAAGATCTCCAAGTAAATATCCAAAAGTTTTTGGAAATTGGTGATACTTACATGTCAACTGGGGTATCTCCTGGTTATGTGAGCTTAACATTATTTCCCTTTTCACTATTGGGGTAGGCAAATAGGTGGTTGAAGTGAGAACCGCCCAATTCCATCACTACTTAGAATGACTTAGCTCGTAAATTTCTAATTAGGTTCTTTCCTTTGGGAGTTGAGAAGTGAAATCCTAAGCTTTATAAAAAAAAGCTGGAGAGAATTTATATCAAGCTTTGGATAGGTTTAAATCTCTGCTCATCAGTTGCCCCATCACCATCCGACAAATGAGGTGTTGGTCCATACCTTTACTGAGGGACACAAAAATTCTCCTTGATTTGGCTGCAGGTGGACAAGCATTGTAGAAATTATATAATGATCTATATACACTACTGAACCGCATATCTCAAGGAAATCCTAAGTGGAATGGAGGGAATTCCTGGCCCATGGTGCAGAAACAAGCAGGAATGTTGGAAGTAGATGCCATGACTGCCTTGACTGCGTAAATTGCATCGATGCAGAATATCATATCCACATATTTACCAATATGGTACTGGGATAACAACAGGCGATAGTGAATATGGTTCAATAACAACCAATGTGGTGTAAGATTTGCAGAAGTAGTGAACATTCAACAGATTATTGTAGAGCCAATCCAGAGTCTATGAACTTTATCGATAATGCACAAAGGGGAAGAGTTAACCAGAACTATGGAAATACTTACAACTTGAATTAGAGAAGCCCCCCAAACTTCTCATGTGGTAGAAATTAGCATCAGGGGTGGACCCAATTTAGACCACAAGGAGGTGGGCAACAGTACAATAATCAAGGCTAGGGTAACTAGAGCTCAGGAAAATCAGGAAGCATGAACGTAGAGGATATGTTGAAACAAATCATGACTGACCAGGCTAAGTTAGTTGCAGAGGTACGTCAAAATTAGTTAGCTACTCAAAATCTCATAAAACAACTTGGGTAGTTGGCAAGTGCACAGAACTCTCGCTAGCAAAGAGGTTTCCCAGGTAACACTGATTCAAACCCTAAATAGGTAAATACAGTACATATCTATAATGGTCAGCAACTAACTGAATTAACTCCCTAAATGAAATTGGATGAGTTGAATAGTAAAAGAAAAGTTGTGGAAGAAGGTAAATCCAACAAGAAAAAGGTGGATAAAGAATCAAAAATGAAACCTCCTCCTTTATTCCCACAAAAGTTTAAGAAAAAGAAGGAGGATGAATGTTTTGAGAAGTTCATCGACATACTAAAACAGGTACAAATTAATTTACATTTGATTGATGTTTTACAGGGTATCCCTAAGTACGTAAAGTATGTTAAGGACATTGTGGCTAAAAAGAACAAACTGGCTGAGTATGAAACAATAGCACTCACTAAAGAGTGCAGTTCAAGAATTTTGAATAAAGTTAAGCTCCCAACAAAGTAGAAAGATCTGGGGAGTTTTACAATACAGGTTACTATTGGCAATTGTGTGAATGCAAGACGATTATTTGATGCCTATCTCTATATTCAAAAAATTAGGTTTTGGAAATCTGAAGTTTACCACCATTCTATTGCAAATGGAAGACCGCTCAGTAGCCAGACCGGATGGGATCATCGAGGATGTATTAGTCTAGGTGAGATTAGTCATTTTCCCTATAGACTTTGTCATGTTAGACTTTGAGCCAGATCTATAGGTCTCTTTCATATTGGGATGGCCATTCCTTACAACAAAAGGGGCATTGATAGATGTAGCAGTAGGGCAACTCACGATGAGAGCTACGGACAAGGTAGAATTATTTGATGTGTATAACACATTGAAATTACATGTGATATATGAAAATCTATCTACAATAACAGTAATTAATAAAGCAGTGGCAGAGAAATGTGTAGAATCTAAAGATCCTATGGATAAAGTGTTAACGGGTCAAGACATAAAAGGTGACGTACTGGGATAATGCCCTAGCTAGAGGTAAAGGCCGACCTCTAGGTTATTCCAGGGATGCATCTCCATCTCTAGCCTAGGAGCAGACTCCGTAGCCGTAGGTGAAGCCACTAGTAGCTCTAATACATTATCTGCCGATGGGGCAAGGACCAACCCAGCCATTGCTCGAGCAAGTTGCAGCTCCAAACCTTTAAGCGACGTTCGCCCAGGTATTAGCTGTTATTGGGATATGAAGTAGGCCCCAACTATAGTTGCTCTAGCACTGCAGGGTCAACCTACACCAATAGTACCAGTAGTTCAACGGCCATCAACACCTGCCACTCAATTTGATGATCTAGAGGGCATTATGCCACTTCAGGAGAAAAAGATGCTCAGGGTGTTCATTAGACTCTCACTGTCGAGGTTTTCTAGGTTTATGAGTGAGGATACCCAAGAGTTTCTACTTACTTTCCATGAGCATCTGCAGATATTGGGTTTAGTAGAGTTAAAAGGAGCAGAATTCACCGCTTATCAGCTAGATGGTCTAGCCTGATAGTGGTGGAGTTAATATCTAGAGACTTGGCTAGCTGGGTCTCTACTAGTGTTGTGGGATGAGTTTTCAAAGGCCTTGTTACCTCGATTTCACCCCAATAACATTAGAGATCAACTCTGAGATTAATTCTCGCGGTTGAGTACGGATCATGATAGTATCGGAGTATGGAACCCAATTTCATGAGCTCTCTTGACACTCTATCATGATCTTACCTACTCAGGAGGAGAGGGTTCATTGCTTCATCAAAGGTTTGAGACTTTAGTTACGGATTGAGACTTAATTTTTAGTCTTAGGGGACCGCTTATTTCTGGATGTGGTAGACCATGCCCGTATACTTATTCAGCCATTTCGAGGCCCAAAAGGGCAGCAACAAAAGGGCTAGGTAATAGGATAACTAAGGTAGGCCCCATTTTTGGACCAGAGAGTCATATTACAGATCTCACTAGAGATTCCAATATGGCATGTTTAGTCACCCATTCCAGGCCTCACTCCACACATCAAAGGGTGACCAACACCATCAGGATGGCTTTAATGTCGGTTCGAGCCAGGGCTGAGGTGGTTTTCAGATGGGTTCTTCTAGCCGAGGTGGTCGGCCTCCCACTACAAGCTAGCTATTGCAGGGATGTTATGAGGAGCTAGATCTTTGGTCTCACGAGTGCCCTTACCATAGGCTAGCTACACCAGCTCCATAAGTAGCTACACCTGCACCAGTAACAATACCTCCTATTAGAGGTGGAGGCCAAGGCCAGGATCATAGGGATAGTCATTAAGGTGCATGGGAAAGTCCCCGAGGAGGTAGGATAGGGGGCCGAGTTGATGCACGAGGTAGAGGAGCCTAGACCCACTTTTGTGAATCTCCAGCTAGAGCAGAGGCTGCAACCTTAGACAATATGATCATAGGTGCAGTTCTATTATATCATTAGCCCGCATCCACTTTATTCGATCTAGGCTCTACCTATTCGTAATTATTTGTATATTGTGGCCCTTGACTGAGTATGAGTTCAGAGTCTTTTATTGATCCGTTGTGTGTTTCGACCCCATTAGGTGATTCTTTAGTACTGCATCAGGTCTTCAGATTTGGTGGGGTGACTATTCAGGGGCGAGACACTAGGGTTGACCTTATTTCATTAATATGTTGGATTTTGACTTGATTCTAGATATGGTCTAGTTATCCCCTAACTGTACGGTCTTGGATTGCTATGCCAAGACCGTTACCTTATGCTAGGTATTTTGCTAGTGGTGTGGCAGGGCTCTTGTAATCGTAAACTGGTTGGGGTGATCTCTTTTATTCGAGCTTAGAAGTTAGTGGCTGGCAGATGTTTGGCATACTTGGATTATGTTAGAGATGTTAGTAGGGAGGGTCCTATGGTTGATTCAGTGCCTTGAGTCCAAGAGTTTGCAGATGTGTTTCCGGCCTACCTTCCTAGTCTTCCTCTGGATCATGATATTGAGTTTCCATTAATTTAGAACTGGGTATTTGTCCTATTACTATCCCATCGTATTGTACATCCCCCGTAGAGCCCAATGAGCTTAGTGTTCAGCTTCAGGATCTCTTGAGTAAGGGATTTATTCAGCCTAACGTATTGTCTTGGGGTGGCCCAGTCCTGTTCATTAAGAAGAAGGATGGTACTATGCAGATGTGATTGTCAGTTGAATAATGTGATGGTGAAAAATTATTACCCCATGCCTAGGATTAATGACCTATTTGACCAGTTTTAGGGTGCCATGATTTTTTCTAAGATTGATTTGTGATTCAGGTACCACTAGTTGAGGATTAGGGCAGCAGACATCCCTAAGACCGCATTTAGGACTCTTTATGGCTACTATGAGTTCCTAGTGATGTCTTTTGTGTTGTCTAATGCCCCTTCCACATTTATGGACTTTATGACTCGTGTATATAGGCCGTACTTAGACTATTTGTCATAGCCTACATTGATGATAATTTGGTGTAATCGCAGAGCTGAGATGATCATGAGCAGCATTTGAGAGTAGTGCTTCAGACTTTGAGAGATAAGCGACTTTATGCCAAATTCTCAAAATGCGAGTTTTAGCTTAAGTCCGTACCATTCTTAGGGAACATGGTATCCAAGGATGGCATTATGGTAGATCTGATAAAGATTGAGGCTATTCGTGATTGGGCCAGACCCATCTCTGGTGCTGAGATTCATAGATTTGTCAAATTGGCAGGGTACTACAGACACTTTGTTATGATATTTTTTTACTATAGTAGCACTTTTGACTCGATTGACTTTCTAGGATGTTTAGTTTATGTGTTCAGAGGAGTATGACATGAGCTTTCTGAGGCTCAAGAAGTTTCTTACCACTGCTCCTATATTGACTGTTCTAGTTGAGCGTGAGAGATTCACCATTTATTATGATACATTCGTAGTTGGTTTGAGTTGTGTCCTGATGGAGCAGGGTAGGGTTATTACTTATGTGTCGAGGGCACTTAAGCTACATGAGAGCAACTACCCTACTCATGACTTGGAGTTGGCGGTGGTTATTTTTTCTCTTAAGATTTTGAGGCACTACCTGTATGGAGTTCGATGTGAGATCTACACTAATCAAATGAGCTTTCAGTATATTATGAGTCAAAAGGATCTAAACATGAGGTAGCGCTATTGGATTGAGCTCCTAAAGGACTATGACCTCTGTATTCTCTACCATCCAAAAAAGGTGAACATAGTAGTAGACGCCTTGAGTTGGTAGGCAGTAAGTATGGGTAGTCTAGCTTTCCTTTCCACTGTAGATCAACCTTTAGCTTTAGACATCCAGTCTATAGTCAACAAGATAATTTGGATTGACTTCTCTGATTCCTGTTATATGTTATTCTATGTGGGGGTTCAGTCATCTCTATTGGATCGGATTCACAACCGTCAGTTTGAGGATGAGGATTTACTTGCACTTTGATATTGGGTTTTGGGAAATGACAGTAGCTTGACTACTTTAGATTCATATGGGGTATTGAGAATTGGTGGTCATCTATAGTTGAGTGTTTGGATGATCGTCTGAGTTATATAAATGAGCCATTTGCTATTTTGGTAGAGATGTCAAACAGTTGCAATCCAAAGCCATTCATGTGGTTAAGGTCCATTGGAGGCATCATCCAGTCAAGGAGTCTACCTGGGAGATCGAGCAGAAGAAGCGGGCACAGTTTCCCTACTTAATCCTTCAGGTACTTCTTGACTCTTACATTATTAGATGAAATTTCCTTTAGTAGTGGATTTTTTAATGACTCTCCAGGTTAATTTTGAAATAAAGCATTCATTTCACCATTTAGAGAGTTATTGTAGCAACCATAAGTCATTTATGACTTAATGGCACTAATTGTTAGGTTACCTAGTCGTTCATTTGGGTTTTAGGCATGTTTTCCTATTTTGGAGCTTTTATAACTTGCAAACTTAACTTTAGTCATAACTTCAGGTAAATGACCTCAGAATGGGATTCTGACTATTCCATCAACTCTAGAATTGCCAAATTAGTTTAGTAGCATATCTAGTTTAAGCCTTGAAAAGTGGCTAAATTGATTTTGGTCAACATTCTTGGAAAACATGTCTGAATAGGAATTCTGACAACGCGGTTATATCTGGAATGTCAAGTTTGGTCTAGAATTACCTTTCATGCATATCCCAAGACTTCTGATATAATTTTGAGTCCTTTTGTGGATTTTGGCTTAAAATAGTGCTTGGGCGTGGGATCCACTTTTTGTCAAAATGACATCCGTTAGAAATTTTGACTCCTCCATTGAGTCCAGAATGTCGAATTCAATAAGGTAGCATAGTTTTTTTATACGTACAAGGTTTCAAACAAATCTCGAGAACCCCATCGGAGACTTTAAAATGGGAATGATCTGGTAGTGCGCTGGTGCATCGTATCTGGTGCGCTGCTGCACCTCTACAAAGGTGGCTATTTAAGCATGTGGTTTCATCTTCATATGACAATTTCTTCTTCATTTTGAGCTCAAATAGATCTATTCAAAACCCATTTCATGTGGAATTTTGAGAAAAACACTGTGGTAGTGTCAGAATTGATTGTGGGTGCTTCGTTCGAGGTAAAATTTGAGTTTTTACTACTAGTTCAGATGGTTTTTGAGTTGATCTTTTTGGAAATTTGATTTCTAGGGCATTTTAGGTCTGAATTGAGTGGTTCTTGAGTCTAAATTGTGGGATATTTTGTAAGAAACATGTTGGTAGGATTGGAAAGTGACTTAGGAGTTTTGCTGGGGGTGATTTTTTCAATTCTAGATGTTGCATTATCAATTTTTGAATTGGAATTTGAGGAATATTTAGAAAATCATATCTTGGTCAATATAGGTATGGATTGGGTGATTCAAAGATCCAAGTTTTGGAGTGTTTTGCGAAGATCGTAGTGGTGTGATTGGTTTCTACTGTAGGACCTTCATTTGAGGTAATTTATCTCTTTTAGATTTTGTCCATGTCTTTAATGGTGATCAAATTATGTTTTTATGCATGTGTATGCTTGGGCTTTATTTAGCACTGAATTGTGCTCCATAATTTACAAACTCGGTCCCACATTTTTGTTTTTGACTCTGAAATTGGTCTGTCTCCAAATTCAATAATTTTAATGTCAAAGAGATCATATTGACATTGTAATTCTATTATTGGTAACGTGGTAGTGTTCGAAGATCGTTTAGAAGGGTAAAGATTTGGCTTTCTGAGTTGGAGCACGCGGGGTCAGCCTACAGGTAGGCTAGAGTTTTTTCCTCTTTAGACTATGAATGTTTAGGCATTTGTATACTAAATCGTATGACCTTTGAGGGGTTTGGGCATCAAGCATTATAAATTTCTAGAATTCATGTCCTAGGCGTTATATTTGGACTGTTAAAGCATGTCTCCTATTATTGTTGATCATCCATACCTTTTAGTATGTACTGTGCCTTCGGTTTATGTCTTTGGAAGCATGTTTGGTGCCGTTGGTCCTTAGACTTTCTTTAGCTTAGACTTGCACGATTTTGGTACCGTTGGGCCTTAGAACTTTTCCAATGTCATTTCGGATAGCTTAGCTCTTTGTAGAGTGATATAGAAGACTTGAGTCTAATACTCTAAGATTTATCTAGTTAGTAATACAGCTTAGCATCCTTACCTCCATAATGTCCTATTTTTCTATCGGTCCCGTATCAATTGGTTCTTGGTTTTTGAAGTCTAGTCATCAATTCTGGTTGGATGTGGTTTGGGAGGGAGTGATTTCTTGATGGCACTCAGATTGGGGGTATTTCGCATGTCTCTTAGTTGGCCGCTGGTCCTAATTTTGACCTACTAGCCTCTATTCATGGTTCAAGTCCCAAATTCACTCCACCAGGCAGGGTTCAATTCTTTTCCTATTTATTATTGCATCAGTTCAATTCTCTGCCCTTAGTTGTGGTTCAAGTCCACTTCCGTTATCAACTTTGGTTCAAGTCCATCGCTACTTACTAGCTTTGGTTCTAGCCCATAGCTACTATTACCTTGATTCAAGTCCTTGGTCTCTCTTGCACATGGTTTAAGTCCATGAATATCTATCACCTTGGTTCAAGTCCATATCTATTTAGTAGCCCTGGTTAAAGTCCATAACTACTTTTTCCTTGGTTCAAGTCCTTGTTTTTTTTTGCATGTGGTTCAATTCTACGATTATCCAAGCCAAGGTTCATGTCCTTGGTAACTTTCAAATCTCTATTCAACTTGCTGATCTTCTAATGATTCTTTGGTTTAAGTCTTGAACTATGTTCAAATTTTGTTAAAGCTTCAAGCTTACCGAATGGTTCGGTGTAAGTCTGCAGGAAGTTGTGGCATTGTTGGAACTTCATCAGATTTTCTCATTTTACTTCAACTATCTTTTCTCCTATCGGGATTATGAGAGTCCGTTCAGGTTGTTACTCTTACACTTGTGCACGAGTATACCCGTCGAGTTTATGGGAGCCCAGAGGATTTATCTAATTTCTCACCTTCTCCTTAAGTTCAGTACACTCTTGTACATACCTACCTTGATTTCTTGTTTCTTTCTTTAGTTGTGGTTAGTTTCTCACATTTTAGTTTACTTTTTCTTTTCTTTCTTAGTCTGCCTATGATACCTACTGGGTACCTATTGTTTCGTTATTCATACTACACTCTGCATCTATTTTAATGATGCAGTTCCAAGTACTAACTATTAGCATTGATTTTGAGCCATCTACAATCGTGATTGGAGACGAGGATGAGCACACAATGTTCTGGATTTACTCGTCTCCCTCTGTATATATATATATTTTTTCTGTCTTTTGCTCTTTGTGACAGTCTTGTTTTTGTGGTCCACTTTTGGACTTGTACTCCTTTTGTAGTAGCTTTGTACATGTGACTTCTAGGTTCTGAGAGGGATCTTCCAATTTGTAAATATTTCATTGTGCTTCCGCCCTTTTTGTGTTCATATTATTTCATTATTGTTTTTAGTTTTATTGTTAGTTTTCTACCCTGATATCCCATTACTCATAGTTTTGGGATATGGGTCGGCTTGCCTACTGATGGGTCATAATCAGCCCCATCATGATCTAACAAATAGGATCGTGACAGTTTTCCTTATTTATAATTAAAATTTACAAAATTAAAAAAGATAATTACATTATTGTTCAGTTCATAATGTTACATTACACAATTTAGCTAAGGTTTTTAATACTTACCTAAATACAATCAATTTTCTGTCTTCCTCTATAATGAAACTTCATCATTGCAAATAATAGATTCTTATTAAGTTTTCCTTTACAACTCACATCAAAGATACCTTATTTTCGTTACCTTCTGTTATGAAAAATCAAATAAACTCAGCTGCTATTTCTTTGTTTTATAGAGGGAAAATCCTTGAAAATTTAGAGTGAAATTACTAGTACCAACATAAAATAATTTTTCTAGTTTCAACTTCCTTGAGAAAAGAATAATGAAACTATAAGGTTGCGGAATCTCTACAAGTCATCTTTAGGACATCAGTTGTACTCCGGTATTAACAACTTATTTGTTTGTCTCATACATATTTATATATAGCTGAGTAATTAGGCATGACCTATTATTTTGGAAAAAATCACATATTAAGTCATTAATTTATCTTCATTATTGGAGCTACTATGAAGTACCATTGACATTTCGTTGAAACCATATGCAACTATTGTTGAAAATCGAAGCATCAAAGTTTAAAAATTTAATTTTTACAAATAAGATTCATTTTGAGTAGGGGTGGGTGTTCGATTTTTTCAAATTTTGGTTCGGTTTATCGATGATCGATTTTGAAAAAATATACCAAAAATATCAAATCGAACTAGTTCGGTTTGATTTGATTTCATCAATATCAATTTGATTCAGGTAGTTTTAAACTAGTTTTTTTGATGCAAATAAGAAATAAAATGAGAATAAAATATTTAACTTATAAACATAACATGAAAGTTGAAATAAATACATGCATGTCAAATTCCTACATTCAACAAAATTCAATAATTAGCATAGCAACAAGTAGAAATCCAATAATTTTGATGTTATCAGCATTCAACATCTAAGTTAGCACTTAGCAGGCACTCGCAGCAGGCAGTATCGCAACAGCCTTGCCGATTGCCAATGGAAAAGTTGCCTAGCAGTCACAAACATAATCGGCATGTTAAACACTCATATGTGATTTCTTCATGTGTCATTCTATAACACCTTGTGTTATTCTAACCTAAACTAGGCTTGATGACTTTGTAAACATTGAGGAAAAAAATTGATCCTGAGGACAACGAGTGTCCTCTACGATTGGTAGTGAGTTTTACAACTCATAGGGAAAACTCACAGACTTTCCCATCACTTAGTAAACTATAGGATTTTGAGAAGCAACCTACGACTGCTATTACGAATTATAAGGATTTCTATGAGTCGTCTACAAGTAGTAGAAACACCTGACACTTAACTAAATTTCAGAACTAGAAGGTCACTTCTATGAGTGATGTTGATGAGTGGTCGAAACTTCTACGAGTCGTAATAACGACCCATAGAGAAACTTCAAAGACTCAAGTTTTCAAACTTCCAAGAATGTACAGGATGAGAGGGTTTTACGACCTGTCAGTCCTTCCATGATTCGTAGACTTGAGTTATAGAACCCATGAGTAGATCAACGCAGTTCTACAACTAGAATTTATGACCCGTAGAAATATATACGAGTCGTAGGACAACTCATAGACGACCAAATCCAGCCATTAATGAAGGGTAGATTGGTCATTTCACACCCTTCTAAAATCAAAACCTCAATGTTTTGGGACTATTTTGAGTCCCTTATTAATACCCTGAATGCATAATACTCTTATTAATACTTAGATTATTTAAGAGCAAGAATTATAGAAGAGAAGGAGGGCTAAGGTTCAAGTTCTTCAAGGAAGGTCTGCAAATTCTTGATTGTTCTTCAAGTTCAGGTATGTAAGGCTAATGTAAAAAATGGACTTTGTTCCTCTATGTACCCATGATTGTGATAGATTGATTGTAAACAGATTGAATCTCCATAATTATATTTTCTTGAGAAGTTCTTTTCTTAAAATTTTACATGTTTTTACTGATTATTGATAAATGCATGTTTTTCTATAAATTTGTTTCTTGAACAAATAATTTGAACTATTTATTTCATAAACTCTAATAGGTATTGATGTTCATTGAATGTACGTGACTAAGAATTGAGTCTAGAGACTTGAATTTGTTAATACATGATTGTGATTAAGGGATGTGAGTATGATGATAGTTTTGATAAATTTTGATAGTACTTTATATACTCATAATGGAACCCAGTAAATGGTATCAACTGAATATTGTCATAAATGATTGTTTAAAACTTTATCTAAATAATTGATTTGGAACGATTGAGAAATTGATTGGTTGAGAGGTTTGATTAGATAGAATTGATGCATTCATAAGAGTCTATTGATGACTTGTTGAGTTGATTCGATCAGACTAATTTTCATATGAGCATTGAGTATTGTGAGAAGTATAGAGCACCTAATTGGTTAATAGTAAGTAATAACTCGAACCCAATAACTGCATCGCCAAACATAGGAGAGGATTGAACCAGTAAGTCGGTTATTTCCTATTTTATTGTCCTGACATGATAGAACTTGATTGGTGTTTGGATCCATTATTTGTTGATTCATTCATACCCTAGCAAGGTATTGAACAGACATGGCAATAATATCTGCTTATTGTACTATTATTGGCTCATAAGTGATGATTATCAGATAAGAGAAACTCCCATATAATTGTTGATAGTACTTTGATTGGATTTGGTTGAATTAGAATGGATTGGATTGAATTATATATGATTGGCCTTTGTATAAATCTTATTATTGTTTTTCTAAATCTTATTCTTGTTTAGACTTAGGTCATCTTGATGGAGTTGTTCACCTTCTTGATTTGAGATCTCTAAGATTATTAGATTCTACCTTGATGCATGTTTCATTATGTTGTATTACATACTCTTACATTCCATGTACTAACATGTAAGATCCTGGAAGTTAGAAAGCTGGAACTAAAGAGAAAATCTCAAAATACTGAACTGGCCTATATTTACGAGTCACTCTATGGCTTGTAAAGGTGAGTTGTTGTGTGACGCCTTTAGCAAAGTAGGATGTTGCCATCAGGAGAGGTTCTAGGACTCAATAGGATGAGTCGTGTCATGACCCAACCCTATAGGCCGTGAATGGGTTCCGACTTGGACCCCCATCTACGTATCTATCAGCTATAGTTAAGTTGAACTATGTGTGATGTGATACTATACACAAAAACCCCAATGGGTCAAAACCTTTTCATATACCTATAGCCTCTTTCACTTGTATCATATTATTAAAGGGCATGCAAGCCGATAGGGTTGCCATAACATAAAAAAATTTACAATATGCCATATAGGCACAACCGAAACAAACTCATAAATAACCTACACATACATGTCTATAGACCTCTAAGAATAGTACGGTAACATATAGCGAGACAAGCTCCCCGTCGTACCCCTGAATAAACAAATACATATATTTGCAGACCAATACCAAAGGCTAGGCTCCGGAATAGTGGAACACTTCTAATATTGCTGAGTAACTCCTAAGCTGATAGATCCCCAACACGTGTACCTGTACTTGCGGGCATGAAATGTAGCCCCCTCAGAGAATGGGGGTCAGTATAATATATGTACTGAGTATATAAAGCATAAAACATCATAACTAAAACAACAGCTGAAATAGGGATTCAGGGGGCAAGTATAACATTTAGCCATCTACCATACCTGCATTTTATAAAATAAAGGCATACATGCTATCATAACGTACTGTATCCGGCCCATTCGGGGACTTGTATAGTAACTACATCTTTTTGGCATCGAAAGAACATATATACCATTAGCATTATAGAACATACAACCCGATCCATGTATATAAAAAGTACACGCCGAGTAACGATGGCCCAATCCACATATTTTATAAAAATGCTGAGGAACAATGGCCTAGTCCATATATCATATAGCAATGCTGAGGTACGATGGCCCGATCTGTATATCATGTAATAATGTCGAGGTACGATGACCTGATTCGTAAATAGCACAATATATCGTGGAACGTATGACCCAATCCTTACATAGCAAGATATGCTGAGGTATGTTCGGCCCAATCCATATATATCATAATGCATATACATGCATGTAAAACTATGTAACATATCAAACATACCTTAGATATCACCGTAAAGGATATTCAGGAGCCCCTACGTATAGGAGCTTACACATCCTAACACTATTCAACCTATAGTAGGCTCTAGGGTCGTAGTTCAACTACTTCAAGGCGCTTATCATTCCAAAGTGAGTAAAAGTCCTGAGTTATAACCGAAAGAATCACCTCTATCTTATATCATATCTCGCTTCACTTACCTTAACTGTTTCAAGAGAAGGAAGGAATAGGCTTCACGTGTACTACTTTTAGTCATGTAGAAGACTTATAAGTCCATAACTCAACTATCGCAGGAGTTCTAATATCGAGAAGTGAATAAGAGCCTTAACTCACACTCAGAGTTTTAAGAGTGGAATAACTCCCAATTTCCTATACATAATACTTACATCTAAGTCATGCCAAAAGAGAAGAAAGGGTAGCTTTACATACTCATCCCTTTCTAGCATATGGAAGGCTTGAGAATCCCTAGTTCGATTACTGTAAGAGTGTTTTCATGAAGGAGTATAAGAACTGTGAATTACACTTGGCATTTATGAGTAGCTTTACCCTCAAGTTCATATTATTCACTATTTAACTTGAAGACATGCCGAAAGAAGGCAACAACTATAATAGGGATTCAGGGGGCAAGTAAAACATTTAGCCATCTACCATACCTGCATTTTATAAAATAAAGGCATACATGCTATCATAACGTACTGTATCCGGCCTTATAAGAGTGCTTTCATCAAGGAGTATAAGAACTATGAATTACACTTGGCATTTATGAGTAGCTTTACCCTCAAGTTCATATCATTCATTATTTAACTTGAATACATACCGAAAGAAGGAAACGTTAGCTTTACAAATACTATTTTTCAGCATATAGAAGACTTGAGGGATGGGAGTTTAACTACTTTAAGAGTTTTAACATTAAGAAGTGAGCACGAATTATGAATCATGAATCATGTTCAGAGCTCATGAATAGAATTACCTTAGGCTTCATACACATATCATTTGTCACATACATCAAACACATGCCCAAAACAAAAGAGAGACAGACTTTACATACCTCTTACGGATTACTCTTTACCGTGTTCGCCTCCTCATCTGCTGAACCTATTTAACATGAAATCAATACGAGTATCAAAAACCCTCGACTTTTCAGCATCTTAAGTTACACACGAGTATTCATAGAACTCATTTCCTTGCTCGCCTTCTCTACTAGTTCCTTAGTTAGTCAAGGACTTAACGGAAATCGGGCAACACCTCCCTTATAACATGCCCTATCCGAATTTCCAATCACTTCCCTAATTACTAAAGCCAACCAAGAAAAAAATCAGAAGCATATATACAAGTAATTCACTTCAACATTGCACAATACAAACCCCCAAACAACTTGCTCAAAACTATCAAATCATGAATTCTGGATAGCCTACTGTCTTGTATTGTCGCTTAGTTTTGATGGGGTAATTGGGGGAGAAAGGCTTTGTGGCCTCAATAAAATTTATAGAAAAGTGTCTTAGGGTCTCATACAATTTCGAATCACCCCTACAACAATTCTGTACAAAAGGATATGCCCAAAATACCAACAGCAGCCCATGTATGATTTCTAAAACAAAATCTAGGCAGCACCTCACCTATAATTCATCATCTTTTTTCGAGCGGATAAAAGAAAAAATGGTTTTTAGAAGAAATAAAAGTTACATCCCTATGAAATATTTTTCCAAAACATCTTGAACCACTCAAAACGAAGCTTTACAGAAGGAGTTATACTAGTATTATTAACAATAGTCCTATTCCCAAAATAGGTTTGTTGACAAAAATGAGAACCTCCTCGAAACCCCAACGATAAATTTAATGTTGTTAAACACCGCTATATCACCGTAGGATACCTTAAATAATTAATTCACGGATCAAAAATGGAGGCCTTACCTTGTTGTGTTGCTGCCGTAGCTCTCTGTCTATTCTCCTAAGTTTCTTCTCTTTTCTTAAGTTAAGAGATGCTGAAAATGAATTCTTTAGTCATCAACTAGGAATATATACACCACTTTTGGAGGTGATACATGGCAGCCCCTAGGGGTGACATGTGGAATCCCCCTAGGGAGCCACCTCACACCATGCGGCCAATCATACGCTGCCATATGGCAGCATGGGTCCACCCTAGGTAGGTGGGTCACTTACTTAGCCTAAGTAGGTGTGTCACCTACTTGTCACCTGCTTGCTTCATTTTTGTGGGTTCGTAATCTCGTCTCACTTCAAGAGCCTATGTATTTCTTGCTAGTTAAGCTCGACATATGCTCCAGGACCTTAATTATGCAAGACGTCCAAATTTGTAGCTTACGCAAGTAGATCGAGTCCTATGACTTATTACTTGGTTTCCAACTCCTTCCAACTTCTTCTAACCTTATTTCCAATCTTCTCTATTATGGAGTATCTCATTCTCCTTTCCTTAGAATTATTTGATAGCGTTATAGATTATCTGACTCACATGACAACTTCTAAAAAAAACTTAAGAGCCTTTCTAGAAACTTAAGAAGCTTAAGAAGCTTTCTGAGGTACCAGAGTACGGGGTGTAACATCCTTCCCCCCTTTAGAACATTCGTCCTTGAATGTGAACCAAAAACTTCCTCTGGATCTTATACCGACTATATGGAGAATTCCCCTATCCCGTTGCCATAACATATACTTTCATCGAGCAATCAATATCAGTGTTCCAAAGGTTAGGATTACTTGTAGACGTAGGGAATAGGTACGAATACTTGTGTTTCATTTCCTCTTTCACTTTCCAGGGGGTCACCCATCCTAGTACTACTCTCGCCTACGCACGCTTAAATTTGGAGTTCTGATGGGATCTGATGCGTTAGTGCTGGTATGATCACATCCATCTCTTATGGGATCTCATTTGAAGTTTAAGCATTCCCATTTACATATGCTAGCGTCAGTTGATTTTCTCTTATGCTTGTACTTCTCTTGTCCACTTCCCCACTTTTAGGGTGTACCCATGTCATCCTCTATTTATTTTCAACTATTTACATGCAATTGATTCTATTTCAACATATTTAACATGCTGCACCATGTCTACACTTTATGTTAGATCATCCATAGTTTAGGTTGCCCCCATAAGAAACCCTAGTACAACCATAGGGTGCTTAGTATTCTCGATAGATAGTACATAATTTAGTTTAAGTATTGGTACTCAAGTCATACAACTTAATGTAGGAGTTTAGTCGAAGCCATATTTCATTCATCCTAGTTCTTAACATACCAGTTATCTCTGGCATTCATCCTGCCCTATTGCTCGCCTTTGCTTTAATGACCACTTGAACTTTTATTCTGAACCTTCCCTATAAATCTGTGTAAGCCTTTTTATTCATTCTTTGTTTGCTTTTCTGGTTTTCCACAAACCATGTCATATCCTTTAGTTACTTTCTTTAACTATAACTAGTCATAGTTTACTCCTGTGTATCAACTTAGGCGATGCCTTAATATATCATTTTATCCAGATCTATCAATCTTCTCTAAATCATTTCTTTGGCTTATACGTCTTTTCCAACTTCATTCCACTATACCAGTATCGAATTTCTAGTATCTATTGCCATCAATTCAGCAATTAACTCATTTCTCGAGGTCCACCATACTCATAGTTTAGACACATCTCATTCTTATTATGGACAAGGCATACTACAATCCTGTAACTCATTATTCTTTTATTTCTAGGGAGATTTGGATAGAGTTTCCTATGTATTTCTTACTATCTCAACACCTGCATGCAGAAAATGCCAACAATGCCTCACAGGGCCAACATATATATTCATATCGTATCATACTGCCCTGTCTATGTCTCCTTTCAATTTTTAACTTTACACATCTATCGTATCTCAATACCTTACCTGGGTGCTTTATAACTTCCAATAACGTCAGCCACTTTCTTCAATCTATGTTGTCCTTCTGCAAAAGTCAAAGGTTAGTATAAGGAATTTCATTCCCTATAACTCGGCTCTATCGCATGATCTTAGAATTGAAAGAAAGGTAACATCCTAAATGTTATGTATCCTCCTATTTATAGATGTGGTGCACAACACACCAATAAACAAGACTCTACTAGACACAGTCTGTAGACACTCCAAGGAAGAACTGCTCTGATACTATTTCTTTCATGATCCAACCCTGTAGGCCGCGACTGGGTTCTGACCTGAACCCCCATCTATGTATCTATCAGCTATAGTCAAGTTGAACTATCTGTGATGTGATACTATACACAAAAACCATAATGGGTCAAAACCTTTTCATATACCTATAGCCTCTTTCACTTGTATCATATCATGAAAGGTTATGCAACCCGACAGAGCAACCATAACATAAAAATATTTACAATATGCCATATAGGTATAGATGAAACAAACTCATAAACAACCCACACATACATGTCTACAGACCTCTAAGAATAGTATGGTAACATATGGCAGGACAGGGCCCCCACCATACTCCTAAATAAACAAATACATATATTTGCAGACTAGCACTAAAGGCTAGGCTCCGGAACAGTGGAGCACTTCCAATATAGCTGAGTGGAACTCCTAAGCTGACAGATCCCCAACACGTATACTTATACCTGTGGGCATGAAATGCAGCCCCTCAGAGAATGAGGGTCAGTATGATATATGTACTGAGTATATAAAGCATAAAACATCATAATTGAGACAATAACTGAAATAGGGATGTAGGGGTCAAGTATAAAATTTAGCCATCTACCGTACCTGTATTTTATAATATAAAGGCATACATGCTATCATCACATACTGTATCCAGTCCATTCGGGGAATTGTGTAGTAACTATATTATTTTGTCATTATAAGAACATATATACCATTAGCGTTATGGAATACATACCGATCCATGTATATACAAAGTATATACCAAGGAACGACAGCTTGATCCACATATCTTATAAAAATATTGAGGAACAATGGCCCGATCCATATATCATATAATAATGTGAGGAATGGTGACCCGATCCTTATATCATGTAATAATGCCAAGGTACGATGGCCTGATCCATATATCATATAGCAATATCAAGATACGATGGCTCGATCCATATATCATGTAACAATGCTGAGGTACGATCCTTACATAGTAAGATATGCCAAGGTACGTTCTGCCCGATCCATATATATAACAATGCATATACGTGCACGTAAAACTCTGTAACATATCAAATATCCCTTAGATATAACCATAAAGCATGTTCAAGAGACCCTAGGTATAGGAGCTTACACATCCCAACACTATTCAACCTATAGTAGGCTCTAGGGTCGTAATTCAACTACTTCAAGGCCTTTATCATTCAAAAGTAAGTACAAGTCCTGAGTTATATCCGAAACCTATAATGGAATCACCTCTAGCTCATATCATATCTCGCTTCACTTACCTTAATTATTTCAAGATAAGGAAGGAATAGGCTTCACGTGTACTACTTTTAGTTATGTAGAAGACTTACAAGTCCATAATTCAACTATCGCAGGAGTTCTAATATCGAGAAGTGAATAAGAGCCTTAACTCACACTCAAAGTTTTAAGAGTGGAATAACTCCCAATTTCCTATATATAATACTTACATCTAAGTCATGTCAAAAGAGAAGAAAGGGTAGCTTCACATACTCATCCCTTTCTAGTGTATGGAAGGCTTGACAAGTACTAGTTCGATTACTGTAAGAGTGCTTTCATTAAGAAATAGATAAAAACTGTGAATTACACTTGGCATTTACGAGTATCTTTACCCTCAAGTTCATATCATTCACTATTTAACTTGAAGACATGCCGAAAGAAGGAAACATTAGCTTTACATACACTAGTTTTCAGCATATAGAAGACTTGAAGGATGGGAGTTTAACTACTTTAAGAGTTTTAACATTCAGAAGTCAGCACGAATTATGAATCATGAATCATATTCAGAGCTCATGAATAGAATTACCCTAGGCTTCATACACATATCATTTTTCACTTAAATCTAACACATGCCCAAAAGAAAAGAGAGACAAGCTTTACATACCTCTTACGAATTACTCTTTACCGTATTCGCCTCGTGGTCTGCTGAACCTATTTAACATGAAAGCAATACGAGTATCAAAAATGCTCGACTTTTCAGCGTCTTAAGTTACACACAAGTATTCATAGAACTCGTTTCCTCGCTCGCCTTCTCTACTAGTTCCTTAGTTAGTTAAGGACTTAACGGAAATCGGGCAACACCTCCCCTATAACATGCCCTATCCGAATTTACAATCATTTCCCTAATTACTAAAGCCAACCAAAAACAAAAACCAGCAGCATATATACAAGTAATTCACTTCAACATTGCACAATACAAACCCCCAAACAACTTGCTCAAACTATCAAATCGTGAATTCTGGAAAGCCTACTGTCTTGTATTGTCACTTAGTTTTGATGGGGTAATTGGGGAAGACAAGCTTTGTGGCCTCAATAAAATTTATAGAAAAGTGTCTTAGGGTCTCATACAATTTCGAATCACCCCTACAACAATTCTGTACAAAAGGATATGCCCAAAATACCAATAGCAGCCCATGTAGGATTTCTAAAACAAAACCTGGGCAGCACCTCACCTATACTTCATCATCCTTTTTCGAGCAGATAAAAGAAACAATGGGTTTTAGAAGAACTAAAAGTTACATCCCTATGAAATATCTTTACAAAATATCTTGAATCACTCAAAACGAAGCTTTACACAAGGAGTTATACTAGTATTATTAACAACGGTCCCATTCCAAAAATGGGTTTGTTGACAAAAATGAGAACCTCCTCGAAACCCCAACGATAAATTTTATGTTTTTAAACACCGATATATCACCATAGGATACCTTAAATAATTAATTCATAGATCAAAAATGGAGGCCTTACCTTGTTGTTTTAATATCGTAGCTCTCTCTCTATTATCCTAAGTTTCTTCACTTTTCTTAAGTTAAGAGATGCTGAAAATGAATTCCTTAGTCATCAACTAGGAATATATACACCACTTTTGGAGGTGACACATGGCAGCCTCCTAGGGAACCACCTCACACCATGCAGCCAATCATATGCTGCCACATGGAAGCGTGGGGTCCACCCCAAGCTGGTGGGTTACCTACTTAGCCCAAGTCGGTGTGTCACCTACTTGTCACCTGCGTGCTTCATTTTTATGGGTTCGTAATCTTGTATCACTTCAAGAGCTTATGTATTCCTTGCTACTTAAGCTCGATGTGTGCTCCAAGACCTTAATTATGCAATATGTCCAAATTGATAGCTTACGCAAGTAGGTAGAGTCCTATGACTCATTACTTGGCTTCGAACTTCTTCTAACCCTATTTCAAATCTTCTCTATTATGGAGTATCTCATCCTCCTTTCCTTAGGATTATTTGATAGCATTATAGATTATCCGGCTCATATGACGACTTCTAAAAAAACTTAAGAGCCTTCACAGAAATTTAAGAAGCTTAAGAAGCGTTCCAAGATACCAGAGTACGGGGTGTAACAAGTCATCTTCCTGTTGATGGGTCATAAGAACCCCTCGTAAGTTGAAGTTCAGAGGCTTTGTATTAAAGACCCTCAAGGTCAAGTTTAAGACTTGATAGGACGGATCGTAGAAGTTGTTTCGGGTCGTAAGAACAATTTGTAACAAAACTTCAAAGACCTATGAAATTACATGTTTTTGGGACCTATAGGACGGATGGCTTTGACGGGTCGTAATGAAGTTTACGTGTCATAAACATGACTCACACTTAAACTTTAGAGAGTTAATTTTCATTCCTTTTCCAAAGCCTGCAGGACGAGTCATTTTGATGACTCATCATTTCTTTGAACACCCATAAAAAAGTGATCCGTAGTTTAAATTTCAGATTTAATGAAGGACATTTGTGTCATCACCCAAGTTAGGTTCAATGAAACTAGACACAATTAGGGATAATTTCAACCCTATAACTACCCAATTCTTTGACATTCCTTCATTCTAAATTCATTCTCCTAAAATTCTCTATGGCAAGAACTCGAAAGTCTCTCAATGTTTTTCTTCAAGCTCAAGCTAGGGTTTTCAGGTTTCACCAAGGTTTCTTCTCAATTCTTAAGTGAATTCAATCAAGGTATGTGGGGATTTATTCATGGGTTCCTTTCACCCATTAAGTCCTGAAGTTTTCTCTAAGTTTCTTTCTATTTTCAATAGATTATGAACCCTAGTTTTGATGAATTGCATTGGGATTTTTCAATTTCATTTTGAATTATTATCAATGACTATACTAAGCATGTATTTACATAAGTTGCCTAATTTTGAGTTGAATTATGAATTCCCATGCATAAAGCTAATTTTAAGTTATGATTATAAAGTTAAAGATGATTTCCATTAGTTGATCATGAGTTCAATGATTTTCAAAGGAAAGTTTTCATGATTTAGAGTTAAGATTATGATTTTATGATGATAGTTATGATGATGATCAAATTTAAAATCAGAGAAGTTATTATGGTGTAATAAGTCCAATTCGCACACAGTCATGTTAAAGATGGTGATAAATACAATTCTCACCTAAGTTATGGATTATTATGAATCACTAAGTTAATAAGCTATTTCTAATATATTTTGAAGATGGATCTATAGGTAGTTACTATCTTTCCCTATTATATTATGATATTATTTTAAAGAGTATTTGTTGGGATATAGACTAACCACCGAGAAGACTTTTAGGTGGGGTTCGATATGGTACCTCAATTAGTTACCCAAGGAAATCCTAGTAGAAACCTAAAGTCCCAAACTACATTGCCTTTGTAGGATTCCCTTAGTCCCCGTCCTTGAGTTGATTTCCTTCGCTTACTTTTAATATGTTTCTTTATCTTATGTACGTGATGTATGCTAATGTCGCTTATGGTTAGGGTTACTCGCATCTCGATAACAGTGTTGCGGCTTGGCCCTAGTTTGGGTTGGGACAAACTTGGTATCAGAGTATAAGGTTTAGAAGAGTACTAGGGATTCTAACATGTTGCTTTGAGTAGAGTCTTATTCATTATTGTGAAGTGCACCACATCGATTAATAGGAGGATATGAAACATCTTAGAGTGGTTAAGTGTTTCCCTATAATGCTTGTTGTTTGTAATTTTTCTGAATATGCCTCCACGAAGATACCCCTCTAAAAGGAATGTTGTTAAGAAGGAGACACAAGCTTTGAATGATCCTATAAATGATCAAATTTCCAATGCCGAGTTTTGAGCAGCTTTTTAAGTACTTTCTCTAGCCATTACGACCCAAGTTAACTGTGAAGTGGTTGCTCCTATCAACCCAAATGTAGATACGGTAGAAATAAGAGTTCATGATTTCATGGAAGTGGTGGACGTCCTTATTTTCACCAAAAGTATTTCGTCCAAGGGTCTTCAAATTCCACTACTCCAAGGTTTGGCAAGGATAGGGAGTCCAACTCTAAGCCTCAAGAAGGTACTCCTATTGGCCAAGTTAGTCCCACATGTAAGAAGTGTGGTACTAAGCATAAGGGTAAATGTTTAGCTGATTTGAATGTGTGGTATCTATGCAGCAAGACGGGTCATCATGCTTAGGAATGCAAGGTAAAAGATGCTCGTCCTCAAGGCCAAGTTGCATAAGGATCTCAAGTGCAACCAAAGGATGATCAATACAATAATAGGTTTTATTCTCTCCATGGTACGCAAGAGGTGGAGGAGACTCCCGATGTTGTTATCAATATGTTACGGGTCTTTCTCTATGATGTTTTTGGCTTATTTGATCCGGGTAAAATTTTTTCTTTTGTTTCCCCTTATATGGTCATGAGATTTGATGTTAGACCCAAAACATTATTTGAGCCTTTTTCTATTTAAACTCTCATAGGTGAGTCGATTATGGCTAAAAGAGTTTATAGGAGTTGTTCGGTTTCTGTTTTCCATAAAGTTACCCTATGTGATCTAGTAGAGCTAGAGATGACCGATTTTGATGTTATCCTTTGTATGGATTTTCTATATGCATGTTATACTTCTATTGATTGTAGAACCTGAGTAGTTAAGTTCTAATTCGCAAATGAGCTGATCCTAAAATGGAAGGGTAGTAATTTTGTGTTCAAAGGTCAATTCATTTCATGCCTTAATGCTTAGAAAATGATTTCCAAGGGTTGAAATTATCATCTTGTGAGGGTTAGGGATGGAAATTCCAAAGTCCCTACTCTAGAGTCGGTCCCCATTGTGAATGAATTTTCGAATGTGTTCCTCGATGACTTACCCGATATTTCTCCCGAATGGGAAATTAACTTTGGCATAGATCTTGTTTCCGGTACTCAACCTATTTTTATTTCTCCTTACCAAATGGCCACTGCGAAATTAAAAGGGTTGAAGAATCAATTGAAAGATTTGTTATACAAAGGTTTCATTAGACTAAGTATATTCCCATGGGGTGCTCCCATTTTGTTTGTTAGAAAGAAGGATGATTCACTATGTATGTCCATTTACTATCTGCAATTGAACAAACTAACCATCTAGAATAAATTCCCAATTTCGAGGATAGATGATTTATTTGATTAATTACAAGGGGCAAGTTACTTCTTGAAGATTGATCTTCGTTCCAGCTATCACCAATTAAGGGTGAAGGAGTGTGATATTTCCAAGATGACATTTCAGATAAGGTATGATCATTTTGAGTTGATAGTTTTGTCATTTGGTTTGACCAATGCCCCTACGACATTCATGGAATTGATGAATAAGGTGTTCAAAAAATATTTGGACATGTTTGTAATTGTGTTTATTGATGATATATTGGTTTACTCTCGGAATAAGGAAAAGCATGCAAATCACTGGAGGATTGTGTTCCAAACTCTAAAAGACAAACAATTATTTGGCAAGTTCGATAAATGTGATTTTTTGTTAAGGGAGGTGGCTTTTCTTGATCACATTTTGTTTGGTGAAAGGATTATGGTTGATCCTAAGAAAACCAATGCGGTTAAAAATTGGACTAGACTATTATCTCCTTCGGATATTAGAAGTTTCTTTGGCCTAGCCAGATACTATAGGAGGTTTGTGGAAGTATTTTCATCTATATCATCACCTTTGACCAAGTTGACTCAAAATAAGGTAAAGTTTCAATGGTCGGAAGCTTGTAAAAGAAGTTTTCAAGAGTTGAAAGATTGCTTTACTACTGCTCCTATTTGGACTCTACCGAAAGGGTCCGATGGTTTCATGGTATATTTTGATGCTTCAAGGGTTGGTCTTGGCTGTGTATTGATGCAACATGGTAAATTCATAGCCTATGCCTTTAGACAACTTAAGGTGCATAAGCGGAATTATCCAACCCATGATCTTGAACTAGCGGCGGTCGTATTATCTTTGAAGATTTGGAGACACTACCTTTATGGTGTCCATGTGGATGTGTTCACCGACCAAAAGAGTTTATAATATATGTTTAAGCAAAAAGATTTAAACCTTCGACAAAGGATATGGCTTGAATTATTGAAGAACTATTACATGAGTGTGTTATACCATTCGGGCAAATCTAATTTGGTTGCCGATGCACTAAGTAGATTGTCCATGGGTAGTGTTGTACATGTTGAGAAAGATAAGAAAGAATTGATCGAAGATGTTCATAGATTGGCATGTTTAGGGGTGAGTTTGGTTTATTATAATGATGGAGGTATTAGGGAGCATAATGGTTTGGAACAATCTCTTGTAGCATATGTTAAGGTTAAGCGAGACCACGATCTGATATAAGTTGAGTTGAAGATGTTGGTTGCCAAAAATTCCATTGAGTCTTTATCCCAAGGGGGAGATAGTGTGCTTCATTATAAGTTCGGTTGTATGTACCTAACGTTGATGGGTTAAGAGGGTTGATATTGAATGAGGCTCAAATCTCTCAATATTCAATTCATCTGGGTTCCACCAAGATGTATCTTGACTTGAGAAAAGTGTATTGGTGGAATGGCATGATAAAGGAAATAGCTGAATTTGTAGCTAAGTGTCCAAATTGCCAATAAATTAAAGTTGAGTGTCAAAAACCGAGAGGGTTAGCCCAAGATATTGAAATTCCTACCTAGAAGTGGGAAGATGTGAATATGGACTTTGTAACGGGTTTTCCGCGTACTACGAAGCAATATGATACCATTTAGATTATTGTTGATCGGATGACT
Source organism: Solanum dulcamara (assembly GCF_947179165.1). NCBI lineage: Eukaryota > Viridiplantae > Streptophyta > Magnoliopsida > Solanales > Solanaceae > Solanum > Solanum dulcamara. The sequence continues at coordinate 18,292,114 of NC_077239.1, forward strand.
AAGTTGGCTCATTTTCTACTGGTTAAGACTTCCTATGGTGCTAAAGATTATGCTAAGTTGTATGTTTGTGAGTTGTTAAGACTTTATGGAGTGCCTTTGTCCATCATATCGGATCGAGGTATACAATTCACTTCACACGTTTGGAAGTCATTCCAAAAGGGAATTGATACAAAGATTAAGTACCACTTTCCATCCTCAAACCAATGGTCAAGACAAAAGAATGATCAAAATTTTAGAAGATATGTCGAGGGCGTGTGTTATTGATTTTAAAGGAAGTTGGGATGAAAATTTTCCATTGATTGAGTTTGCCTATAATAATAGTTATCACTCTAGCATCCAAATAGCTCCTTTTGAAGCATTGTACAGGAGAAGATGTAGGTCCCCAGTGGGATGGTTTGAAGTAGGTGAGATGGCCTTAATTGGTCCTGATTTGGTGATAGATGCTATGGAGAAGGTAAGAATCATACGGGAGAGGTTGAAGATGGCTCAAAATCATCAAAAGTCCCATTCTAATGTTAGGAAAAGAGACGAATTTGAGATGGATGATTTGGTCTATTTGAAGGTTTCACCCATGAAAGGTGTAATACATTTTTTAAAGAAAGGTAAAGTGAGTCCTAGATACGTTATACCTTATAAGATATTGAGATGGATTGGAAAGGTGGCTTATAACTTAGATTTTTCACTTGAGTTAGCCATGGTTCAGCTAGTGTTTTATATATCTATGTTAAGAAAGTTCATGGGTGATCCAAACTCCATTGTTCCATTGGAAGATGCAAGTGTTGAATAGAATTTGACTTATGTAGAGGTTTTGGTGAAAATCATAGAACGACAAGTTAGGAAATTTAAGGAACAAAGAAGTTGCATCTATCAAAGTGTTGTGGAGGAATCAACAAGTAAAGAGTGCTACAATGTAAAGGTGGATATGATGAAATGATTACCATACCTCTTTCCTTCTACTCAAACCTAAAGTAGTAAGTTGTCCTTATTCAAGTTAATTAAACTCTTATGTATTCAGTTACTCATATGTCATTCGTATGCATGCATGTTCATGAAAAGTTAATTTTAAGTCATGATTTTATGTTAAGTTGAAGCTTTCATGTTTCATGCATTTTAAGGTTTTATCATGTTCATGTTGGGTTTCTAGTCCTCTTTCCATGTCCTTTTTATGATAAATAATCTCCTTCGAGGATGAATGTTCCAAAAGGGAAGATATTGTAAGACTCCGAAAGTCAAAAAGTTGGAACCAAGGAGAAAATCTCAAAATCTTGAGCTGACCCTTGTTTATGAGTCACTCTATGGTTTGTAGAGCTTTCTATGACTCAGAAAGGTGAGTCGTAGAGTGACCCCTCTAGAAAAGTAGGATGTTTCCCTCAGAAGAAGTTCTATGACTCAACAAGATGAGTCGTCGTCCTGTTGATGAGTTGTAAGAACCCCTCGTAAATCAAAGTTTAGAGGCCTTGTATTAGAGGTTTCTCAAGGTCAAGTCTGTGACTTGACTGGACAAATCATAGAAGATGTTATGGGTCACAAGAATGACTCATAAAAAAACATCAGAGACCTATCAAATTGCAGGTTTTTGGGACCTGAAGGACAAATGGATTTTATGGGTCGTAATAAAGTTTATGGGTTGTAAACATGACTCTTTCTCAAACTTCAGAGACTTGATTTTAAAGCCTTTTCCAATGCCTTTAGGATGAGTCATTTTGACGACTCGCCATTCCTTTGACGACCCATAAAAAGGTGATCCATAGGCTCAAATTTCGGATTTACTAAAGGGAATTTGTGTCACTACCCAAGTCCAGTTCAATGAACCTAGACACAATTAGGGCGAAGTTCAACCCTTTATCTACCCAATTTTTTGAAATTTCCTCATTCTAAATTCATTCTCCAAAAATTCTCTAAGGCAAGAACTTTAAAGTCACTCAAGATTTCTCTTGTAGCTCAAGCTAGGGTTTTCAGGTTTCTATAAGGTTTCTTCTTAATTCTTAAGTGAATTCAATCAAGGTGGTATGTAGGGATTGATTCATGAGTTCCTTTCACCCATGAAGTCCCAAAGTTCCTTTCAATTTTCAATAGATTATGAACTCTAGTTTTGATGAATTGCATTTGGCTATTTCAATTTCATTTTGAATTATTATCAATGACTATTCTAAGCATGTATTTACATGAATTGCATGATTTTGAGTTAAATTATCAATGCACATGCATTAAGATAATTTCAAGTTATGATTATAAAGTTAAAGATGATTTCCATGAATTGATCATGAGTTCAATGATTTTCAAGACAAAGTTTTCATGATTTAAAGTTGAGATTATGATTTTATGATAAAAAGTTATGATGATGATCAAAGTTAAGACCAAAGAAGTCATTATGGTGTGATAAGTCCGATTCTCACACATTTATGTTAAAGATGGTGATAAGTACAATTCTCACCGAAGTTATGGATTCTTACGAATCACTAAGTTAATGAGCTATTCCTAATATGTTTTAAAGATGGATCAATCGGCAGTTACTATCTTTTCCTATTATGTTATGATCATATTTTAAAGAGTGTCATTTCGGATATTTACTAAGCACCGGGAGGACCTTTAGGTGAGGTTCGGTTTGATAACGCAGTTAGTTACCCAAGGGAATCCTAGTAGCAACCTAAAGTCCCAAACTACATTTCCCATGTAGGATTACATTCATGGAATAGCTATTGGATCCATATATAGCATAGTTGAGTAGAGTTGGGATGAGTAACATGACGTAGTATAACCTTTCAAGGTAGCCTTTCCCTTCATTCTAAATTCATTCTCCTAAAATTCTCTATGGCAAGAACTCGAAAGTCTCTCAATGTTTTTCTTCAAGCTCAAGCTAGGGTTTTCAGGTTTCACCAAGGTTTCTTCTCAATTCTTAAGTGAATTCAATCAAGGTATGTGGGGATTTATTCATGGGTTCCTTTCACCCATTAAGTCCTGAAGTTTTCTCTAAGTTTCTTTCTATTTTCAATAGATTATGAACCCTAGTTTTGATGAATTGCATTGGGATTTTTCAATTTCATTTTGAATTATTATCAATGACTATACTAAGCATGTATTTACATAAGTTGCCTAATTTTGAGTTGAATTATGAATTCCCATGCATAAAGCTAATTTTAAGTTATGATTATAAAGTTAAAGATGATTTCCATTAGTTGATCATGAGTTCAATGATTTTCAAAGGAAAGTTTTCATGATTTAGAGTTAAGATTATGATTTTATGATGATAGTTATGATGATGATCAAATTTAAAATCAGAGAAGTTATTATGGTGTAATAAGTCCAATTCGCACACAGTCATGTTAAAGATGGTGATAAATACAATTCTCACCTAAGTTATGGATTATTATGAATCACTAAGTTAATAAGCTATTTCTAATATATTTTGAAGATGGATCTATAGGTAGTTACTATCTTTCCCTATTATATTATGATATTATTTTAAAGAGTATTTGTTGGGATATAGACTAACCACCGAGAAGACTTTTAGGTGGGGTTCGATATGGTACCTCAATTAGTTACCCAAGGAAATCCTAGTAGAAACCTAAAGTCCCAAACTACATTGCCTTTGTAGGATTCCCTTAGTCCCCGTCCTTGAGTTGATTTCCTTCGCTTACTTTTAATATGTTTCTTTATCTTATGTACGTGATGTATGCTAATGTCGCTTATGGTTAGGGTTACTCGCATCTCGATAACAGTGTTGCGGCTTGGCCCTAATTTGGGTTGGGACAAACTTGGTATCAGAGTATAAGGTTTAGAAGAGTACTAGGGATTCTAACATGTTGCTTTGAGTAGAGTCTTATTCATTATTGTGAAGTGCACCACATCGATTAATAGGAGGATATGAAACATCTTAGAGTGGTTAAGTGTTTCCCTATAATGCTTGTTGTTTGTAATTTTTCTGAATATGCCTCCACGAAGATACCCCTCTAAAAGGAATGTTGTTAAGAAGGAGACACAAGCTTTGAATGATCCTATAAATGATCAAATTTCCAATGCCGAGTTTTGAGCAGCTTTTTAAGTACTTTCTCTAGCCATTACGACCCAAGTTAACTGTGAAGTGGTTGCTCCTATCAACCCAAATGTAGATACGGTAGAAATAAGAGTTCATGATTTCATGGAAGTGGTGGACGTCCTTATTTTCACCAAAAGTATTTCGTCCAAGGGTCTTCAAATTCCACTACTCCAAGGTTTGGCAAGGATAGGGAGTCCAACTCTAAGCCTCAAGAAGGTACTCCTATTGGCCAAGTTAGTCCCACATGTAAGAAGTGTGGTACTAAGCATAAGGGTAAATGTTTAGCTGATTTGAATGTGTGGTATCTATGCAGCAAGACGGGTCATCATGCTTAGGAATGCAAGGTAAAAGATGCTCGTCCTCAAGGCCAAGTTGCATAAGGATCTCAAGTGCAACCAAAGGATGATCAATACAATAATAGGTTTTATTCTCTCCATGGTACGCAAGAGGTGGAGGAGACTCCCGATGTTGTTATCAATATGTTACGGGTCTTTCTCTATGATGTTTTTGGCTTATTTGATCCGGGTAAAATTTTTTCTTTTGTTTCCCCTTATATGGTCATGAGATTTGATGTTAGACCCAAAACATTATTTGAGCCTTTTTCTATTTAAACTCTCATAGGTGAGTCGATTATGGCTAAAAGAGTTTATAGGAGTTGTTCGGTTTCTGTTTTCCATAAAGTTACCCTATGTGATCTAGTAGAGCTAGAGATGACCGATTTTGATGTTATCCTTTGTATGGATTTTCTATATGCATGTTATACTTCTATTGATTGTAGAACCTGAGTAGTTAAGTTCTAATTCGCAAATGAGCTGATCCTAAAATGGAAGGGTAGTAATTTTGTGTTCAAAGGTCAATTCATTTCATGCCTTAATGCTTAGAAAATGATTTCCAAGGGTTGAAATTATCATCTTGTGAGGGTTAGGGATGGAAATTCCAAAGTCCCTACTCTAGAGTCGGTCCCCATTGTGAATGAATTTTCGAATGTGTTCCTCGATGACTTACCCGATATTTCTCCCGAATGGGAAATTAACTTTGGCATAGATCTTGTTTCCGGTACTCAACCTATTTTTATTTCTCCTTACCAAATGGCCACTGCGAAATTAAAAGGGTTGAAGAATCAATTGAAAGATTTGTTATACAAAGGTTTCATTAGACTAAGTATATTCCCATGGGGTGCTCCCATTTTGTTTGTTAGAAAGAAGGATGATTCACTATGTATGTCCATTTACTATCTGCAATTGAACAAACTAACCATCTAGAATAAATTCCCAATTTCGAGGATAGATGATTTATTTGATTAATTACAAGGGGCAAGTTACTTCTTGAAGATTGATCTTCGTTCCAGCTATCACCAATTAAGGGTGAAGGAGTGTGATATTTCCAAGATGACATTTCAGATAAGGTATGATCATTTTGAGTTGATAGTTTTGTCATTTGGTTTGACCAATGCCCCTACGACATTCATGGAATTGATGAATAAGGTGTTCAAAAAATATTTGGACATGTTTGTAATTGTGTTTATTGATGATATATTGGTTTACTCTCGGAATAAGGAAAAGCATGCAAATCACTGGAGGATTGTGTTCCAAACTCTAAAAGACAAACAATTATTTGGCAAGTTCGATAAATGTGATTTTTTGTTAAGGGAGGTGGCTTTTCTTGATCACATTTTGTTTGGTGAAAGGATTATGGTTGATCCTAAGAAAACCAATGCGGTTAAAAATTGGACTAGACTATTATCTCCTTCGGATATTAGAAGTTTCTTTGGCCTAGCCAGATACTATAGGAGGTTTGTGGAAGTATTTTCATCTATATCATCACCTTTGACCAAGTTGACTCAAAATAAGGTAAAGTTTCAATGGTCGGAAGCTTGTAAAAGAAGTTTTCAAGAGTTGAAAGATTGCTTTACTACTGCTCCTATTTGGACTCTACCGAAAGGGTCCGATGGTTTCATGGTATATTTTGATGCTTCAAGGGTTGGTCTTGGCTGTGTATTGATGCAACATGGTAAATTCATAGCCTATGCCTTTAGACAACTTAAGGTGCATAAGCGGAATTATCCAACCCATGATCTTGAACTAGCGGCGGTCGTATTATCTTTGAAGATTTGGAGACACTACCTTTATGGTGTCCATGTGGATGTGTTCACCGACCAAAAGAGTTTATAATATATGTTTAAGCAAAAAGATTTAAACCTTCGACAAAGGATATGGCTTGAATTATTGAAGAACTATTACATGAGTGTGTTATACCATTCGGGCAAATCTAATTTGGTTGCCGATGCACTAAGTAGATTGTCCATGGGTAGTGTTGTACATGTTGAGAAAGATAAGAAAGAATTGATCGAAGATGTTCATAGATTGGCATGTTTAGGGGTGAGTTTGGTTTATTATAATGATGGAGGTATTAGGGAGCATAATGGTTTGGAACAATCTCTTGTAGCATATGTTAAGGTTAAGCGAGACCACGATCTGATATAAGTTGAGTTGAAGATGTTGGTTGCCAAAAATTCCATTGAGTCTTTATCCCAAGGGGGAGATAGTGTGCTTCATTATAAGTTCGGTTGTATGTACCTAACGTTGATGGGTTAAGAGGGTTGATATTGAATGAGGCTCAAATCTCTCAATATTCAATTCATCTGGGTTCCACCAAGATGTATCTTGACTTGAGAAAAGTGTATTGGTGGAATGGCATGATAAAGGAAATAGCTGAATTTGTAGCTAAGTGTCCAAATTGCCAATAAATTAAAGTTGAGTGTCAAAAACCGAGAGGGTTAGCCCAAGATATTGAAATTCCTACCTAGAAGTGGGAAGATGTGAATATGGACTTTGTAACGGGTTTTCCGCGTACTACGAAGCAATATGATACCATTTAGATTATTGTTGATCGGATGACTAAGTTGGCTCATTTTCTACTGGTTAAGACTTCCTATGGTGCTAAAGATTATGCTAAGTTGTATGTTTGTGAGTTGTTAAGACTTTATGGAGTGCCTTTGTCCATCATATCGGATCGAGTTATACAATTCACTTCACACGTTTGGAAGTCATTCCAAAAGGGAATTGATACAAAGATTAAGTACCACTTTCCATCCTCAAACCAATGGTCAAGACAAAAGAATGATCAAAATTTTAGAAGATATGTCGAGGGCGTGTGTTATTGATTTTAAAGGAAGTTGGGATGAAAATTTTCCATTGATTGAGTTTGCCTATAATAATAGTTATCACTCTAGCATCCAAATAGCTCCTTTTGAAGCATTGTACAGGAGAAGATGTAGGTCCCCAGTGGGATGGTTTGAAGTAGGTGAGATGGCCTTAATTGGTCCTGATTTGGTGATAGATGCTATGGAGAAGGTAAGAATCATACGGGAGAGGTTGAAGATGGCTCAAAATCATCAAAAGTCCCATTCTAATGTTAGGAAAAGAGACGAATTTGAGATGGATGATTTGGTCTATTTGAAGGTTTCACCCATGAAAGGTGTAATACATTTTTTAAAGAAAGGTAAAGTGAGTCCTAGATACGTTATACCTTATAAGATATTGAGATGGATTGGAAAGGTGGCTTATAACTTAGATTTTTCACTTGAGTTAGCCATGGTTCAGCTAGTGTTTTATATATCTATGTTAAGAAAGTTCATGGGTGATCCAAACTCCATTGTTCCATTGGAAGATGCAAGTGTTGAATAGAATTTGACTTATGTAGAGGTTTTGGTGAAAATCATAGAACGACAAGTTAGGAAATTTAAGGAACAAAGAAGTTGCATCTATCAAAGTGTTGTGGAGGAATCAACAAGTAAAGAGTGCTACAATGTAAAGGTGGATATGATGAAATGATTACCATACCTCTTTCCTTCTACTCAAACCTAAAGTAGTAAGTTGTCCTTATTCAAGTTAATTAAACTCTTATGTATTCAGTTACTCATATGTCATTCGTATGCATGCATGTTCATGAAAAGTTAATTTTAAGTCATGATTTTATGTTAAGTTGAAGCTTTCATGTTTCATGCATTTTAAGGTTTTATCATGTTCATGTTGGGTTTCTAGTCCTCTTTCCATGTCCTTTTTATGATAAATAATCTCCTTCGAGGATGAATGTTCCAAAAGGGAAGATATTGTAAGACTCCGAAAGTCAAAAAGTTGGAACCAAGGAGAAAATCTCAAAATCTTGAGCTGACCCTTGTTTATGAGTCACTCTATGGTTTGTAGAGCTTTCTATGACTCAGAAAGGTGAGTCGTAGAGTGACCCCTCTAGAAAAGTAGGATGTTTCCCTCAGAAGAAGTTCTATGACTCAACAAGATGAGTCGTCGTCCTGTTGATGAGTTGTAAGAACCCCTCGTAAATCAAAGTTTAGAGGCCTTGTATTAGAGGTTTCTCAAGGTCAAGTCTGTGACTTGACTGGACAAATCATAGAAGATGTTATGGGTCACAAGAATGACTCATAAAAAAACATCAGAGACCTATCAAATTGCAGGTTTTTGGGACCTGAAGGACAAATGGATTTTATGGGTCGTAATAAAGTTTATGGGTTGTAAACATGACTCTTTCTCAAACTTCAGAGACTTGATTTTAAAGCCTTTTCCAATGCCTTTAGGATGAGTCATTTTGACGACTCGCCATTCCTTTGACGACCCATAAAAAGGTGATCCATAGGCTCAAATTTCGGATTTACTAAAGGGAATTTGTGTCACTACCCAAGTCCAGTTCAATGAACCTAGACACAATTAGGGCGAAGTTCAACCCTTTATCTACCCAATTTTTTGAAATTTCCTCATTCTAAATTCATTCTCCAAAAATTCTCTAAGGCAAGAACTTTAAAGTCACTCAAGATTTCTCTTGTAGCTCAAGCTAGGGTTTTCAGGTTTCTATAAGGTTTCTTCTTAATTCTTAAGTGAATTCAATCAAGGTGGTATGTAGGGATTGATTCATGAGTTCCTTTCACCCATGAAGTCCCAAAGTTCCTTTCAATTTTCAATAGATTATGAACTCTAGTTTTGATGAATTGCATTTGGCTATTTCAATTTCATTTTGAATTATTATCAATGACTATTCTAAGCATGTATTTACATGAATTGCATGATTTTGAGTTAAATTATCAATGCACATGCATTAAGATAATTTCAAGTTATGATTATAAAGTTAAAGATGATTTCCATGAATTGATCATGAGTTCAATGATTTTCAAGACAAAGTTTTCATGATTTAAAGTTGAGATTATGATTTTATGATAAAAAGTTATGATGATGATCAAAGTTAAGACCAAAGAAGTCATTATGGTGTGATAAGTCCGATTCTCACACATTTATGTTAAAGATGGTGATAAGTACAATTCTCACCGAAGTTATGGATTCTTACGAATCACTAAGTTAATGAGCTATTCCTAATATGTTTTAAAGATGGATCAATCGGCAGTTACTATCTTTTCCTATTATGTTATGATCATATTTTAAAGAGTGTCATTTCGGATATTTACTAAGCACCGGGAGGACCTTTAGGTGAGGTTCGGTTTGATAACGCAGTTAGTTACCCAAGGGAATCCTAGTAGCAACCTAAAGTCCCAAACTACATTTCCCATGTAGGATTACATTCATGGAATAGCTATTGGATCCATATATAGCATAGTTGAGTAGAGTTGGGATGAGTAACATGACGTAGTATAACCTTTCAAGGTAGCCTTTCCCTTCTCAATGAGGGTTTTATCAGATTCCATGTAATAGGTCTCATGGTCTTAGCTATTGGTTAAAGGTCGTATCCCACAAAAGTTGAAGTGAAGCTATGAGTTTATGACAAAGGTTTATGATAAGCATTGACCATGAGTTACATATATTTTCCAATTCTCTTAAGGTCTATTCATGTTTATTATGATGGGTCATGCATCTTATGACATATTGTTCATGTTTCTTTACTTTTTCATGCCTACCTCACATACTTGGTACATTGAAATGTACTAATGTATATTTTGCGTACATTTTCTTATAATACAGTGTCGGACGACGTTCTCGATCATCTAATTTATGGCTAGAGTTGCCCTATATTCTCAAAGAGTTGGTGAGTCCTCATTCTATCAAGGACATGACTTTTATTCTTGTCATTACATGACTTTTTCTATTGTTAGGGTGAGCTAGAAGATTATCCTATGACCCTATCACAAGACTATACTAGAGGCATATTTAAACGGCTTATGATCTAGTCCGATTAGGATATCTACGGAGTTAATTTCCCTTAGTCCCTTCCCTTGAGTTGATTTCTTCTGCTTATTTTTAATATGTATCTTTATCTTATGTATGCGATGTATGCTAAGATGGCTTATGGTTGGGGTCCCTCGCATTCCAATCGTTATGTCATGGCTTGTCCCTAGTTTGGGTCATGACATGATGTCCATTTCGGCCTGTATCATTTTATGATGAAGAGACAAATACTAAAGATCATCAACAACTGCATCATTGAGGATCTATTCACAATTCAGCTATTTGGTGAGGTCTCCCTACTTTCGGAGGATACCACATTTATCTTTCTAGCTTTTGAGTTTGGTTTTTCTTCATTTAATTTCAAGTAGTCATGAAACTGTCATTAGCACAATCTAGATAGTTGATAAAGGCTTCATCGACTAGATTGTTGATATTGTCCATTAGGTTCGTTTTTGGCTAGTTTCATTCATACTAGTCTTGTGGAATTGATTGATTAGAAAGATTATTGTCCTTTGGCCTTATCGATAAGTAATTTTCTTAATAATATAGGTCTTTTGTTGATAAAATATGATTGAATGAACGTGTCATTAGACTAAGTGGTCTGCTTGAGGATCGACCAGTAATGGTCTTCGAGTGCCGGTCATGTAAAAGGTATGCTCCTAGGGCTTGACAAACTTGGTATCAGAGCACAAAGTGCAAGAGTCCTAGGGAGTTTATGAAGTTGTCTCATAGAGTCTTGTTTATGGTTGTGTTGTGCACCACACTCATAATAAGGAAGCTATAGAACGTTAGAAAATTATTTCACTTCTTCATTCTCTGAGTTCTTAATAAAGAGTTTAACTCTAAAAGTTTCTTCCTAATTCGTGCATTACACATTTACAGATAATGCCTCATAAATGTACCAACTATTAGAGAAATGCCTTCCAACATTAAGGTCCCACAGACTAAGATGCCTTCTCTAGCTGGAGTGAGAACTAGGGGCGGACATGCAAGTTCTACTGAGGCTCCCCAAGAGCCTACTAATCAAACAACTCCTACTTCGAAAATTGCATTCATAGGTGCTATCACCATGGTCACCTAGATGATAGATAGCCAGAGGGGTAACTAGAGTTCACTAGCTTCCATATCTAGGTCTCAAGAGCCGTCAACTTTAGTGAGGATCTGAGACTTCTTGGGGATAAAACCACCAGTTTTTATGGGTTTTAAGGCTGAGGAGGACCCCTAAAACTTCATATATGAAATGTGGAAAATACTGACTGCTATGCATGCCATAGATATTGAGAGAGTTGAGTTGTTGAGTATTTGAGACTTCTTTAGGATGAACCTACCAGTTTGCGGTCAAAGATGAGGAAGTTTGTCTCTATATTGGGAAGACATGTGAAGGAGTGAAAAGCATTATTGCTGATTTCGTACATGGATATTTCTAGGTTGATGGTGTATGCTCAGCAGGTAGAGGAGGATAAGAGGAAGGACAAGAAAAAAGACTTGAGCAAAAAGGCAAAATCATTAGGGAATGAGAATGATAAAAGGTAGAGTAAGGGCAAGAAATCCTTTTTTTAGAAGAGGTCTTCCATCTATGCTCCATTAGTAGATAGTGCACCTGCGCCACATAACATGTATGATCAGCAAGTATAGAGTCAGTAGAATTCTAGAGCCCAAGGTTCCCAATTCCAGACTAGTGTGGCTTATAGTTCAAAATAAAAACCACCTTGTGGAAAGTACAGTAAGCTCCATTTAGGAGAGTGTAGAGAGGAAAAGAATGATTGTTATAAATGTGGTCAAGTGAGTCACTTTTATAGGGAGTGTCCGACATAGGGCAATAGAGCCCAGTCTTCTACCACAGAAATATCAACTAGACGTACTTAGAGACATACTACCTCAGGTATGAAAGGAAGTTTAAAACAACTATATGCCATGGGTAGTCACCAAGATCAGGAGAACTCCCTAGACGTTGTGATGGGTATGATTTGAGTTTTTAGTAGATTTGATAGAACTCCTGAGTGTCTTCTTGATTCTTTTAGTGTATCTTCTCCAAGTGGTGAGTCTATCTTACCAAAGGGGAGGGGTATAAAGAGTGTAATGTGTTTATATATCACAAGGATACCATGGTTGACTTAGTAGTGTTTGACATGGTTGATTATGATGTGATTCTTGGCATGGACTGGCTCTATGCTAATTATGCCTTGTTGATTATAGGACTCGAATTGTTAAGTTCAGATTTTTGATGAGCCTATCTTAGAATGAAAGGATAGTCTTGTTGTGCCTAAGGGTAAGTTTATCTCCTTCCTTATGGCAAAAAGTTGATCTCTAAAGGGTTTATTTATCAATTCATTAGAGTCAAGGAGGATAATGTTGAGTATCTTACTCTTGAGTCTATCTCAATTGTAAATGAGATTCCTAAAGAGTTTACAAAGAATCTTCCTAAAGCCCCTTTGGATAGAGAGATAGACTTTGGGATTGATGTCCTTCCTAATACGCATCTTATCTTTATTCAACCATATAAAATAGATCCTGCCGAGTTGAAAGAACAACTGAAAGATCTCCTAGATAAGGGATTTATTAGACCAGGTGTCTCACCTTGGGCAAATCCTATCCTATTAATGCAAAAAAAGGATGGGTCATTGAGAATGTGTATTGACTATCATCAACTGAATAAGGTCACCATAAAGAACAAGTATCCTCTTCCCAGGATAGATGATCTGTTTGATCAGCTTCAGGGTGCCACTTTTTTCTCAAAGATAGACCTCAGGCAGGTGTCCACCAGCTGAAAGAAAGAATGTGACATCCGAAAGACTACCATCCGGACTCAATATGGTCACTTTAAACTACTTGTTATGTCCTTCAGTTTGACCAATGCTCCGACATCATTTATGGACTTAATGAACAGATTATTAAAACATTATTTGGATATCTTTATGATTATATTTATAGATGATATATTGATATATTCGAGAAGTAAGGAGGAGAAAGGTAATCATCTCAGAATTGTTCTTCAGACTCTCAAGGATAGGGAGTTGTATGCTAAGTTTTCAAAGTGTGAATTTTTTCTTACTTCCATGGCATTCCTAGGCCATGTTATATCTGGAGAGGGTATAAGAGTTGATTCGCAAAAGATTGAAGTGGTTAAGAACTAGCCAAGGACCACATCCCCAACTGACATAAAGAGTTTCTTGATTTTGGCCAACTACTACCATAGATTTATTGAAGGGTTCTCATCCATATCTTCACCACTGACTAAGCTAACCCAAAACAAGGCTAAGTTTCAATGATCAGATGCTTGTGAAAAGAGTTTTTAAGAGTTGAAAACAAGATTGACTACTACTCTAGTGATATCCCTACCCGAGGGGACATATGGTTTTGTTATCTATTGTGATACGTCCAGAGTTGGATTGGGTTGTGTGTTAATGCAAAATAGCAAGGTTATTGTATATGCTTCCTGACAACTTAAGACTTATAAGAGGAACTACCTGACTCATGACCTTGAGTTGACAGTCGTAGTATTCGCTCTCAAGATTTGGCACCACTATCTTTATGAAATACATTTCTAGTGAACGTATTCACAGACCACAAGAGCCTACAATATGTGTTTACTCAGAAAGAGCTGAACCTCAGGTAGATGAGATGGCTAGAGTTGCTCAAAGATTATGATATGAGCATTCTCTACCACCTAGGTAAAGCTAATGTTGTTGCTGATTCTCTTAGAAGGTTATCTATAGGGAGAACTACCCATGTAGAGGAGCGAATGAAGGACTTGGACAAAGAGGTGCATAGGCTTGCATGTTTGGGAGTCCAACTTATTGATTCCAGTGATGGGGGTACCATTGTTTAGAATAGGGCTGAATCCTCTCTACTTTCAAAGGTGAAAAAAATCAAGCTTAAGATCACATTCTCCTCCAACAAAAATGAGATGTTCACAAGCAAAAAGTAACAACTTTTGTCAAAGGGGGAGATAGAGTGTTTAGGTAGAAATACAGATTCAGTGTTCTAAGTGTTAATGGCATTCAATAAAGGATCATGGCAAAGGCCCATAGCTCAAGATATTCCTTCCACCTAGGTTCTACAAATATGTACCATGACTTGAGGGAGGTGTATTGGTGGAATAAAATGAAGAGAGAGAGAGACAGTTTGTGTCTAAATTCCTGAACTGCCAATAAGTCAAAGTTGAACATCAAATACCTTGTAGAGTAGCTTCGAATATTGAGATTCCAGAATGAAAGTGGAAGATGATAAATATGGACTTCATTATAGGTCTACCACGATCCCATAGATAAAATGACTCTATTTGGGTGATTATGGATAGGATGACCAAATCAGCCCACTTTTTGCCAGTTTAGACTATGGACACTAAAGAGGATTATGCTAGACTATATCTTTGAGATATTGTTAGACTGCATCGAGTTCCTTTGTTCATCATCTCATATAGGGGAGCTCAGTTCACTACCCTGTTTTGGAGGTCATTTCAGAAAGGTTTGGGTTCAAAAGTGAACCTTAGCACCATGTTTCATCCGTAGAAAAATGGCCAAGAAGAGCCTATGATACAAACTTTGGAGGATATGTTGAGAGCCTGTGTCATCGAATTCAAAGGTAATTAGGATGATCATTTACCTCTTCTTTAGTTTACGTACAATAATAGTTTCCATTCGAGCATTCAAATGGCTCCTTATGAAGCTTTATATTGGAGGAGATGTAGATCGCCATTTGGTTGGTTTGAAGTTGGTAAAGCTGAGATAATTGGACCAGACTTTGTTCACCAAGCTATGGAGAATTTGAAGATTATCCAAGAGAGGTTGAGAACTACTCAGAGTCACTAGAAATCCTATATTGATATTAGGAGGAGAGATTTGTAGTTCGAAGTTCAAGATTGGGTATACTTGAAAGTTTCACCCATTAAGGGTGTGATAAGATTTGGAAAGAAAGGGAAGCTTAGTCCCTGCTATATTATTCCTTATCAGATTATGAAGAGGGTTGTTAATCTGTCCTATGAATTAGAGTTATCCCTAGAGTTAGAAATTATTCATCTTGTGTTTCACATCTTTATGCTCAAGAAGTGTTTGGGAGATCATTCATTTGTTGTCCCGATTGAGAGAATTGGGGTGAATGAAAGTTTGAGTTATGAGGAGATCCCAATTCAGATTCTTGATCGTCAGGTTCACAAATTAAGAACCAAGGAGGTAGCATCCGTCAAATATAGCAAAATCAATTTCTTGAAGAGGCTACATAGGAAGATGAAGATGATATGAAATCTAGATACCCTTATCAATTTGTTCCTCCTAATGATGATGTCGATGGTAACATACCTTGTTCCTATCTTTGATTTGAAGTTCATTTTGAGTTAGAATATTTGATGTGTATTCTTGAATCCGAGTAGTGATTATTTGATTGATTGAGTAATTCAGTCTCAATTATATTCGTTTCTGGAGTAAACCCTTAGCTTGGTCTTCATTCAAGGATGTATGTTCCCAATGGGGAGATATTGTAACACTCTATGTTATCCTAACCTAAAATAGGCTCAATCACTATGAGAAAAATTGAGGAAACAAATTGACCCTAAGGGCCACGAGTGTCCTCTACCATTCGTAGAGAGTTCTACCAGTCGTAGGGATGACTCATAGACCTTTCTAACAATTAGTAAAATATGGGATTCTAAGAAGCCACCTAAGACTACTATTACGATTCGTAAGGATTTCTATGAGTCATAAAAATGACTAATAGAAATACTTCACAGTTTACCAAATTTTGGAACTAGAATGTCACTTCGACGAGTGATGTTGATGATTCATCGAACCTTCTAGGAGTCGTAACAAGGACCCATAGAGAAACTTTAGAGACTCATGTTTTCAAACTTCTTAGAATGTGTAGGATGAGAGGGTTCTAAGACCCGTCAGTTATTCCACAATTCATAGACCTGAGTCATAGAACCCATGAATAGAGCAGCCCAGTTCTACGACTAGTTTCTATGACCCATAGAAATATTTACCAGTTGTAGGACAGGTCATAGATGACCAAATCCAGTCTTTAATGAATGGTAGATTGGTCTTTTCCCATCCTTCCTAAAGTAAAAGCTAAACATTTTGGGAGTATTTTGAGAGCAAGAATTGGAGAAGAGAAAGAGGGCTAGGGTTCAAGTTCTTCAAGCAAGGTCTGCAAATTCTTGATTGTTCTTCAATTTCAGATATAAGGCTAAACTAAAACATGGAATTTGTTCCTCCATGTGCCCTTGATTGTGATAGATTAATTGTGAATGGATTGAGTCTCCATAATTGTGTTTTCTTGAGAAGTTGTTTTCTTAAAATTTTACATGTTTTTGTTGATTATTGATAAATGCATTCTTTTCTACAAATTTGTTTCTTGAACAAATGATTTAAACTACTGATTTCATAAACCTTAATATCCTATTGATGGGCATTGAATGTACGTGACAAGGATTGAGTCTAGAGCATTGAATTTTTCAATGTATGATTGTGATTAGGGGATGTGAGCATGAAGATAGTTTTGATAAAATTTGATAGTCCTTTATATCCTGATAATTGAACCCTAGTGGATGGTCTCAACTGAATGTTGTCATAAATGATTGTTTAAAACTTCTTGTAAATAAGTGATTTGGAACGATTGAGAAATTGATTGGTTTAGAGGATTGGTTTGATAGAATTGATGAATCCGTAAGAGACCATTGATGACTTGTTGTGTTGATTCGATTGGATTGATTATCGTATGAGGTTTGAGTATTGGGAGGAGTATTGAGCACCAAATTGGGTAAGAGAAAGTAATAACTCGAATCTAATAATTACGTAACCAAACATAAGAGAGGATTAAATGGTTAAGTCAGTTGTTTCCCATTTTATTGTCCTGACATGATAGGACTTGATTGGTTTTTAGATTCATGATTTATTGATTCGTTCATACCATGGAAAGGTATTGAACGGATGTAAAAACAATGTTGGCTTGTTGTACTATCATTGGCTCATAAGTAATGGTTCTCGGATAATAGAAATTCTCATATATGTCTTGATAGTACTTTGATTGGATTGGATTTTCTATGATTGTTCAATGTCTAAATCTTATTCGTATTTTAACTTAGGTCATCTTGATTGAGTTGTTCACCTTCCCGATATGAGATCTTTGAGTTGATTAGATTTTACCTTCATACATATTTCATTCTACTGCATTACATAGTCGTACATTCCATATAGTGATGTCCATTTAGTCCTGCATCATTTTATGATGCAGAGATAGTTACTAGGGATCATCAACAGGCACATCGTTGATGATCTATTGGCAATTCAGCTATTGGGTGAGTCCTCTCTGCTTCTAGAGGATACCACATTTATCTTTCTAGCTTTTGAGTTTGGTTTTTCATCATTTTATTTGAGGTATCGATGAACTTTTCATTGACACCATCTGTATTGTTGATAGAGGCTTCATAGACTAGATTGTTGATATTGTCGATTGGCACTATTTTTGGCTAGTTTTATTCATACTAGTCTTGTAAAATTGATTGATTGGAAATTTATTGGCGTTTGTCCTTATCTATGAGTAGTATTCTTAATGATGTCGGCCTTCGGCTGATAAAGTGTAATTAAATGAACATGTGATTGATGCTTGAGGACCAACAACGTTCTTTGAGTGCTACACTCCTCAGGTAGTCTCTTAGGGCGTGACAAATTCTTTCAATATAAATCAAAAAATGTTTAACAATACTCCTTTTCCCCATTTTTAGTTCTCTATCAATGTTGTAAGAAAATAGAAAGTTGATACGTGTTGTCGTTGACCAAACTTTTATAGTCTATGAAATCACATATTGAATTAAGGAGACAGTAATAGTGCTAGGCTTCAAGACGGTTTGCTGTGCGCTAAGAAGAGAGTGTGAGAGACTGAGAGATGAGGCAGCTAGCTTGCTGCTCGCTGTGTGGATGTGGTTGTTGGTCTCCAAAGGGGATGAGAGCGAGGCGACAGTGACTATGGTCTGTGCATGTGGGAGAATAGAGAAGAGAAGCTCTGATTTTATTTAGGGAACAAAATGTAAATTGGGTCAAAATCTGAAATGATCGAGTTAGGTTTGTTTTGGGTCAAACAAAATAAATAATTAAATGTATTTTAAACTATAATTTTGAATTTATATAATAAACTTTTTGTTTTTTGGTACACTGAAGAATCGTGACACTTACACCGAACACCAAATCGAATAATTAAAGTTTTTTTAAAAAATGAACCAAAACACTGAAGAATTAAAATTGAAAATTTGAATTAATTCAGCTCGGTTTTATTTTTTTGTATTTATTTTCACTCCAAATTCTTAGTGGGTACTATTACAAAAGATCAATTACGTATTTAGGAGCATAAATATGAATTTTTAGTTGATTTAGCGTAGTTTTTAAGGTGTTTTTTGATGAATTCGATTTTAAATTCAAGGAAGAAGACGAAGACCATTATTTGTATAAGCGTCTATAATATTGTATATTATTGTATATGGATGTATAAATACCTCTTATAATTTTATATAATATCTTATATTGGATGTATAATATTGTATATTAAGTATTTAAATATTTTTGTAAATTTTTTTTGGATAATTATATAATAAATATACAATTACCTAACTTACATTGCAAAAATATAGCTCAAAACTTACATTTCAATTCTTTAGCCAAAGTCACAATTCGATATACCGTATTATACATCCAATATACAAATTTCATATTTTATTTTTTGCAAAAATATTTAAAAACATGATATACACTATTAAACACTCATACAATGTTACATGAAAATTATAAGTGAAACATATTATTATGACCCAACCCATTAGATTGTGCGGGCACCTATTCTAACACCTAGAAAGGAGAATCCTTCCATCCAGTTTTAAAATAAGACATGCAAAATGAATAGAAACACCATGATTCTCTTTTATGACATGAAGAAAAGATTTCAAAATTAACCTTTTACTATAAAACTTGAAAAATACAATAAAATTCTTTTGAAAGATTCAATAAACCACTACCAAGGAGCTAGTCTAAACAGGAAAAAAAGAGCTTTTAAAATAATATAAGGATTACAATAAAATAGACACAGCTTCCACTAGAGGTAGAGAAAAGTAAAAATGGTTGGAGATCATCATCGTCACACTTAAGAAACATCACTGATCATGCAATCAGACTATACTAAGTGACATAGTAAGAGTAGTATCAATACAAAAAACACGTACTGGTAGACATCATCGACCTGTCCGAACCCACCACATAATATCATGTAAATAGTTAGAAAAAAAAACATGCAATATGATAGTTATGCACTTTAAACTTGGTTACCATGCTGCTCCTATCCTGAATTCACTATCCATGGCAAGTACACTTTAATTCCAGCTTTCTACCTTGTTCTGTTGTCAACTCTATCTTTTAATTATTCCACTGTCTTATCATGCTAAGGCTTTTCCAGGCCTACCTTTTATACTACACTAAGGCTTCCCAAGTTCTCACCCTTAACAAACTAAGGCTTCCTCAGCCTAACCTTTCTTATACACTAAGGACTCACAAGCCAATCCTTTATACACACTAAGTATTTCCAAGCCTAAACTTTTACACACTAAGGCTTTCCAAGCTAAAGCTTTTACACACTAAGGGTTCCCAAGCCTAAAATTTTATACACACTAAGGCTTTCCAAACCCAATTCCTTATACACATTATTACTTTTCAAGCCTAACCTATTTTTACAGGAACCATGAATAGACCCTCACGCACACCTATACCTGAGTCCCATTCACCTTTCAAATAATTTAGACCACTCAAGGATCCTTAAAACATAGACTACCATGTTTAATAATGCAAATCCTGATCTACACAAAAGGTATCCTAGCATTTAAACAGAATAATCTGACCATTCATGGAACTATATGGTGATGAGATTAAAAGTATTTAGTTTATTAGATCTTTTTGAAATAATCTTGATATTTTTTGGTCTTATATTATGCAGGTATTACTAATTTCTCTATTGAATGTGGCAGGTGAAGTTAGGCCCTAAATTAAAGCCAAACCAATCAAAGAATGTTGAAAATTGTAGGTCATTAGAGTGGAAAGGCCCACACAATTGCATATCATCAAGTTTTAATTGCATGGAAATGCGATGTGACACTTGCCGCACGGAGCATGATGAAATAAGTCAAAATTAAGGATACTTTTGAGATTTTGCAAAGGACCAACTATTGCTTTTTATAAGTTGAACTTATCTTAAAATATAGGGCATCACTTTTGAAGAGGCTAAATCACAAGGAGCAATAAAAGAACAGGAACGAAGAAGGGTACACAACTCTAATCCAAAATGGAAGTTGGGATTAAGAGTTGTTTGTAATGTCTTTTAGTTTTCTTTATATTTTTATGAACTTGTGTATTTCTATGGAATAATTTCTAAATAGGGGAAGGACAGTATGATGTAAGGTTGTTACTATTGGATTATAATTTTGTTCAGATGCAGAGAACCATAAATTGCTATTGGTATTGGTATTGGTATTGAAATGCTATTTATGTTTGCATCTTAATCAAGATAAAAGTTCCTTGATTATTACTATTTCTTCTTATGGTTCAATTATTGAATGATAATTTCATAAAGTAATAGAAAGATCTTGAGAATTTTTATTAAGAATTGGAGTTAGAAAGTATTTGCAAAAAGCTTAAGAAATTATCCGCAAGAAGCTTTCCCTATAACTACCGCTTCTATTACATTTGTGCTCAGGTTCAGTTTGCTTACATTACTAGTCTATTGTAAGTCAAATTTACTTATTAATATAAATAGTAATCAACTTCTATATTCGTAAGAAGCAAAAATATTTATTTCTGAGCCTTGAACTCTAGCATAACCTTAGATTTGCAACCTTGCTATCGTATTGTCCATATCCCTAAGTTCTTTTATTGATAATAATGGGTTTAGTTACCAATTGTATTTAATTTACCATCTAGTCGATAATCGTGGTTCGTTGCCACATCCAAATCTTTCCTTTTGATCATCTGAATGATAGTTAGCAAGACTTACTTGAATTATTATTTATACCAATCCCCATTGAGATGATCTTTATACTATATTATCTTTGACTTGCAAAGCGCTAAAATTATACTGTGTTTTGCGCTCATCAAATTTTGATGCCGTTATCGAGGATTGGTAACAAGTAGTTTTCAATAGAGTTTGTGTATTAATTAAGGTTTTTATTGAATTATTTTCTGTAGTTAACATCTAAGGTTCCTATTATCACATGTAACAAGTTTTAACCACAATTTTTGTATGACACGATCTTTCTCAAAAAAAGTCATCAAATATAATCCACTGTTGGAAAGATCTTCACGCTTGCTTAAAAGGAAACTTGCAGAGAGGGTTTCATGGCATCTCAAAGTCATAATATATTGTCTAATGAAATTGAAAATGTGGTTCTAAATGACCCACTCAGCCCCGTTAATCTGAATCGGTCACCTAGAGTGGAAGATAATTTTGAACACCAGAGAGTTGGTAATTAGAGGAGAAATCACCCACTTGTCGAGATGGAGGACCAAATGGATCAAATAAAAATTGGGCAGAGAGATTGTTGGGAGATTATGCAATGTCAAACTACAATGGGATGTGATCTTAGGTATTTTAATATGCCTAAAACCCAAAACGAACCCATATTTTAAAATAATGCCGAGATCAAATTTCCTTTTTATTGATATCCTTTTAGTAATATTTATGTTTTTGTACTAATCAATGTGATTAGGTGTTTGAAGGATAGAAATCATGCAAAAGGAAAAAACATAGAATTAGTGATAAAGCGGGAGTGGAAGTTGAGGACAAGCCATGAAATTGTGAAGAAACCAGTGGAGTCCCTACCAGCTCCCAGGAACTTGGAAGCTCCACAATGCAGAGAAAACAACTTAGCAACATGTGCATTAATGCAGCATGTACGCATTGCAGACCCGTAAGGTAAATTCTGGTCGCATTTTTACAGAACTATAGATAAGTTATTATTTGTATGGTTCCATGTGTTTTAAAGGTTGGAAGGTATTATAAAATATAAAAAACAGAGGGAAAATCAGTTCAGAGAAAGTTTTGGCATAGTATTTTACTCGATGAAAGTTTCAAGAAAGGAACCAAAATAGAAGAGTCTGTGACAATGGCGCATCGAAGACCTGCACCCTGTTAGTGTTAATTTTCCCGAGCCAAAGGTGAGCTCAAATATGGAAAAAAATGAACATCACAAAAAATGGACTACAAGGGAGCATCTCCGCATTGCGTACTTTTTCCCTGCTAGTACAAATTTCTGCAAAAATTTCATATTTTAAGAGAGGGCAACTTGGATATTTCCCTGAATATGTGTAGGCGGATTTTGACGATTTATGGGGTTATTTTCCACGTATGTCACTATCTAGAACCCTAGAATTTACTCCTCATTTTCCCCAAATCACCTCCTACAACTGAGCTAAAGTTGAGCTCAAATCTGGCAAAAACTGAGCTTCGCAAAAAAAATAACAATGGGGGAGCACCTCCGCGTCACCAATTTGTTCCCATCTAGTTCAAATTTCTACAAAAAATTCTAGTTTTAAGAGTGACTTGGAGATTTTCCTGGACATGTGTAGGCGGGTTTTGATGATTTGTGAGGTTATTTTCCACCCGTTTAACTATCTAGAACTCTAGAATTCACTCTTCATTTTCCCCAAATCACTTGCTTAAAGATTTTCTCTCAAGCTAAGGATTCAAGTTCCACATTGAAGACCTAACATCAAGATTTCTTAAAGACCATCAAGACTTCTCCAATTCTTCCTCAAGTTCTTCTCTAAGGTATGTGGATTTCTTCATCTTCGAGTTCTTCCACCCATGGAGTCCCAAAAACCTTTCCAACTATTTCCTTTGAATCAAACTATTAATTCTTTATGGGTACTTCTAATTTCTTCTTACTAGCATGAAGCATGATTGAAATCATGGTTATTGACTCAAATTGCATGAAATTGATTACTAATTATCAATGCCCTAATTTTCTATCTTGGGTTTATGAATTTTCAAAGAGGTCTTGTTCAATCCTTCTCAAATTGCTAGATTATGGTGCAAATTATTGATATTATGTTCAAGTAAGCTTATATTACTACTCAATAGCATGAAGTGTTTAATTTCAAGTAATTTTCTATCTCAAGCTAGTATGGGTCTTTGAAATTAATGGTGGGTTATTTGAAATATGTTTTAAGTTGACTTAATTAATAATGTTTATGCATGGTTCTATGGATAAGCATGTTTGAAAGTTAAATTGAATAGAACCCACCTAGTTTTACTATGTTTTCAATGAAGTTCTACTTGAAAGCTTTTGACTCCAAAAAATATTTATGAAAGCAATGTCTATGATTAAAAGGGAATTGTATAAAATCAAAGAATAATGAAATGATATGAATGAAGGATTCTTTATGTGATGAGGACAATTCTCACATATATGAATCAAGAAAGGTTTTAATGAGCTATTATAACATATGTGATGTTTTAAATTCTCAAGCTATATGCTATGACTATTTTGAAGTTCTAAATTTTATTGTGGGGTTGACTTAGCACCAAATGAGGCATTGAAGTGAGATTCGTTAAGGGAATCCTAGTAGTGACCCCTTGTCTCATTAACTATGTGCCTCCATAGGAGCCTTTGTAGTCTTAGGCTAGTGGATCTACAAATTAAATTTAAAGTTAAAGAAAGAATGTAAAGTTGACGAAGTTCTACCCTGAGTAAGTAGACTCCCTGGCCAATGTAAGGGATTATGTTAGATTCCATGTAATAGCTCACCTGGTCTTAATGTCGGTTATAGTCATCCTCCCACAAATGAACATTTTAAATGCTATTTACTTGATTGCTCATGCAAGAACTCACTTATCTAATTTACTCTATAAATGTCTTAATGTTTTACCATTATATTGGTTGTCTACATACTTACTACATTCAAAGTACTAATAAATACTTTTGCCAAGATGATATCATAATGTAGGGATTGGTGTACCTCCTCGTTCTCCTCCACGTGGCTAGTTAAGATTTTGTTTGAAGGTTACTTTTTGGTGAGTTCCTATGTTTCAAGAATAATTTTTTTTCTTTCTAGCTTATGTTATGTAAAGACTTTTGGATATCTTTCATGGTACTTTATTTTCATTTTGATTGAGGGTGAGCTAGGAAAATGTCTTAGTCCCCACCAATTCTAAAGGCTTACAGGTATTGTTGGACATATGTATGATGATCCTTAACTATTATGGTGGTTGTTTTGATGTTTTATCATAGACCCCCTTTCCCCTCTTATTTTCGCTTGTTATTGATTGTCATCACCGATGAAAGGATAAATGAATGCTAAGAGACTAGGGTGAGGCATTTCTAGGTTCCTTATTTTTCGTGTCACATATAGGCCCTAGGTTTGGATCATGTCAAACTTGGTATCAGAGCTTGAGGTTTTGGTCATGACTTGAATCCGAAGTATGCTGGCGCCTACTATAACTCCCTAGTAGGCAAGCCAAATCCAGCTAATGCGGAAGTCAAATCTTAATTTAAATATATAATTATAACATAATAATGTGAAAGTAAGACGAATATAACAAAAGAAATTGGGCCAAGGTATAGATTTGTAAATACAATAGAAAATGTACAAAAAGCCCGAAAGTGACCAAAAATGACAGACTGATAATAGACCAAACCCCGGACGTAGTGTCTCTTATATAGGAGCTACTAAGTACAAAAGCTAATAATATATGAATATACAATGCAAAACTGATTGTCCAAAATACAAAATACAAGTTAGTGCAAAAGAGAGAATGTAGCAAATCTCTAAACGTCGGGATCTCACCACAATTCTGATCTAGCACAACTATGGATAATTAGGTGCATACTGGGGTCACTCGAATTGAGAACTGCATCAAAAAAATATAGAATTGCAGTATGAGTACCAAAATATGGGTTACTCAGTAGGTATTATAAGCCGACCTAACTTAGAAAGAATAAATATATAATAAGCAACACGATGATATTAATAATAATTTGGAAGAAACATAAAATCTACGATCTCGGGAACAAGGGTACGGGAAGATCATACAATAATCAATTAAATCCAATACAACATGTAATGGTATCAATAATTTCAACTTATAAAATACCGGAACAATGCCCAAATGTAACCTTGTAGTTATCGATTATTATCCTCTAAAAATATCATAAAGCGCTCATCAATAAAAGTTCCTTTTAAATCATACTTTGAGCTCATCAACATCGAAATAATAACTCGAAATATGTATCAATAGGCCATCTGAAATTCACACCTCGAGTCAAATGAAATAAAGTGTAGCCCCAAGTCAATAAAAGGGCTGCCTAGAATCATACCTCTAGTTCATTAATCATGAATTTCCATATATTTCCTTAAATCCCTTATATTTAGTCATCGACCAAAGGTCCCATTCTCATATTTTACTCTTTCTTTTAAAAATGATTTTTTTACAGTAGCGAGGTTAATAAGACAAGTACCATGTAAAAACTCATATATCACTCACCTGAGACTCCGGTGTATTGAAAGCACGGCCTCGGGCCTATTATTTCAATATCATAAGCAAAAAAGGCATAGGCATAATCGAAAGCCACCACAAGTGGCCAATTAAAACCAAACGAATCAAGCATGCGGCCTTTTATAGTTAAATAACCTAGGATCAAGTTCTAAGGATTTTTAGCAACGTAAACAAGATAAGCTAACATCTCGACTAAAGCTTCAATAGCTAATATCTCAAACTAAATACTAACGATAATCATCGACCCCAAAATGTTAAATAGATATCAACACCTAAATCATAAACCTAATAACTCATTACCACCCAAAATATATGAATTCCAACCAAGCCAAGTCTAACAAGAGGAAGCCATAACCTACCTCAAAGATGAAACCACACATGCACTACTAAACCCAAGCTTTTCCTTTTTGGGACATCCTCCAAACGATGCCATTCTAATAAAATTATCGAAAAGCACATCAAAACAAAGCCAATTATACCCATATTACTATAGTAAACAACAGAACTAAAATTTGGTCAAAATTTGACATTGGGACCCGCGCACAAAATAAAAAACCAACTCTATCACAAGGTCTCAAATAGTTCAAGGAACTTGTTCTCCAAAAATGGGCATATTCCGAGCAACAAAAGAGCAAAATCCCTCCACCAAATTTAAGCCCTAGAATAGTCCAAAAATGTAAGAAGTAATGAAATTTCACAAAAATTATGATGTTTTTAGGATGACAGAGTTTTGAAATATCCCCGCAAGAATTTCCAACACACCATAATAAAAATGATCGAAAATGGTGAAGAATTGCTCTCCAAATCACTCTTTTTCTAAGTCCAGAAATGGGGCTTAAACTTATGGAAATGGGCATTAAATTCACTGAAGTCAGTGAATTTTTTCATCACGATCGCGAGGCCCAACAAAAATACCCTTTACAATCGTGTCACTCCTTCCCACAATCGCAATGACCAATGACCCTACCCTTTATGATCATGGCCTTGGCTCGCAAACACGAAGAGCAAAGTCACCTATACCAGCAGTTCCGCTGGAGCAGAACTTTGAGGAATGGGAGTTTCTCTGATGGGGGTCTAAAATTCATTAGGGACCCTATGAGCACAAATGAACTATGCTACCCAACCATAAATGGCATTACAGATTCAACGGAACTGACGAAATTTCCAACGAAGGTTGTTTTGCTAAAATGTTGACCAAATTCAACACTTTCCAAAAAAAAGCATTTAAAATGCACAAATGACCTAAAACTCATTTCTAGCACCTTGGGAATCAAACAAAAGGTCTTTACAGACCAAACTCGGTGTTTCAGAGCTAACTACGCTAACAGAATTTTCATCAAAGCGCGTTTACTTAAAATGTTGACCGAAGTGAAATATGGCCAAAACTTTAAAGTTAAAATGACAAATCACACAAACTCAAAAAGAAGATTCCAAAACCCAAACCAACCTTCCTTTTAGAATGAAATGGACCTTCCAGCACTGATAGAACCATCAAAATTCTCATACGATACCCAAATCTCTGGATGTTGACTAAGTCAATTTTTCCAAACCTTAAGTCTCAAAATGGCCAAACCACCTCAAAACTCAACCAAATACCTTGGTGAGTGTGCCACCCATCCCAATATCACATAAGAGCTATAAAGACATTACGAAAAAGGGTAAAATAGAAAAAATACATAAAAGCACAAAAATAACCTTGAAGGTCATTATAGTTTTGAATGGACCTCGAAGTCCAATATATTGCATTGAATAGGATCTTGTTCATGGTGGTAAAAGATTTCACAACTACGAATAGGAGACCATGGGATGATTAGGAAAGTTTTCCCTTTAAATGATATATGTCGTGCCCTGGAGTTGTCCTAAGACTTCCTCTAACTAATAAATCATTTTGTGCTCTCTAGATAATGCCTCCAAGAGGGTTACCTTCACCTAGAGCAATGATTGATGATGAGAACCATACTTCTCTAGTTCTCGAGGATCTACATCATAAGGAAGGAGTTACACATGCAGAGTTCTGAAAGATCATCACCTTGTTGGCCCAATCCATATCCAACCAAACTAACCAAGGCATTTTTCCTCCTCTTCCTCAAGTGCATAATCCAACTTCTAGGATTTGGGACTTCAAGAGAATAAATCCACCTGAATTTGATGTTTCCAAGGTATATAATTACCCTATGGAGTTTATTAAGGAAGTTTACCGGATTGTGGCTATTATGGGAGTGCCTTCAAATGAAAAAAATGAGTTAGTGGCCTATCAGCTCAAGGGAATAGAAAGGGTTTCGTATGAGCAATGGGTTGTTGAGAGGGGTGAAGATATAGAACCCATCAAATGGGAATAGTTTAAGGGTGATTTTCTAGATCGCTTCTTTCCTTTGGAGCTAAGGAAGGAAAAGATTCAAGAGTTTATTAACATTCACCAAGAGGGCATGAGTGTGAAGGAATGTGCCCTCAAATTCACTAAATTGTTAAAGTATGCTCCTTTCATGGTGTTCGATCCAAGGGCAAGGATGAGCAAATTCATCTCCAATGTTTCGAGATTGATATCCAAGGAATTCAAGACAACCATGTTGGTCAAATATATGGACATCTCCCAACTCATGGCATATGCGGAACAAATTGAGGATGAGAAATTGATAGAGAGGTCAAGAGGGTTTAAGAAGGCTAGAGTTGATGGTGGAGGGTTCACTCACCAAAAGTTAGGTCACCATAGTGGTGGAAAGGGCCAAGGTGGGAAAATATTCATGGGGCAAGGTCCCATCAGTACTCCTTCTCCAAGGTTCAACAAGGACAAATGTGCCAATCCTACAGTTCAGAAGGAGAATTTGGGTGCTCAAACTCTCCTCGCTTTCAAGAAGTGTAGGAAAGCTCACAATGGGAAATTTTTAGTCGGCTCCAATGCATGCTTCAAGTGTGGTAAATTGGGTCACCAAGCAAGAGATTATAGAAGCAGTGGGGGAAAGCCTTAAGGTTAAGTTGCTCATTGTCGACAAGCTCAAGGGAGTAGCAAATACATCAACCGATTTTATGCTTTGAATGAGAGGGAAGAAGTTGAGGAAACACCCGATGTCATCATTGTTATGTTAAAGGTTTTTGATTTTGATGTGTATGCATTGTTAGATCTGGATGCCAATTTGTCATTTGTTGCTCCATTTTTTTACTAATAGGATTGATGTTTTTCCTTAAATGTTATTGGAACCCTTATTGGTTAACCCCCATTGGTGAGTCGGATGTTGCTAGAAAAGTCTTTAAGGATTGTGCTATTTCAATCTAGCACAAAGTTGTTCCTTTTGATCTCATCGAACTTGACATGGTAGATTTAGATCTTATTCTTAAGATGGATTGGTTGCCAGCGTCATATGCTTCTATAGATTGTAGAACTCTTAGAGTCAAATTTCAATTCCCAAGTGATCCTATTCTTGAATGAAAAGGTCATGATTTGTTAGTAAAGGGTAGGTTCATTTCTTGTCTTAAGGCTCAAAAATTAATTTCTAAGCATTTCATCTACCATATTATGAGGGTTAGGGATGTTAACTCTCGGAAGTCCCTCTCTTCAGTCGGTTCCCATGGTTAAGGAGTTTCTCGATGTCTTTCCCGATGACCTCTCTAGTGTCCCTCCTAAAAGAAAAGTTGATTTTGGTGATCTTGTCCCCGATACCCAACCTATCTCTATTCATCCCTACCGGATGACCCTATCTGAGTTAAAGCAGTTAAAGAAACAATTAAAGGACTTGTTGGAAAAGGAATTCATAAGGCCAACTATTTCAC
Source organism: Solanum dulcamara (assembly GCF_947179165.1). Taxonomy (NCBI): domain Eukaryota; kingdom Viridiplantae; phylum Streptophyta; class Magnoliopsida; order Solanales; family Solanaceae; genus Solanum; species Solanum dulcamara. Next base: position 18,321,619 of record NC_077239.1, read on the forward strand.
ATGGGGTGCTCCCATATTTTTTGTGACAAAGAAGGATGGGTCACTTCGGATATGCATAGACTATGGTAAATTGAACAAAGTGAACATTAAGAAAAAATACCCAATCCCTAGGATAGATGATTTGTTTGAGCAATAGGAAGGGGCAATTCATTTCTCAAAGGTTGATCTCCATTCTGACTATCATCAACTAAGGGTTAGGGAGCGTGATATTCCCAAAATGACATTTTAAACAAGGTATAACCACTTTGAGTTTTTGGTGATGTCGTTTGAATTGATGAATGCACCGGTGGTGTTTATAAATCTAATAAATAGGGTGTTCAAGCCCTACCTTGATACGTTTGTAGTGTTCTTCATTGACGATAGCTTGATTTACTCTCAAGGTGAGGAAGAACATAAAAGTCATTTGAGAATTGTGCTTCAAAACTTGAGGGATAGTCAATCATTTTCCAAGTTTAGTAAATATGTTTTTTTATTGAAAGAGGTGGCGTTCCTTGGCCACATAGTGTCTAGTGATGAGATCAAAGTTAATCCTAAGAAAATGGAGGCGGTACGGAATTGGCCTAGACTATTATCTCCTACAGACATTAAGAGCTTTTTGGGTCTAGCTGGGTATTATAGAAGGTTCGTCGAAGGGTTCGCTTCCATCTCATCTCCTATGAAGAAATTCACCCAAAGAAAGGAAAAGTTCCTAGGGATGGATGAGTGTGGAAGGAGTTTCTAAAATTTAAAAGATCAACTTACCTCCGCTTCAATTTTGACTCTACCGAAAAGATTAGAAGGGTTTGTGGTGTATTTTGATGCTTCTAGGGTTAGTTTGGGTTGTGTGTTGATGAAAAATGACAAGATTATAGACTATGCTTCTAGGCAATTAAAGGTGCACAAGTGTAACTACCCTACCCATGATCTTGAGTTAGCGGCTGTTGTGTATGCCTTAAAGATTTTGTGGTATTACCTCTATGGAGGTACATGAAGATATATTTACCAATCATAAAAGTCTCCAATTTGTATTCACCCAAAAAGAAATCAATCTAAGGCAAATGAGATGGTTTGAACTCCTAAAGGACTATGACATGAGTGTGTATTATCATCCTGGTAAAGCCAATTTTATTGCTGATACACTTAGTAGGGTGTCTATGGATAGTGTGGCTCATCTTGATGAAGGGAATACGGAGTTGTTAAGAGATGTCACCGGTTGGCTAGATTGGGAGTGAAGTTGAGTGGTTCTGATGATGGTGGGGTGTTTGTGCAAAATTTTTCCGAATCATCTTTGATAGTAGATGTTAAGTCAAAACAAGACCTTGATCCGACATTGCTAGACCTTAAGAGATTGATGAAAGAAAACAAAGTAGAAGTCTTTTCACAAGGAGGAGATAAGATACTTTACTATCAAGGTCGGTTATGTGTTTCAGATGTGTATGTCTTAAGGGGTTTGATCTTGAAGGAGGCTTAGAATTCTTCATATTTAATTCATCCCATTTTGACCAAAATGTACCAATATTTAAATGAGATATATTGGTGGGGAGGCATAAAAATGACATAGCAAGGTTCATGGCTGATGCCCAAATTGTCAACAAGTGAAGGCCAAACACCAAAGGGCTAGTTGCCTAGAATATGACACTGAAATCCCCACTTGGAAGTGGAAAGATGTGAACATGGACTTTGTAGTGGTTTTGCCTCATACTCTAAAGCTTCATGATTTGATTTGGGTAATTGTTGATAGAATGAAGAAGTTGGCTCACTTTTTATCGGTCAAGACATCGTATAGCCCTAAGGATTATGCTAAATTATATATTTGGGAATTGGTAAGGTTGCATGGTGTTCCTTTGTCAATTATTTTGAATAGTTGTACCCAATTCTTTTCTCATTTTTGGAAATTGTTTCAAATGGGTCTTGGTACCAAAGTGAAGCTAAGTATCGCATTTCATCCTTAACCGATGGGAAAGCCGAACAGATAATTTAAAAACTAGTGGATATGTTAAGGGCTTATATGTTAGAGTACAAAGGAAGTTGGGATAACCATCTATCGCTTATTGAGTTCGCTTACAATAATAGCTACCACTCAAGTATTGAGATGGCATTATTTGAGGCTTTGTATGGGAGATGATGTAGGTCACCAATTAGTTAGTTTGAACTGGGTTAGATGACCTTGTTGGGTCCCGATTTAGTTATTGATGCTTCGTAAAAGATGATAGTCATTAGAGAAAGGTTGAAGATGGGTCAAAATCATCAAAAGTCTAATTTCGATACTAGGAGAAGGGACCTTGAGTTAGCGTGGATGATTGGGTATACTTGAAGGTTTCTCCCATGAAGGGTGTAGTTCTGTTTGGCAAAAAGGGAAAGTTAAGCCCTAGGTACGTAGGGCTTTATAGGATCTTGATATGGGTTGTCAAGGTTGCTTATGAGTTGGAATTGCCATTGGAAATGGCTATGATTCATCCGATATTCCATGTGTCTATATTGAGGAAGTGTTTAGGTGATCCAAATTCCATTGTGCCTTTGGAAGTAATGAATATTGAGGAAGACTTGACCTATGAAAAGGTCCTCGTTGAAATTGAGGAACAAGGAACTTGCACCCATTCAAATTCTTTGGAGGAATCAACAAGTCGAAAGTGCTACTTGGGAATCTGAAGCGGTTATGATGAAGCGATGCCCTCATCTCTTTCACTCTATTCAAGCCTAAAGTATTAATTTCTCCTTGCTCAATTACTTGAAATCCTTGCATTTCAACTTTTATTTTCGTATGCATGCATAGTTATGAAATATGATTTTAACTATGTTTTAAAATTTGGACTAATGCATTGATGATGGGTTGTTAGTTTACACTCTACTCTACTCAAGTTAAGTCTTGTCCCATTCGAGAATGAATGTTTCCAAGGGGGATATATTATAAGGTCCTACATGTTTTAAGGTAGTAATGGGTTATAAAAGGGTAAAATAGAGGAATAATGCCTTCAGAGGATTTTTCGGACTCGTATTTTGCAAGATGGAATTTTCAAGAAATGCACCAAAAGAGAAGAGCTCGCGACACTGGAACATCGCCGATATGCTCCCTGTTAGTGTTAATTTTCCTGAGCTAAAGTTGATCTCAAATTTGGTAAAAATTGAGCTTCGCAAAAAAAAGAACAATGGGGGAGCACCTCCGCACCGCCGACTTGTTCCCATCTAGTTCAAATTTCTACAAAAAATTCTAGTTTTAAGAGCGAGCAACTTGGACATTTCTCTGGATATTTGTAGGCGGGTTTTGATGATTTGTGGGGTTTTTCCATCCGTTTAACTACCTAAAAATCTAGAATTCACTCCTCATTTTCCCCAAATCACTTGCTTAAAGATTTTCTCTCAAGCTAAGGATTCAAGTTCCACATTGAAGACCTAACTTCAAGATTTCTTAAAGACCATCAAGACTTCTCCAATTCTTCCTCAAGTTCTTCTTAAGGTATGTGGATTTCTCTATCTATGGGTTCTTCCACCCATGGAGTCCCAAAAACCTTTCCAACAATTTCCTTTGAATCCAACTATTAATTTTTTATGGGTACTTCTAATTTATTCTTACTAGAATGAAGCATGATTGAAATCATTGTTATTGACTCAAATTGCATGAAATTGATTACTACCCATGAATGTCCTAATTTCCTATCTTGGGTTTATGAATTTAAAATGTGTCTTGTTCAATCCTTCTCAAATTTCTAGATTATAGTTCAAATTATTGATATTATGTTCAAGTAAGCTTATATTACTACTCAATTGCTTGAATTGTTGAATTTCATGTAATTTTCTATCTCAAGATATTATGGTCTTTGAAATGTGTCACGACCCAATTTCGTAGGTCATGATGGCACCTACTATAACCCTCTAGTAGGTAAGCCAACCCGTCAACCCGGAACTTCAAGTAATGTGTTTGAAGGCAAAAACTATATAAGAGCATTGATTTATAAAAGTAAACAGAATGAATAAGCGGAAGTAAACCAAAACATGTTTTAAACAACTAAAGATCCCTCCCAGAACCTGGAAGTCATAAGTACAGAGCTTCTACAAAATAAAATACGAGTACAAGTCCCGAAAGTGGACCGGACATATATATACAACAACTGGCTAGTTTCAAAAGGCAAAAGACGGGCCATCCATTCTGAAGGAGACAGAAGTGATCCAAAAACGCCAAGTTATCACCCTAGTCTCCGAATCTGACTGCAACAAGCTCGATCTATTCGTGACAGTAGCTGGTGCTCGGTCCTGCATTACGAAAGTAGATGCAGAGTGTAGTATGAGTACCAAGATAACCGGTACCCAGTAGGCATCATAGGCCGACTGAGTAGAAAAGGTGAAAACAATATGAAAAAGAGGAATAAGCCTAAATAGGAATCAACATAAGCATCTAAAGTGAAAAGAGTACTATCTACGAGAGCTACAGCTAACTATACCCAACTGGGCCCCCATAAGCCCAGCCGGGACACTCGTACGCAAGTTAAATAAAAACCCGAACGAACCCTCATAAGTTCACCGAGTAAACAGAATAGCTACAACTACCAAGGCTAGGAACCAAGAATATGCGATGTCAGGAACCGAAGTACTGTATCATTTCCAAAACCCAGAATCTCCAAGAGTAAATCGATCTAGGGGTGACTTAGGGGTCGAGGCCGGGACTGGGACACAGATGCTCGCCCGAATATTCAAAGTGGCCAAGGCCGGGACTGGGTACCTGGATGCTTGCCATAATACATAAGTGCGGGACTAGGTACCCGGATGCTCGCCGTAATACATCGGTACGGTCGAGGCCGGGACTGTATACTCGGATGCTCGCCGTAATACATCGGTATAATCGAGGCCAGGACTGGATACCCGGATGCTCGTCATACTAGCAACTCGGCAGAGGCCGGGACTGAGTACCCGGATGCTCCCCGATAATTCAGAACGGAGGCCGGGACTGGGTACCCGGATGCTCCCCGATAATTTAGAACGGAGGCCGGGACTGGGTACCCGGATGCTCATAGATAATTTATCCCATGGTTTCGAATATATCCTTTCCAACTAATCAACAACAGTACCGAGAATTTCCTCCCCAATGTGTCAACTGATATGCCGCCAAAACTTGAACCGGAGCCGAAGCCAAACGATCATGAATTCTAGTATTGACAACGCATCTCAAACGTTATGACTATATCGAGTTATGGGTAGGAGTGTTATTAAGAGCAAGGGTATCGCCTAGCTAAGGCCAACTACTAGGCACTAGCCCGCTACACCATTCTACAGGGATCTAAGTCCACCGGAGCGACGCCGGGCATATAAAGCAAGTTTACATCCTATACTAAGGCCAACATACTCCACAGTATCAACAACATGCTCATTCAACTCTCCTTATAATACTAACAAATAACGATAAGATACACATGCTTCTAAATACCTGAAAAACCCGATAACAAGCCTAAAACATGATTTCTAACACCTATACTAAGGCCAACATACTCCACAGTATCAACAACATGCTCATTCAACTCTCCTTATAATACTAACAAATAACGACAAGATACATCTGCTTCTAAATACCCGAAAAACCCGATAACAAGCCTAAAACATGATTTCTAACACCTGAGATATACAATTAAACTACCCAACCAAAATCCCAACTATTTCAACATGCTTTCACACATTCCAACTCAATCTAAAGAAAGGTAAACCGTAGCCTACCTGTATGCTAAACACGCGAGCTTCAAATCACTGTGCTGGAGCTTTTCCCTTTCGAACGACCTCGGAACGCTGCCAAACTGTCAAAAATAGAACCACAACGTCGATACGGTCGTTTAGACACTAATTTCATTATTTTTTTGAAATGGACCAATTTTTGGGTCGAAAACAGGAATTGTGGGGCCCACATACGAAATTCCGGATTTGACCCCCAAAACAGGTTCTAAACGTCACCCCAAGCTCACAAATCAGATTTATAACACAATTCGGGGTGGGAAATTACGCAAGACGATCAAACAACCAAAACTCATAAATTCGGACTAAAGGACTAAAAATGGCAGCATCAAAATCAGTAAATTATGGAAATACGAGACTATTTCAACCCAAACAAATTGCGCTATGATGATCCTTGCGAAAAACCCCACAATCTAGCCTCAAGAATCACTCAAAACGGAGTTATATTGACCAAGATACACTCTTTCAAAATTCAATAAAATTTCATTCCGAAAATCACTAAATCTGCAGCTAAAAATCAATTTATTACCTCGAACGACGTGCCAAAAACAGATTCTGAAACTTCCACGATGTTCTCCTTAAATGTCCACGCAAGATAGCCTCTGGAATCGCCCAAATCGGATTTATATTGGTCAAGAAATAACTTGTCAAAGTTCTTCAAAAATCCATTCCGGAAATGGACACTGCTGCAAATAATATCACGATTTTTACCTGAATCGAATGCTCCAAATCAGTTTCCAAGCTCCCCAATGCGTTCTCCACGAAAAATCTCACAATTTTTCCTTTTGAATCACCCTATTTGGAGCTATATAACTCAAGATAAAGGGTTTTAAAGTTGGAGAAAAATCTGAAAATCTGGTGCAAAATCTGCACTATTGCACCAGATTTTTTTCTGGTTTTCCATTATTTAAAGTCTCCGAATGGACCCTCGGAATTCGTTCGGAATCCGATAAAAATAAACCAGATATGCTACCCTACTAAATTCGATATTTCGGACTCAATGGCGCATTCAGAATTCTCATACGAGGTTATTATAATAAAAAGTTGGTCCCACATCCAAGAGTCATTTTAAGTCATATTTCACAGCGGGCCTCGATATTAGTCCGGAAGCCTCAAAAAGCGAACGAAGGGTCGTTCTAGACCAAAATCAACATTCTGGAACTAACCGCGCTGTCAGAATTTTTATTCGAGCGCATTTTCCAAGACTGTTGACCAAAGTCAACTATAGGCTAAGTTTCAAAGTCAAAAGCGCCAAATAGCCCCAAACTCGTATCGATTGACTCGATAGTCATTCCAACAGTGCTACTAGCCTAATTTGGTCATTTCGGAGCTGATGGAACCATCAGAATTTGAATTCGAGATTTCGTTAGCCCAAAACTCAAAAAGTCGCAACTAAATTAACTTAGGCCTTTAAAATACCAAAATGGACTCGGGACCTCTAAAAATTCAACCAACACTTCTTCTAGACCAAAATCCATCTCCTGAATCCAACGGAGTTGTCGGAATTCCATTCCGAGCATCGAAACTCCAAAAGTTGACCAAAGTCAAACATTGCCTTAAAGTTCTTCAAATTCTCAACTCAAGGCCTCAAATCTTCGTTAAAGCTCCAAAACTGATTTCGTAAAGTCTCCTAAGCCTATTTCGACATTTCGGAGCTGCTGGAATCGACGGAATTCCATTCTGAGACCCGTAACTCTAATTGACCCCAAATACCACTTTTTAACACTTAAAGCTTATGAAACTCAAAATTTCCAAGGACTTAACTTTTAATAGGATTTTCTAAAAATCAACACCCGGTAACAATTAGAAATGACTCGGGGCATCTAAAGGGAGGGGTAAAATAGTCATTTTACAAAAATTCCAAATATGACCTTGAGGGTCATTACAATATCCACTACTAAAAGAACTTTCATCCGCGAAAGTAAAAGTACAATCACTCTCTAGAGGCACGAAAGGACGAGGGTTTTGGACCTGCATGCTTTGCCTAAATTTTAGACACCCTCTCGAGTCGAACAACGCCATCACAGAACTTAGGCTGAGAAGAAAATCCTCAATTTCACTTCCAATTCCAAAAACTCCTTCAGTCCTTTCTTGGGCTCCAACTCTCACTCGTTTAGCCCTAACTTGACTCAAAACACTGGATTTCAATTGAGGACGACCAAAATAAACCAAAACCACCGAATTGAGTAATACACGACCATGGCAGATACAACTCACTCAAAATTTCAAGTATTTGTCTTTTGTTTTCAAATCCTTTTCTCCAAGCCACTAAGGGCGTTCTACCAATCCTTACCTATCTCGAAAACCTTCAACGCAATTCGAAAATTGCCTATCGAACCATACAACACCAACCTCTAAGGAGTTACATACTCTACCTGAACATATGAGGATGAAAACAATCAAAACAAGGACACCGCGCGCAAAGCCCCAAATCCCAATTTCAACTTGAAAAACCAAGAACTCAAAATGAAACTAATGTTCTGGAACTGAACACTTCTTAAGCTTCCGAAAGCTTGACTCACACTCCTCGGACCACACAAAGGGATCATCCTGGCGAGTCAAATGGATTAATGGTGATGCAATGGTGGAGAAACCCTCGATGAATCATCGATAATACCCAGCCAATCCAACAAAGCTCTGAATCTCTGTAATAGATGTAGGCCTAGCCCAACCACGAATAACCTTAATCCTCGTCGGATCCACCCTGATACCCTCTCTGGACACCACGTGTCCTAGCAAATGCCACAGACTCCAACCAAAACTCGCACTTTGAGAATTTAGCATAAAGCTGCTGGTCTCTCCAGGTCTGGAGCACAACCCTCAAATGTTGCACGTGCTCCTCTCTACTCCATGAGTATACTAGTATATCATCGATGAGTACAATCACAAAAGAGTCAAGATAAGGACTGAATACTCGAGTCATAAGGTCCATAAAAGTTGTTAGGGCATTAGTAAGTCCAAAAGACATCACAAGGAAATCGTAGTGGCCATAGCGAGTCCAAAATACAGTCTTAGGAATGTCGGCTTCTCTAATCCGCAACTGGTGGTAGCCAGACCTCAAGTCAATATTAGAAAACATGGTTGCACCCTGAAACTAGTCGAATAGATCATCGAAACAAGGCATGGGGTAACGGTTTTTCACCGTCACCTTGTTCAACTGCCTGTAATCAACACACATCTGTATAGTCCCATCCTTCTTCTTAACAAATAGGACGGGTGCACCCCACGGCGACACACTCGGGCGAATAAATCTCTTACCTAAAAGATCCTCAAGCTGCACACTGAGCTTCTTGAGCTCTGCGGGGACCATACGGTAAGGTGGTATAGAAATAGGTTTAGTGCCCGGCTTCCAAATCTATGGCAAAGTCAATATCTCTCTCTGGGGGTAGGCCAGGTAGGTCAGTGGGGAGGACATTAGTATACTCCCTAACCACAGGGACTGAATCAATAGTAGAAGCCTCGCTGGACACATCACAGACATATGCTAAGTACATCAAGCACCCGGACCTAACTAGCCGCCGAGCCCGCATAAAAGATATCATCCCAGTCGGTGAGCGACTATAAATACCCTTCCACAAGATCGGGGGAATACCAGGCATGGCTAATGTAATGGTCTTGGTATAACATTCCAAAACCGCATGATGAGGGGATAGCCAATCCATGCCCAGAATAACATCGAAGTCCAGCATATCAAGTAAAATAAGATATGTCCGAGTCTCATACCCCTAAATAGTCACCATACAGGATCTACAAACCTGATTCACTACTAAAGAATCCCCTACCAAGGTTGAAACATGCAACGAGACCTCAAGTGACTTATAAGCAATACCCAGACGTGGAACAAAATATATAGACACATAGGAATAAATGGAAACTGGATCAAATAACGCAGAAGCAGTTTGCTGACTAATAAGGATAGTACCTGTGATAACATCATCTGATGCCTCAGCCTCTGCCCTCGCCGGAGCAGCATAGAAGTGGCCCTATCGGCCTCCCCCACGAACATTCGCCCTACCACCTGACCTGCCTCCCCAGGAACCTCCTCGAACACCCTGCTGACCATCGCCGCGGCCGTGGCCTTGATCTATACCTCCTGGTGGAGGTGGTGCTACTACCAACGGTCTAGCCCGGCCGGGACACTCCCTAGCCCAGTGCTCCAGTAAGCCACAATCGAAACATCCTGAAGCTGAGCGACCCTTGATAACTCATCCGCGGTAGGAAGAAAGCAGACCTGATTCCCTCAAGCTCTGCCCTGCAGTGGAACCCCCCGAACAGGGCTGACTACCCTCAACTGCTAGCAGGGCGGCCTGAATCGGCTGGTTGAATTGACCCTACTGGTACCTATCCTGCTGGAATCGTTGACGGGGCCTGTCATAACTATCATGGCCTCTAGAATGGGACCCACAAAAGCTACCCTGATGCCTGGGTCTCTTATCGCTGCCCCCTTGGGCCTGGCGATGAATAATTTCGATCGTGCGGGCATGATCCACCACATCCAGAAAAGAGCGGCCCGCAGAAACATGGTGCTGGGTCCCCACCCTCAGGTAAGGTCTCAATCCGCGTAGAAAAACATCATACCCGCTCCTCCTCAGTGGGTAGAATCATAGTGGCATGTTGGGAAAGCTAATGAAATCTGGCCTCGTACTCTATAATTATCATGTGACCCTTCTCCAATCGAGTAAACTGATCCGGGAGTCGGTCCCTAACACTCCTAAGGATGTATAGAGCCAGGAAAGCCTCTGAGAACTGGGCCCATGTCAATAGTGGTGACCTAGCTAGCCTGGAATGTAAATAAGAGCGGCACCACTGTCTAGCTTCCCCTCTGAATTGGTGAGCAGTGAAGTCGGCGCCTCTGGACTCCACAAGTCCTAAGGAATGGAGCTGCTCCTGACAGGTAGTCAAGAACGCTATGGCATCCTCGCCAATAGCTCTAGAAAATATCGGGGGTGACAGCCTTCTAAATACCCCTAACATCTTCTGATCCTATAATGACATCACACTCTCTAAAACTGTTGGCGGGGGTGCAACAACTGGTGGAGGCAGCTGAACCTCAGGTGCTGGCTAGGTGGACAGATCCCGCAGTGCTGGTATGCATGTTACTGGGGTCGGGGCCTGTGGTACAACCCCTATAGCTGTGAGGAGCTGCACAATCGCTGCCTGCAGTGCTGGGGTCATAACTGGTGTAGCTGGGGGCTGTGCTGGTGGTGGTGGTCCCTTTGGCTGAGTAGGAATAGGAGCGTCCTGATGCTCATCTACTAGCTTCGGCTCTATCTCCAGGTCGGGAGCTAGTGCTGCTCCCCTGCCTACTCTACGGGGCTGGCCTCAAGGCCTACCCGAAACTAGTGGGTCATCATCTCTAATAGTACCGCGCATACGAACCATTCCGATGAAAGAGCTAAACAAATGAGATTTCAGGAAACCAATAAGACATAAGAATGCACGAAATAAAGCAACATAGAGATCGTTCCTAATGACATCCTGTAGCCTCTCGAAGATAAGTTACGGACGTCTCCGCACCCATCCGCGAGACTCTACTAGACGTTAGCTTTGTACAAGTGAGACCAACGAACCTAGGGCTCTGATACCAACTTGTCATGACCCAATTTCGTAGGTCATTATGGCACCTACTATAACCCTCTAGTAGGTAAGCCAATCCGTCAACCCGGAACTTCAAGTAATGTGTTTGAAGGCAAAAACTATATAAGAGCATTGATTTATAAAAGTAAACAGAATGAATAAGCGGAAGTAAACCAAAACATGTTTTAAACAACTAAAGATCCCTCCCAGAACCTGGAAGTCATAAGTACAGAGCTTCTACAAAATAAAATACGAGTACAAGTCCCGAAAGTGGACCGGACATATATATACAACAACTGGCTAGTTTCAAAAGGCAAAAGACGGGCCATCCATTCTGAAGGAGACAGAAGTGATCCAAAAACGCCAAGTTATCACCCTAGTCTCCGAATCTGACTACAACAAGCTCGATCTATTCGTGACAGTAGCTGGTGCTCGGTCCTGCATCACGAAAGTAGATGCAGAGTGTAGTATGAGTACCAAGATAACCGGTACCCAGTAGGCATCATAGGCCGACTGAGCAGAAAAGGTGAAAACAATATGAAAAAGAGGAATAAGCCTAAATAGGAATCAACATAAGCATCTAAAGTGAAAAGAGTACTATCTACGAGAGCTACAGCTAACTATACCCAACTGGGCCCCCATAAGCCCAGCCGGGACACTCGTACGCAAGTTAAATAAAAACCCGAACGAACCCTCATAAGTTCACCGAGTACACAGAATAGCTACAACTACCAAGGCTAGGAACCAAGAATATGCGATGTCAGGAACCGAAGTACTGTATCATTTCCAAAATCCAGAATCTCCAAGAGTAAATCGATCTAGGGGTGACTTAGGGGTCGAGGCCGGGACTGGGACACAGATGCTCGCCTGAATATTCAAAGTGGCCAAGGCCGGGACTGGGTACCTGGATGCTTGCCATAATACATAAGTGCGGGACTAGGTACCCGGATGCTCGCCGTAATACATCGGTACGGTCGAGGCCGGGACTGTATACTCGGATGCTCGCCGTAATACATCGGTATAATCGAGGCCAGGACTGGATACCCGGATGCTCGTCATACTAGCAAGTCGGCAGAGGCCGGGACTGAGTACCCGGATGCTCCCCGATAATTCAGAACGGAGGCCGGGACTGGGTACCCGGATGCTCCCCGATAATTCAGAACGGAGGCCGGGACTGGGTACCCAGATGCTCATAGATAATTTATCCCATGGTTTCGAATATATCCTTTCCAACTAATCAACAACAGTACCGAGAATTTCCTCCCCAATGTGTCAACTGATATGCCGCCAAAACTTGAACCGGAGCCGAAGACAAACGATCATGAATTCTAGTATTGCCAACGCATCTCAAACATTATGACTATATCGAGTTATGGGTAGGAGTGTTATTAAGAGCAAGGGTATCGCCTAGCTAAGGCCAACTACTAGGCACTAGCCCGCTACACCATTCTACAGGGATCTAAGTCCACCGGAGCGACGCCGGGCATATAAAGCAAGTTTACATCCTATACTAAGGCCAACATACTCCACAGTATCAACAACATGCTCATTCAACTCTCCTTATAATACTAACAAATAACGATAAGATACACATGCTTCTAAATACCTGAAAAACCCGATAACAAGCCTAAAACATGATTTCTAACACCTATACTAAGGCCAACATACTCCACAGTATCAACAACATGCTCATTCAACTCTCCTTATAATACTAACAAATAACGACAAGATACATCTGCTTCTAAATACCCGAAAAACCCGATAACAAGCCTAAAACATGATTTCTAACACCTGAGATATACAATTAAACTACCCAACCAAAATCCCAACTATTTCAACATGCTTTCACACATTCCAACTCAATCTAAAGAAAGGTAAACCGTAGCCTACCTGTATGCTAAACACGCGAGCTTCAAATCACTGTGCTGGAGCTTTTCCCTTTCGAACGACCTCGGAACGCTGCCAAACTGTCAAAAATAGAACCACAACGTCGATACGGTCGTTTAGACACTAATTTCATTATTTTTTTGAAATGGACCAATTTTTGGGTCGAAAACAGGAATTGTGGGGCCCACATACGAAATTCCGGATTTGACCCCCAAAACAGGTTCTAAACGTCACCCCAAGCTCACAAATCAGATTTATAACACAATTCGGGGTGGGAAATTACGCAAGACGATCAAACAACCAAAACTCATAAATTCGGACTAAAGGACTAAAAATGGCAGCATCAAAATCAGTAAATTATGGAAATACGAGACTATTTCAACCCAAACAAATTGCGCTATGATGATCCTTGCGAAAAACCCCACAATCTAGCCTCAAGAATCACTCAAAACGGAGTTATATTGACCAAGATACACTCTTTCAAAATTCAATAAAATTTCATTCCGAAAATCACTAAATCTGCAGCTAAAAATCAATTTATTACCTCGAACGACGTGCCAAAAACAGATTCTGAAACTTCCACGATGTTCTCCTTAAATGTCCACGCAAGATAGCCTCTGGAATCGCCCAAATCGGATTTATATTGGTCAAGAAATAACTTGTCAAAGTTCTTCAAAAATCCATTCCGGAAATGGACACTGCTGCAAATAATATCACGATTTTTACCTGAATCGAATGCTCCAAATCAGTTTCCAAGCTCCCCAATGCGTTCTCCACGAAAAATCTCACAATTTTTCCTTTTGAATCACCCTATTTGGAGCTATATAACTCAAGATAAAGGGTTTTAAAGTTGGAGAAAAATCTGAAAATCTGGTGCAAAATCTGCACTATTGCACCAGATTTTTTTCTGGTTTTCCATTATTTAAAGTCTCCGAATGGACCCTCGGAATTCGTTCGGAATCCGATAAAAATAAACCAGATATGCTACCCTACTAAATTCGATATTTCGGACTCAATGGCGCATTCAGAATTCTCATACGAGGTTATTATAATAAAAAGTTGGTCCCACATCCAAGAGTCATTTTAAGTCATATTTCACAGCGGGCCTCGATATTAGTCCGGAAGCCTCAAAAAGCGAACGAAGGGTCGTTCTAGACCAAAATCAACATTCTGGAACTAACCGCGCTGTCAGAATTTTTATTCGAGCGCATTTTCCAAGACTGTTGACCAAAGTCAACTATAGGCTAAGTTTCAAAGTCAAAAGCGCCAAATAGCCCCAAACTCGTATCGATTGACTCGATAGTCATTCCAACAGTGCTACTAGCCTAATTTGGTCATTCCGGAGCTGATGGAACCATCAGAATTTGAATTCGAGATTTCGTTAGCCCAAAACTCAAAAAGTCGCAACTAAATTAACTTAGGCCTTTAAAATACCAAAATGGACTCGGGACCTCTAAAAATTCAACCAACACTTCTTCTAGACCAAAAACCATCTCCTGAATCCAACGGAGTTGTCGTAATTCCATTCCGAGCATCGAAACTCCAAAAGTTGACCAAAGTCAAACCTTGCCTTAAAGTTCTTCAAATTCTCAACTCAAGGCCTCAAATCTTCGTTACAGCTCCAAAACTGATTCCGTAAAGTCTCCTAAGCCTATTTCGACATTTCGGAGCTGCTGGAATTGACGGAATTCCATTTTGAGACCCGTAACTCTAATTGACCCCAAATACCACTTTTTAACACTTAAAGCTTATGAAACTCAAAATTTCCAAGGACTTAACTTTTAATAGGATTTTCTAAAAATCAACACCCGGTAACAATTAGAAATGACTCGGGGCATCTAAAGGGAGGGGTAAAATAGTCATTTTACAAAAATTCCAAATATGACCTTGAGGGTCATTACAAAATGAATGGTGGGTTATTTGAAGTATATTTTGTGTTGACTCCGTTGATAATGTTTATGCATGGTTCTATTGAAAAGTATGTTTGAAAGTTGAATTCAATAGAGCTCACCTAGTTTTACTATGTTTTCAATGAAGTTCGACTTGAAAGCTTTTGACTCCAAATGAATATCTATAAAAGCAATCTCTATGATCAAAAGAGATTCTTATGAAATGAAAGAATGATGAAATGATATGAATGAAGGTTTCTTTATGTGATGAGGACAATGTTCATATATATGAATCAAGAAAGGTTTTAATGAGTTATTATACCTTATGTGATGTTTTGAATTCTCAAGAAATGTGATATGATTATTTTGAAGTACTAAGCTATTATATGGGATTGACTTAGCACCCAATGGGGCATTGAGGTGGGATTCGGTAAGGAAATCCTAGTAGTAACCCCTTGTCTCATTCACTATGTGCCTCCATAAGAGCACTTGTAGGCTTAGGCTAGTGGATCCATAAAAGCCCTTCAAATTAAAATTAAAGAATGAACGTAAAGTTGATGGAGTTCTACCCTAGGAAAGTAGACTCCCCGGCCAACATAGAGGGTTATTTTGGATTCCATGTAATAGCTCACATGGTCTTAATGTCAGCTTAGTGATCCTCCCACAAATGAACGTTTTAAATGCTATTTACTGGATCACTCATGGAATGACTCACTTAACTACTTTATTTTATAAATGTCTTAATGCTTTTCCATTATATTGCATGTCTACATACTTAGTCGATTCAAAGTACTAACACATACTTTTTCCTACATTATATCACCATGTACGGACTGGTGTACCTCCTCATTCTCCTCCACATTGCTAGTTGAGATTTTGTTTGAAGGCTACTTTTTGGTGAGTTCCCATATTTCGGGAACAATATTCCTTTTCTTTCTAGCTTATGTTATGGAAAGACTTTTGGATATCTTTCATGGTACTTTATTTTCATTTTGATTGAGGATGAGCTAGGAAAATGTCTTATTCTCCACCAATTCTAAAGGCTTACAGGTATTATTGGACATATGTATGATGATCCTTAACTATTATGGTGGTTCTTTTGATGGTTTCCTTTAGACCCTCTTTCCCCTCTTATTTCCACTTGTTATTGATTGTCATCACTGATGAAAGGATAAATGAATGTTAAGAGGCTTGGGTGAGAAACTTTCAGGTTCCTCATTTTCTTTGTCACGTCTAGGCCCTTGGTTTGGGTCGTGACATTATTAGTTTTAATTATTCCTTTTCTAATTTTTGGAGAGACAACTTGGATAATTTTTCTTCATTAAACTTAGGGTTTAATTCTACTCTTTTCTTCTTTTGATTTCTTGGATGAATATTGAACAACCTAATATTGTAGATGGAATTATGAGTAGCTAAATTTCTTTATTCTAGGGTTGTCTCTATGAGTTATGTTATAATATCAATTTTGTTTGATGAAGCTGGGTTATCTTTAAAAGCTGTTATTGTGTTCTTTTTTTTTTTACTATTTTAATGCGTGATCAACATTAGAATACATTTCTTATCTCCTTTTCAACACGAGAGAGGAATACAAGATATAATGGGGAATGCAAGGAGCATGTTCATTCTAGGCTAGAACTTTGATTGGTTCATACCTAGGATAGAGATATACCAATATACTGTATTTGGTTATGAAACAAGATAATAACTTATGCTCCATGATTGATTTAGTTTGTCCCTGCATAATAGTTTAGTTAGACTGTCAATTATGGTAGGCGATTAGAGGTCAAGAGATCATGATCATAAAATTATCCATGTAAATCAATAGCTTGATAACCTATCGAATTCTAAAGTGAAAAATGTTATAGTTGAACATATGCTACGCTGTAGCCTTGGAATTTCTCCAAGTCTTTGATAAGTTTCAATTGTAATCGAATTATTTGCTCCTTAGTTAGTTTATTTAAATTACTGATATTGTTAGTAGAGTAAATTATTCAAATTCTTTTCACACATGTGCATTTAATTTTAGTGAGAGCAAAAATCATATATCTGTTAAATTAAAATTCTTGGGTTTGATAATCTGGCTCGCAAAAGACATTGTATTACTTGGTTGACTGTGTAAAATTGTATGTACATTTGGACACAAACAATTTTTGGAGTCGTTGCCGGTGAAAGATATGTTACAGTATGCACGAGTAGAGTAGTGCGTAACCATATGCAATTTAAATCATCATCTAAGACTCAATAGAGTAATCAAGTGAACTATCTCTTGAGGATCAGAGTAGTAATCATCTCAAGTACCCTCTAAACGTCATTAGGGATATATAAAATAGAGCCTCAGGAACCATAGACATATATCAAGACAATGTTAAACAACTTATGGAAGGCATCGTAGAGTCCTTCGGAATAGGAGCTAATACCTCCACTATTATTCCACATATAGAAGGCTCGAGCGGAGTAGCTTATCTACATTAAGAGAATTAACCTTCAGAAGTGAATAAGAGTCATACTCAGAGCTTATGAATGGAATTATCCCCAAAGTTCACATTACATATCACTTATATTGAGGACATGCCAAAAGAAAAGAGAGTATATGCTTTACATACTTACTACTTTCTATTATTTAGAAGACTTGAGAGGCAATAATTCAATTATTGTAAGAGTTCTAACATCAAGAAGTGGATAAGAATTATGAATCATACTCGAAATTTATGAATAGAATTACCCTGAAGCTCATATCATTCATCAATTATATCAAAGACATGTCAAAAGAAGGAAGGGATAGCTTTACATATCTTTTACGGATCAACCAAGTTTGCTTCATCGCCCTTTTAACCTATTTAGCACAAAATTAATACTAATATTAATAACCTTTGACTTTCCAGCTTCTACATCTACAGCCAATTATCCATAGGAAATATTTCCTTATTCACGCTTCTCGACTAGTATATCGAGTAGTTAAGAAGTTAACAAAAATCGGGCAGCACCTCCCCTATAACTTGCCCTATCCGAACTTCCAAGTAACCTCTGAGTAGTAAAGCACACCAAAAACAACAACCATCAGCCATATACAATTAAATTACTTCAAAACTACTCAATACAAGCTCCAAACAGCCCACTCAAAACTATGACATTAAAATACGATTTTCAATCTTTATTTCATAAATCACAACCTTACGGAAAAGAGCACAATGTGGCTGCAACCAAAAGAACTTATAACCATATTTAACCACGTTTCCATCCCTGCAAAATATACAAACCACCTCCAAATACAACACCAAACTAACGACAATACTAGCCAAACTTTAACCCATTAGAATAGCTTCAAAACAGCCCCTACACGACTTTTCACACCCTTCAACAGTAACAGGTATAATTTCATATTTCTAGTCCATATTTACACATCCATAATATGTTTAATCCCTTACTCAAACATATGAAAAGGGAATCAAGCCATACCTTAACAGACGAGCTTTCGAAACTTGCCGAAAGTTGTAGGTTCACGTTGAACCTCCTTGCTGCCCCAACTATTAATTTATGTTGTGAAACATCGTTAATTAATCAAAGAATACTTTAGATAATTAATTTATGGAGTAAAAATAGAGGAATTACCTTGGTGGATCCCTAGCCGTATATCCCTTTTCTTTCTCTCAAGGTTTCTCTCTCAATTTTTGGCAAAGTTAAAGATGAAAATAAGACCCTTAGTCATCAACACATGTATATATATCCTTCCTTAGAGGGTAACATGTGGTATCCCCTAAGGGTGACATGTGTCTAGACTTTTGGACCTCAACCCATGCACCCACTCAGGTGCTACCACATGGTGGGGTGGGGTCAACCCTAGTAGGTGCGTCATCTAGTTACTCCAAGTAGGTGCATCACCTACTTGCCCATTTTCATAGGTTCGTAATCTTGTCTTACTTTAAGAACCTATGTAATCCTTGCTACTTAAGCTCGACATGTACTCAAGTAGCTTAATTGTTAAAACATCTAAGTCAGTAGCTTACACAAGTAGGTCGATTACCAAGACTCACTACTTAGCCTCCAACTCCTTTCACATCCTTCCAAACCTATTTCCAATTGTCACTACTCAAATAGAGCTAGCTTATGCAAAATTTAGGGCGGCCTCATTCTCCCTTCCTTAGAATTATTTAATAGTGTCATGGATCACATGGTAGCTTTAGAGAAGCTAAATAATTTTTCCCAGGTACCAAAAGTTCTGGGTATAACATCCTTCCCCCCTTTAGAACATTTGTCCTCGAATGTTAATTAATCTCATAAGTTTTTGCAAGGATTTTAAGAAATCTCTGTAATAGTTGTCATATATAGTCCTCTTAATAATCAACACAACCAATTTAGGAGTTTAGATTACCTGTAGACGTAGGGTAAAGGTACGGATATTTCTTTTCTATCTCTTTTTCGGCTTCCAAGTCATCTCTTCTTTATTTTAATTTTGCCACAATACTTTGGCAGAGGCCACGTCCTTGGTGTACAACCTTCTGACTTGGCAATCAATTATGGTTGTAGGGTGTTCCTCATACGAGAGTTTCTTGGTCATTAGACATCATCCACGGGGAATAGTCTAGAAGGATTACCAATGTATTTGTAAAGCATCAGGTCATAGTGTACTTCATCCAAATCCGATGGTAGGTCCAACTCAAAGGCAACTTTGACTATCCTACATATGATCTGATAAGGGTCAATGTATCTCGTCCAAGTTTCCCTTTATCGCTGAATCTCATCACGCCTTTCATTGATGACACCTTCAAGAACACCCAATCCCTAACTTCGAACTCTAAGTGTCGACATCAATTATTTGTGTATGAATTTTGTCGACTATGGGCTGCTAATAGGTTCTCCTACATGAACTTCACTTTATCAATAGCTTGTTGAAACATTTCTAGGCCTATTAGTTTACTTTCACTGACCTTAAACCAACTAATAGGTGATCTATATTTTTTGTAATACAAAGCCTTATACGGTGCCATCTGGATAAAGGAATGATAACTATTATTATAGGCAAAGTCAATAGGTGGCAAATGATCATCCCAGCTACCTCTGAAGTCAATAATATAGGCCCGCAACATATCTTCTAGCATCTGAATAGTGCGCTCGGCTTTTCCATTAGTCCGAGGGTGAAATGTTGTACTAAGATTCACCCATATTCCCAATCCCTTATGGAATGATCTCCAAAAGTTAGTTGTATATTGAGCTCCTCTATCTGAGATAATAGATATGGGAACCTCGTGACGTCTTACTATTTCCTTGATATATAACCTTGCATAGTCCTTAGCTGAATATGTAGTCCTAACTAGAAGGAAATGGGCTGATTTTTGTCAGCCTATCTACAATAACCCATATGGAATCATACTTCCGTAGAGCGCAAGGTAAGCCTGTAATGAAGTCCACATTCTGGAATCTTCAGCCCCATGTATTACCTTTTAATTTCTTTTAAAAGACTTTAACTGTCTCTCTGCTTTTTAGCTCTTAATCTCAGTCCTTAGGGTTAGCTATCAAGTAACGCTGGAGTTCCCCCATATAATAATTTTACATAGGTGCTCTGTGCTCTATCTATCATTAACTAGTATAATTCTGAAAACATTTGGCATATAGGTTCACCATTTTTTCTTTTAGTGTCTATCTAGTTTTGATCATCTTGGTTAAACCATTCTACAACTCCCTTAGCCCAACTTGTCATAACTTCAAAACATATTATCTTGTGTTGTTTCTATATCTTTAATCTAGCCTTCTATTCTCCTTTCACTCAGACTTTGCTCTTAATTGTCTGTCACACGTTATATTGCAACCTTTACAAGAATATACGAAGGTGCTCAACTTAGCCCAGGAAATACCTTAGAGTTGTCTCGCTAGTCTTCATGTTGTACCTTGCCTTCTTCTCTCTTATCTTACTATTGGTATCGGGATAGACCTTTGGTCCAACTATAGCCATGTCTTGTGTTCCCTTAGTACTATGTCTATCCTGGTAATTTGGTTTAACCCATATTTGCATCCCTCTGTAACGTACGCCAATATCCTAAGCACATTATCATTATTGAGTCCTTACTCCCCTTATCATGTACTCACTCACTTGGTCTCATTCCTAATGTGCCGACATTCGTAGGTTGTACAACCTTTCTGACTTCTTATATATTTATTGCTGGCTTTCAAATCTTACAAACTTATTTCAGCAAGGGATCTTATTTGAATTTTAAGCATCTATACCAAATATATTATAGTGTCAATTATTTCTGTCTTGTACTTGCATTTCTTGTACCCGTTTCCCTCCTTAAGGATGTACTTATACCATTAACCGTTTATACGTTGCTCTATGTCCTTATTTCCAATCTCAAATTCATCAAACCTTTTTCCCCAATCCATTGGGTACTGTACCATATTCATATATTTCTTTATAATTTATAACTTAATTATCCCCGTACAAAACCTTCACTAAATCGTGAAGCGACGGGACCTTTTCCATATATAGTGCAAAATTTCATCTAATAATCCATACTCGAGTAATGCGACCAACATAACAACTCATCCAAAGTCACATTCTACTCATTTCCATTAATAGTTAATTAGTACTTGTAGTCATTCCAATCTCACTTAGGCAGCGCTTATATTGCGACAATAAGTGTCCAAAGTTGATGTGAAATAGTATTTTTATCCCAACAAACATCATCTATTTCTTTTGATGAACTTATATTGCACTATTTGTTTCTCAAGCCTCCCACCTTCGTTCCTTAAGGATTTCACTATTTTCGAAGTGAATTCATGTGGACACAGTACCTCTTTATGTCTTATGCCTTTCTACCCTTATTGCGTACCCAACATAGACTTCTAACTTTCTCAACAACATACCAAGTTAACCTCAATCATGGCCCTACCTTTTCACCATGTAGTCGCACTACACCTTTAAGTTCATAACTATATATTCCCCTTTTGTTCTATACTCATATTCAATTAATTACATCTCTCTTTGGTGCTTCCATTAGGAATCCCTTATTAATTATCTAGTTTATGTCTATCTTTTATTCTGCACATGAGGAATCTGATGCTACCTCTGTATCATTTGGAACAAATTAATTCCGCGTAATCCTTTTCCTCAATTCCAAACCATTTTCTGTTCATCCATCTTTATTCATATCATACTAGTCATTTCCTAGCACTCATTCTTCCTAGTTGCTCATCTTTCTAACACTTGTTCTTTTGCAGTTCCATCACTTTTTGTACTTGTATCCTCGATTACACATGGCATGTCTTATTGCTCCACTATTATCTTGCTTTCTTCCGGTTTTCTCCTTTCAGTTACTCTTTCTTTCTTGTGCTTGCTATCATCTCTGTTATTATATAACCCTTATTCGAAACTTTCCCTAACTTGATAAGTCATTTTTATTTATTCTACAGCTCGCTTTTACGTTTCACACTTACCTTTGTATTCTTGTCACCCGGACTACATCATATCTTTGGCCATTTTTTCCTTAGGCTTTACTTATTTTCATAACGATCCATGTTATATTCACATCATATCCTATTTCGTATTCCACCCCATAGTATAACACTTCTTAACCTTTTTCACGATTCATACTATGGGTTAATTGCACTTGATAAAGTTAGCGTACTTACCCTTTTACCCTTCTTAGTCAGTCTTACCCTTAGTATCTCACCAGTTGTCTTATTAATACTTCATTCCATCACAATTCTTTTTCCCTTATACTCTTATCTTAATCACACTGTTACTTCACACTGTTACTTCTTTTAACTATAACTAGTCATAATTCATCCCTGTATATCAATTCAGTCGATGCCTTAATATATGTCACTCTATATAGATCTACAAGTCTTTTCTAAATCATCTCTTAGTATCACCAGTCTTTTCTAGATTCTTTTTTCATACCAATATTGACCTCCATATTACTATTCCCATCACTTCAGCAATGAACTTATTTCTGGAGGACATCCATACTCGTAGTTTAGTCAAAACTCATCATTATTATGGGCACAACCTTTCAAGACATACTACAATCCTGTATCTCATTACTTTTTGTTTTGGAAAAGTTTGGCAGAGTTTCCTCTATATTTCTTCTCAATATTTCTTACTATCTCAAAACCTGCAAGCAGAAAATACCAATAGTGCCTCACAGGGCCAATATATAGATATATACCATATTATAGCACAACCACACAGGGCTTCCAATATCAACAACAATATGAAAATGGTAAACTTACCTCGTTTAGTAAGCTCAAACTGCACCTGTTACATTTTCTTGTTTACCTTTCTTTGGATCTTCGACCTCACATTTCAATCGTACGTCCATACCTTACCCAACATATATCTTGTATCGTTGCTTATCTATGTAATTTGTAACTTCCCATATCATCAATCACCTTCTTCTATCGGTGTCATTTTTCTGTTGCAAGTCAAGGTTAGTATAAGGAATCTCATTTCCTATAGCTCGGCTCTATTGCACGATCTTAGATATGAAAGAAAGGTAACATCCTATATGTCTTATTGCCTCCTGTTTATAGATATGGTGCACAACACACCTATAAAAAAGTCTATACTAGACACGGTCTGTAGACATTTCGAGGATGAACTGCTCTGATACCACTTTTATCATGACCCAACCCCGTAGGTCGTGACTGGGGTCCGACCTGGACCCCCGTATACATATCTATCAACCATAGTCAAGTTGAACAATAAACAATGTGGTACTATACATAAGAACCATATATAATAACCCAATGGGTGATAATGTCTTCATATACATATAACCTATTTCATTTGTCTCCTAAGGAGTTACACTAGTCATATAATGAAAGGGCATAAAAGCCGACAAGGCTTCCATAGCATATTAACATTTATAACACATCATGTATACACAGCTGAACAAAACTTACAGACAACCCACATAAACATATGTCTATAAACCTCTATAAGTATCACCTATAACATATGGCGGGACAGGGCCCCCGCCGTACCCCTGAATGAACGAACATATACATTAACAGTTTAGGCTCTGATACAATAGAGCTCTCCCAATATCGTTAAGTGGAAATCCTAAGATGGCGGATCCCCAAAATACGTGTTTGTACCTGCGGGCATGAAATGCATCCCCCCAAAGAGAGAGGGTCAGTACGATATATGTACTGAGTATATAAAGCATAACATATCATAAATGGGATCACATCTAAAATAGAGGTTCAGGAGACAAGTATGATTCTCAAGAAATCACTGTACATGTGCCTTATGAAATCAAATCATGCATGCTCGTATCATATATCATATCCGGTCTATTATGGACTCGGTGAATCTTTCAAATACTGTTATCATATCTGTTAGTGCCTAGGAACATACGACCCAATCCCTATATACATATAATAATGTCGAGGAATATATGGCCCGATCCTTATATAGTAAAATAATGCCTAGGAATATACGGCCCGATCCATATATATATATATATATATATATATCATACTCAGCTCTCTAATGAAGGACTCAATGAACAATGGAGAGAAACTGTGCACAATAACATACTTGGACCGGGACTCATTCAAATATATGTTACAATAAGCACGAGCAGAGTAGTGCGTAACCATATGCAATTTAAATCATTATCTGAGACTCAATAGAGTAATCAAGTGAACCATCACTTGAGGATTAGAGTAGTAATCATCTCAAGTACCCTCTAAATGTCATTAGAGATCATAACAAATAGAGCCTCAGGAACCATAGACATGTGTCAAGACAATGTTAAACAACTTATGGAAGGCATCGTAGATTCCTTCAGAATAGGAGCTTATACCTCCATTATTATTCCACATATAAAAGGCACGAGGGGAGTAGCTTAACTACTTTAAGAGTCTTAACCTTCAGAAGTGAATAAGAGTCATACTCGGAGCTTATGAATGGAATTATCCCCAAAGCTCACATTACATATCACTTATATCTAGGGCATGCCAAAAGAAAAGAAAGGATAGGCTTTACATAGTTACTATCTTCTATCATTTAGAAGACTTGAGAGGCAATAACTCAATTATTATAAGAGTTCTAACATCAATAAGTAGATAAGAATTATGAATCATACTCGGCATCTATGAATAAAATTACCCTGAAGCTCATATCATTCATCACTTATATCAAAGACATGTCAAAAGAAGGAAGAAATAGCTTTACATACCTTTTACGGATCAACCGTATCCAAGCTTGCTTCATCGCCCTTTTAAACCTATTTAACATGAAATCAATACTAATATTAATAACCTTTGACTTTCCAGCTTCTACATCTACAGCCAATTACCCATAGGAATCATTTCCTCATTCACGCTTCTCGACTAGTATATCAAGTAGTTAAGAAGTTAACGGAAATCGGGCAGCACCTCCCTTATAACTTGCCCTATCCGAACTTCCAAGTAACCTCTGAGTAGTAAAGCACACCAAAAACAACAACCAGGATCCATATACAATTAAATTACTTCAATAATACTCAATACAATCTCCAAGCAGCTCACTCAAAACTATGGCATTAAAATACAGTTTTCAATCTTTATTTCGTAAAATCACAACCTTACGGAAAGGAGCACAGCGTTCCTACTACCAGCAGCACTTATACCCATATTTAACCACGTTTCCATCTCTGCAACATATACAAACCACCTAATGACAACACTAGCAAAACTTTAACCCGTTACAATAGCTTCAAAATAGCCCCTACACGGATTTTCACACCCTCCAATAGTAACAAGTATAAATTCATATTTCCAGTCCATATTTACACATCCATAACATTTTTAAACCCTTACTCAAACATTTGAAAAGGGAATCAAGTCATACCTTAACAAACAAGCTTCCGAAACTTATAAAAATTTGTAGGTTCACGTTGAACCTCCTTGCTTCCCTAACTATTAATTTACTTTGTGAAACACTGTTAGTTAATAGATGAATACCTTAGATAATTAATTTACAGAGTAAAAGTTGAGGACTTACCTTGGAGGAACCCTAGTCGTATCTCCCTTTTCTCTCTCTCAAGGTTTCTCTCTCAATATTTTCTAAGTTAAAGATGAAAATAAGACCTTTAGTCATCAACACATGTATATATATCCTTCCTTATAAGGTGACATGTGGAAACCCCTAAGGGTGACATGTGTCCATCCCTTAGGTGTCCACATCACCTCATGCACCCACTCAGGTGCTTCCATATGGCGGATGGGTCCCCTAGTAGGTGCGTCACCTACTTACTCAAAGTAGGTGCACCACCTACTTTCCCATTTCCCTAGGTTCATAATATCATATTACTTTAAGAACCTATGTAATCCTCGCTACTTAAACTCGACATGTACTCAAGTAGCTTAATTATGTAAAATATCCAAGTCGGTAGCTTATGCAAGTAGGTCGATTACCACGACTCACTACTTGGCCTCCAACTCCTTTCACATCCTTCCAAACTTACTTCCAATCATCACTACTCAAATAGAGCTAGCTTATGCAAAATTTGAGGTGGCCTCATCCTCCCTTTCTTAGAATTATTTGATAGCGTCATGGATGACATGGATCACATGGTAGCTTTAGAGAAGCTAAATAAATATTCCCAGGTACAAAAAGTTTAGGGTATAACATCCTTCTCCCCTTTACAACATACCAAGTTTGCCTCAATCATGGCCTTACCTTATCACCATGTAGTCGTACTACACCTTTAAATTCATAACTATATATTCCCCTTTCATTTCATACTCATATTCAATTAATTATATCTCTCTTGGGGGCTTCCATAAGGATTTCCTTATCATTTCTCTCATATATGTCTATCTTTTGTTCTGCACACAAGGAATCTTATGCTACCTCTGTATCATTCGGAACAAATTAATTCCGCGTAATCCTTTTCCTTAGTTCCAAACCATTTTTTGTTCATCCATCTTTATTCATATCATACCAGTCATTTCCTAGCACCCATTCTTCCTCATTGCTCATCTTTCTATAGCTTGGTCTTTCACAGTTCCATCACTTTTTGTACTTGTATCCTCGGCTACACATGTCATGTATTATTGCTCCACTGTTATCTCGCTTTCTTCCTATTTTCTCCTTTCAGTTACTCTTTCTTTCCTTGTGCTTGCTATCATCTCCTTTATTATATAACCCTTATTCAAAACTTTCCCTAACTTGATAAGTCTTTCTTATATGTTCTATAGCTTGCTTTTCTGTTTATACTTACCTTTGTATTCTTGTCACCTGGACCACATCATATCTTTGGCCATTTTCTCCCTAGGCTTTACTTATTTTCATAATGATCCTCGTTATATTCACATCATATCATGTTTGTATTGCACCCCATAGTATAACACTTCTTAACCTTTTTCATGATTTGTACTATGGGTTAATTGCACTCGATAAAGTAAGCATACTTACCCTTTTACCCTACTTAGTCAGTCTTATCCTTAGTATCTCACCAGTTGTCTTATTAGTACTTTATATCCTTCACAATTCTTTTTTCCTTGTACTCTTGTCTTAATCACACTATTACTTCTTTTAACTATAACTCGTCACAATTTATCCCTGTGTATCAATTCAGTCAGTGCCTTAATATATGTCACTCTATCCAAATCTACCAGTCTTCTCTAAATCATCTCTTAGTATCACCAGTCTTTTCCAGATTCTTTTTTCATACCAATATTGACCTTCTTGTTACTATTACCATCACTTCAGCAATTAACTTATTTCTAGAGGTCGTCCATACTCGTAGTTTAGTCAAATCTCATCATTATTATGGGCACGAACTTTTGAGAAATACTACAATCTTGTATCTCATTACCTTTTGTTTTGGAAAAGTTTGGCAGAGTTTCCTCTATATTTCTTCTCTATATTTCTTACTATCTCAAAACCTGCACGCAGGAAATACCAACAGTGCCTCACAAGGCCAAAATATAAATATATACCATATTATATCACAGCCACACAGTGCTCCTAATATCAACAACAATATGAAAATGGGAAACTTACCTCATATAGTCAACTCAGACTGCACCTGTTACATTTTCCTATTTACCTCTCTTTTGATCTTCGACCTTACATTTCAATCGTACGTCCATACCTTACCCGGCATATATCTTGTGTCGTTACTTACCTGCATACCTCTTATATTCCCACATCGTCAATCATCTTTTTCTATTGGTGTCATTTTTCTATTATAAGCAAAGGTTAGTATAAGGAATCTCATTTCCTATAGCTCGGCTCTATCGCACGATCTTAGATATGAAAGAAAGGTAATATCCTAAATGTCTTGTAGCCTCATGTTTATAGATATGGTGCACAACATACCCATAAACAAGTCTTGACTAGACATAGTCTATAAATATTTTGAGGATGAACTGCTCTGATACCACTTTTGTCACGACCCAACCCCATAGGCCATGACTGGGATCGGACCTGGACCCCCGTATATATTTCTATCAGCTGTAGTCAAGTCGAACTGTAAAGAATGTAGTACTATACATAAGAACCATATATAAGAACCCCAATGGGTGATAATGTCTTCATATACATATAGCCTCTTTTATTTGTCGCCTGAGGAGTTACACTAGTCATATCATGAAAGGGCATGCAAGCCGACAAGGCTGCCATAGCATATTAACATTTATAACACATCATGTAAAGACAACTGAACAAAACTTATATACAACCTACATACACATATGTCTACAGACCTCTAAGAGTGTCACTGGTAACATATGGCAGGACAGGGCCTCCGTCATACCCCTGAATGAACGAACATGAACATCAACAGTACAATACCAACCATTTAGGCTCTGGTACAATGGAGCTCTCCCAACATCGCTAAGTGGAAATCCTAAGCTGGTGGATCCCCAAAATGCATGTCTGTACCTGCAAGCATGAAACGCATCCCCTCCTAGAATAGAGGGGGTCAGTACGACATATGTATTGAGTATATAAAGCATAACATATCATAAGTGTGATCACAACTGAAATAGAGGTTCAGGAGACAAGTATGATTCTCAAGAAATGAATGTACCTGTGCCTTATGAAATCAAATCATGCATGCTCATATCATATATCATATCCGGTCGATTATAGACTCGGTAAATCTGTCATATACCGATATCATATCTGTTAGTACCGAGGAACAAATGTTCCGATCCCTATATATATATAATAATGCCGATAAACATTTGACCCGATCCTTATATAGTAAAATAATGTCGAGAAATATACGGCCTGATCCATATATATATATACTATACCCGGCCCTCTAATGAGGGACTCAGTGAAAGATGCAGAGAAACTGTGCACGATAACATACCCCGCCTGAGACTCGGTTAAAGATATGTTACTGTATGTACAAGCAGAGTAGTGCGGAACCATATGCAATTTAAATCATCATCTAAGACTAAGTTGAGTAATCAAGTGAACCATTACTTGAGGATCAGAGTACGAATCATCTCAATTAACATCTAAACGTCATTAGAGATCATATCAAATAGAGCATCAGGAGCCATAGACATGTATCAAGACAATGTTAAACAACCTATGAAAGGCATCGTAGAGTCCTTCAGAATAGAAGCTTATACCTCCATTATTATTCCACATATAGAAGGCACGAGGGGACTAGCTTAACTACTTTAAGAGTCTTAACCTTCAGAAGTGAATAAGAGTCATACTCGGAGCTTATGAAATGAGTTATCCCCAAATCTCACATTACATATCACTTATATCTAGGACATGCCAAAAGAAAAGAAAGGATAGGCTTTACATACTTACTACTTTCTATCATATAGAAGACTTGAAAGGCAATAACTAAATTATTGTAAGAGTTCTAACATCAAGAAGTGGATAAGATTTATGAATCATACTATGCATTTATGAATAGAATTACCCTCAATCTCATATCATTCATCACATATATCAAAGACATGCCAGAAGAAGGAAGGGATAGCTTTATATACCTTTTATAGATCAACCGTAACCAAGCTTACTTTGTCTCCCTTTTTAACTTATTTAACACGAAAGTAATACTAGTATTAATAACCTTCGACTTTCCATCTTCTAAATCTATAGTCAATTACCTATAGGAATTATTTCCTCGTTCATGCTTCTCGACTAGTATATTGAGTAGTTAAGAATTTAACAGAAATCAGGTAGCACCACCTCTATAACTTGCCCTATTCAAACCTTCAAGTAACCTCTGAGTAGTACATCCACACCAACAACAACAACCAGTACCCATATACAATTAAATTACTTGAATACTACTCAATACAAGCTCCAAATAGCCCACTCAAAACTATGGCATTAAAATACGGTTTTCAATCTTTATTTCGTAAAATCACAACCTTATGGAAAAGAGCACAATATGGCTGCAACCAGAAGCTCTTATTCCCATATTTAACCACATTTCCGGCCCTGCAACATATACAAACCACCTAAAAATATAACACTAAACTAATGACAATACTAGCCAAACTTTAACCCGTTAGAATAGCTTCAAAATAGCCCCTACACGGCTTTTGATACCCTTCAATAGTAACGAGTATAAATTCATATTTGCAGTCCATATTTACACATCCATAGTATGTTTAAACCCTTAATCGAACATTTAAAAAAGGGAATCAAGCCTTACCTTAACAATTGAGCTTCCGAAACTTGTCGAAAATTGTAGGTTCACGTTGAACCTTCTTTCTGCCCCAACTATTAATTTACATTGTGAAACACCATTAATTAATCAAAGAATACCTTAGATAATTAATTTATGGAGTAAAAGTCAAGGACTTATCTTGGAGGAACCCTAGCCGTAGCTCTCTTTTCCTTCTCTCAAGGTTTCTCTCTCAATGTTTTTCTAAGTTAAAGATGAAAATAAGACCCTTAGTCATCAACACATTTATATATATCCTTCCTTAGAGGGTGACACATGGAAGCCCCTAAGGGTGACATGTGTCTAGCCCTTAGATGTCCACTTCACCCCATGCACCCACTCAGGTGCTGCCACGTGGTTGGGTGGGGTCCACCCTAGAAGGTGTGTCACCTACTTACTCTAAGTAGGTACATCACCTACTTTAAGTAGGTGCATCATCTACTTGACCATTTCCGTAGGTTCGTAATCTCATCTTACTTTAAAAGCCTATGTAATCCTCGCTACTTAAGCTCGATATGTACTCAAGTAGCTTAATTATGTAAAACATCCAAGTTGGTAGCTTACGCAAGTAGGTCGATTACCATGACTTACTACTTGTCCTCCAACTCCTTTCACATTCTTCCAAACCTATTTCCAATCGTCACTTCACAAATAGAGCTAGCTTATACAAAATTTAGGGTGGCCACATCCTCCCTTCCTTAGAATTATTTGATAGCGTCATGTATGACATGGATCACATGGTAGTTTCAGAGAAGCTAAATAAATGTTCTCAGGTACCAAAAGTGCGGGGTATAATATTACTAGACCCTCCTACAGGTCGTAGAAGATTATATGTGTCATAGGATGTGGTTAGTAGAAAAGGTCCTCTACTAGTCTACAAGGTCTCTCTTATCGACGCTTTCTATGGTTCATAGAAACTTTTATGAGATGTAGAAGCTATTCATAGGAAGGATCTCAACAACTAATATTTTGCTGAGTGTTGGTGTCATGACCCGCATTCCGGCCATGATGTTATCTACTATAACCCTCGAGTAGGCAAGTCGAACCCAAATCAAGAGGAACTCAAACCTCAACTTAAATAAATAATTAGAAACATAAGAAGGCGGAAGAAAGAATAATATAAAAAAAGAAAGACCAGGCCAAGGTATAGATATGCAAATACGATACAAAATATATAAAAATGCCCGGAAGTGACAAAAAAGATGAATTGATGTTAGACCAACCCCGGACCTGGTGTTACCGATATAAGAGTTACTAAGTACAAAAGCTGACAATATAAGTATATAAAATGCCAAAATGACTGTCCAAAAAACAAAATACAAGTCAGTGCAAAAGAAGTAATGTAGCAAGTCTCTTAACGCCGGGAGCTCACCACAATCCGGATCTTCCACAGCTATAGATGATCAAGTGCATGCTGGGGATGGCTTAAACTAGAAGTTGCATCAAAAAGATGCAGAAGTTTATTATGAGTACCAAAATATGGGGTACTCAGTAGGCATCTTAGGCCAACCGAGCACAGAAAGAGCAAATATATAATAAGCAGCAAGGTGATACTAATAATAATAACAAAGAAGCATAAAACTACGATTACGGATAAAGAGAGTACGGGATGAACATACAATAGTCAAGTAAATCCAAACAATCAGAAAATAACATGAAAAATCTCAACTCACGAATATCGAAAGAAAGCATAAATGTAAACTAGTAGATACAGATCAATACTCCCCAAAAGTATTATGGAGCGCCCGAAACAACCATCGAGCTCATCAATATTGAAGTAATAACCCAGAATGTGTATCAATGGGCCGCCCGTAATTCACACCTCAAGCTTATTAACGGTGAATATAAAAGTGTAGCCTGGGGTTAATAAAAGGGTCGCCCAAAATCATACCACGAGTTCATCAACATTAGGAAAATTCCATGATTATGATATCACCAGTATTTGTCTTTAATTTCTTATACATATTCATTATCCAAAATCTTAGTCTCACTATTTATTCTTTCTTGAAAATATCTTTCACATCGGCGAGGAAACAAAGACAAGTAGCATATCAAATATCATATATCACTCCAGCCGGGGAAAAATCTCACCAAAGAAACTAAATCACTAACCTGAGACTCTTGTATACTGAAAATTCAGTCGCGGGCCGATTATTTCAATAACATAAGCAAAAGATCATAAGAATAAACTGAAATCACAACAAATCGGGCATCCGAAGAAAACCAAGTCAAAAAATCAAACTTTTATGTTCAAATCACCCAGGAGCAAGATCTAAGGACTCTAAGAGATGCAAACAAATCAAGATAGCTCCTAGACTATGGCTCCAACAGCTAAAACCCAAACTAGTTACTAACTATGATCATCGACAGCAAATTTCTCAATATGATATCAACACCAAAATCACGAACATAATCACATATTACTACTCAAAATATACCAATTCTAACAAGACAAACCATAACTACCTCAAGGACGAATCTGCACACTAACAACTATACCTGAGATTTTCCCTTCGAGGCCACCTCCAAACGATGCCACTATATGATATTATCCAAGCACACATAAAAATAAGACCAAAGATAACCATATTACTATAGTTAAAAATGGAACCAAAGTTCGGTCAAAATTTGACATTGGGACTTGTGCACGTAATTAAAAAACCAACTCTGTTAGAAGGTCCCAAATATCTCAAGGAACTTGTACCCCAAATATGGGTACATTTTGAGCACCAAAAGAGCTCAAAAAACCCCCCACTAATTTTAAGCCCTAAGATAGCCAAAATTGCATGAAACAACTAAATTATGCGATACTTACAAGATTTTTAGAATTAGGAAAGGTTCCGAAATGTCCCCGCAAGAGTCTCCAACACAAGGCAAAAAGAATTATCAAAAATGATCAAGATTTTCTCCCATAAATTGAGCTTTGATATGTTGGAAATGAGAGAAAAAGAGCTGGAAATGGGTCTTAAAAAACCACACTACCTAGCCCCATTTTGCCTTTGCTAACATAGAGACAAGTTCTGCGAATGTGGAGGTCAGGCAGCTGACCCCAAGCCAATACAGAGGCTTGTCCGCGAATGCGGAGAACATGAATCTAACCCTCTATAAACACGGCCAATGGCCCACTAACGCAAAGAACAAATTGCCACACTTCCGCGAATGCGGAGAGCAAATTACATGTGAACCAGTAATTTCACCAAGGGAAAAAGTCCATCGATGGGGGCTCGCAACTCATTCAAAACCCTCTTGATGCAAACTAACTATGCTACCCAATTGGAAATGACATTTCAGAACAGAATCTATGAATTTCTTAACGTCGATCATTTCGATGAAATGTTGGCCAAAGTAAGAGATTTTTAAAGGAAAACACAGAAATTGCACAAGTGGCCTAAAACTCATTTTGAGAACCTTGGGAACCAGAACAAAGGTTGTTCTATACAAAACTAGGCATTTCAGAGCTAATTGCGCTGATGAAATTTTCATCCGAGCGCATTTACTTAATATTCTTATTGAAGTCAAACTTGGCCAATACTTAAATTTAGAATGAAAAAACCACACAAACTCAAGAAGAAGACTCCAAAACCTAAAACAATGTTCCTCCTACACTAAAATGAACCTTCTAGAGCTGATATAACTGACGGAATTGTCATCCGATATTAAAATATCCAAATGTTGACTAAAGTCAACTTTTTCAAGCCTTAAGCCTAAGAAATAGCCAAACTACCTAAAAACTATGCAAAATACCTTAGAGAGTGTGCCACCCATCCCAGCATCACATAAGAATTATAAAGAAGCGACGAGAAGGGGTAAAACGATACAAACATACAAAGGCACGAAAATGACCTTGGAGGTCATTATAGTTAGGGGATTCTACAAGCCCCTCCTACAGTCCAGAGAAATATCTATGAACCATAGGTTGGCACTCTTACAAGCCAATAGGTAGTGCTATACTTATTTTTTGAAGACTACTCGGGATCGATCTAAGTTAGATTAATGATTCTCCTCATAGGACAAGTTATCTTTCACATCAATGTTTTATATAGGAACAATGAGTGAAGGATCAATATTTCGAGGACTAAGCTTTCCATTCTTCCCAAATCTCATAACATCCTTAATGGGTAAAACTTTCAAATAAAAAAAATTATTTACGTCAAACTCTAAGTTTCTTCTCCTAACATTAGTGTAGGAGTTTTGATAACTTCATGTGGTTTTTAACCTCTCTTGGATAATTTTCACCTTCTCCATAGCCTGATGAACCAAGTCTGGCCTTATCAACTCAGCTTCACCTTCTTTAAACCAACCAATTGGCAATCTGTATCTCCTCCCATAAAGTGCAACATAAGTAATTATCTGAATACTCGAATGAAAACAGTTATCGTACGCAAAATCTATAAGAGGTAACTGATATTACCTTTGAAGTCAATGAAATAAGCTCTCAACATACCCTTAAGATTCTGAATCATATACTTTGCTTGATTATTTTTCGAAGGATGGAAAATGGTACTAAGATTTACCTTTGAGCTAAAACTTTTCAAAATGAACTTCAAAAATTGGGCAGCAAATTGAGCACCTCAGTCTGAGATGATAGATAAGGGAGCTTCATGGAGTGGTACTATCTCCCAAATGTACAACCTAGCATAGTCCACTTCTAAATCCATAGTCTTAACTAGAAAAAAGAGCTGATTTGGTCATCGTATCCATAATCACCCAAATTAAATCATGTTATTTGTGAGATCGAGGTAAACCCATATGGTTTTGATGGCTAACTTTTACATTTTGACAATTCAGGCACATAGAAACAAAATCTTCTATATCTCTCTTCATTCCATTCCACCAATAGATTTCTTTCAAATCATGATACATTTTTGTAGAGATGGATCGAATATATGTAGTTTTGGGCCTCCACCATGATCCTGTCTCAGAGATTATCAACACTCAAAAAATATAATTTGCTTTAATATCTCAACACACCATCTCCCCCTTTGGCAAAAGACATCACTTTCTTCTTGTGAGCATCCTTCTTTGACTGAAGTAGAATAGGGTCATGGTCTTATATTTCCTCCACTTCCACAACTAGTGAAGACTCAGCCCTATTTTGAACAATGATACCTCCTTCATCAAAGTCCACAAGGTGAACTCCCAAACATGTAAGTTGGTGCACTTCCTTAGGCAATTATTTATTTACCTTCTCTACATGAGCAATAGTCCCCATCGATAACCTACTAAGAGCATCAGCAATAAGATTAGCTTTACCTGTGTGGTTGAGAATGCTCATATCATAATCCTTAAGCAACTCAAGCCATCTCCTCTGCCTCGAATTCAACTCTTTCTAACTAAATTCATATTGTAAGATCCATTGATTAGTGGACACACCCATATGTATGCCATAAAGAATATGTTACCTTATCTTCAAAGCAAATACTAAAGCTACTAACTCGAGATCATGATTTGGATAATTCATCTTGTGAACCTTAAGTTGTCTGGAAGCATAAACTTGGAATTTACCTTTCTGTATCAACACACAACCTAGTATAACTCTAGATGCATCACAATCAATAACGAATCCATTAGTCCTTCGAGTAGGGACAATACTGAAGCACTAGTCAATCTAGTTTTCAACTCTTAAAAATTTTCTCACAAGCATCTAACCACTGGAACTTAGTCTTCTTATGAGTCAACTTAGTCAATGGAGATGATATGGTTGAGAATCCCTCTACAAATCTTCTACTATAACCAGTCAAACCAATGAAACTCCTTATATCAGTCAGGGATGTGTGTCTGGATTTATTATTTAATGTTGAATCTTTTTCAAATCTACTTGAATACCGTTACCAGAAAAAATATGGTCTTGGAATGCCATAGATACAAGTCAAAACTCACAATTAGAAAATTTAGCATCTAACTCCCTATCATCTAGAGTATGGAGAAAAAATTCGATTTGTTAGCATGCTACTCCTTGTTTCTAGAATAGATTATTATGTCGTCAATATACATGATAACAAACATGTCTAGGTACTTCTTGAAGACTCTATTCTTTAGGTACATGAATGATGCAGGAGCATTAGTCAAATCAAAAGACATGACAAGAAACTGTTAATGAACATATCATATTTGAAAAGATGTATTTTGAATGCCACTTTCTCTCACTTTCAACTAATGATAACTTGATTTGAGGTATACTTTAGAGAAATGCATTATTCAAACCAAAATACATGATAATAAACTCATAATGACCATATCGTGCTTGAAAAGTTTTCCTTCGAATGCCACTTTATCTCACTTTCAACTAATGATAACTTGATTTGAGGTCTATCTTAGAGAAATAAGTGGTACCTTGAAGTTGATCGAACATGTCATCAATTCTCAAAAGATGGTACTTATTCTTTATAATGACCTTGTTCATCTGATGGTAGTCAATGCATATTCTAAGGGAACCATTTTTCTTTTGTACAAATTAGAAAGGAGTGCCCCAAGGTGAGACGCTCGGCTTAATGAAACCCTTATCAAGAAAATCTTTCAATTGCTCTTTTAACTCTTTTAACTCTATTAGAGCCATTCTATATGGCAAAATAGAAATAGGCTAAGTATCAGGAAGAACATCTATTTTGAAGTTTATCTCCCTATCAAAAGGGACTTCAGGCAAATCTATAGGAAAGACTTTCGGAAACTTATGTACAAATGGAGACGTCTTGTTGTCTAAACACCGACTTGAATGGAGTAAGGCTGCCTCAGTACCGATGCTATAATCAGTGTGGTATAATGATAAATCGGTCATTCACTGGTCCCAATGGAGCAGATCCTATTTGAACTCAAGGTCGAAGAGAGGAAGCGACTGGTGTTTCATAATTTTGGATTGGCATCAAGGACCAAATGGGGATTTGTGAAGTTATGTACCTTTATAATCTTCCCAATTAGTAATAGTGTGGAGAGAGCTCTTTCTGTAAAAAAAAAGATATTCATAGAGAATAGTGAAGAACTTATTAGCTTATAAAGGAAGAAAACCTTAAATTTATAATACTTTAAGCTTGGATTCATATTTTGTAGATCAATTTTAGCTTGGAATGAATATTTTCTATATGGGTATTGTCTCTATCTATTATTTTATAAGCATCTAGATCCTTAGCTAGGGTGTGCTAGATGGGGGTATAAAACCCTGAATGTGTATTGATTAATGTGATCTAAAATTGGCTGTATGACATGAATCTATTGTTGTCTTGATGGTTTAATGTAAATTTATTAGTTCCAAACATTGACTTGGGCTCTTTAACACCGTTTTGGCTTGAGAAAACAAAATAGAGTTGGTTAAGACTTAATAGTGAGGACTTATTGAAATTACCCCATGGGTTTAAGCTAGGGATGGGATAATCCGAGTAATTTCTCATTTAATGATATGGTCGAGGGATAGTCTATCTACTCAAACAATATTTTGGTGTTATATTTGAAAGAGTCCTGGAGTTCTGATGAATCCAAGGGACATGCGTTTGATAGTTTGGGAGAATATCAAAGTGAAGCCTAGACCAAATGTTATCCATGTACTAATCAATTTTGTTGCAATTAATCTTTGCCTATTCGAGTTTAAACCCTAGTCATTATGCACATACCCCTAGTCCTGTCTAATCTTGGTAGATCAGTTTGTGATAATTCCCTGTTTTATTACTTGATACTGATGAATTTTAATTGTTAGCAAAACCCCCCAAATTTATATAAATACATACACACACAGATATATTTATTAGTTTATTTAAGTTGCAAGATTAATTGAATTTGATCCTATCATCTAATCCTTGTGGTTCAACTCTGACCTCATAAGTTGGATTTGTTTTAAAAACGACCACGTATGCCCTGAAATATGAGACATAGTTGAGAGTTTATAAAAAATGGCTCCCTTGCCGGAAATTGGTTAACAATCATCTTTTATTGATTTCTCGAATTAAACTTGTATGTAATTTTTTTTCTTGTTATTCGGTGTTTTGTATTGTTTCTTTCCAAAACAAGGCAAATATGAACAATGTGTGTGATGAAGAAAGCATAATACATATGGAAATGGGTGTAGCTAGAGCAATTTTCTTATCACCATAGGTAAGGAATGTTGTGTTTAAAATTATCGGGTTGATGCTTAATCTTCTAAGGTTGAAAGGATTATACAAAGGCCGAGTAGTGGAAAATGCAACCCTATATTTAAAAAAACTTGTGGATATTTATCTCCCTCTTAAAACAATAAACGTCGGCCAAGATTCGATTCGGCTAATGTTATTTTCCTTCTCACTAATTGATGAAGCGACAATATCGCTTGCAGATTTCCCCCAAGGGTCAATTTAAACTTGGAAAAAGTTAGAGGAGGTTTTTCTTGAAATACATTCTAGTTCCCTCATTAAAAAATATGAGGTGAAATTGCAAGCTTTTGTCAAAACCCGAAAGAACCTCTTTACAAAGTTTGGTTGAGATACAAGAAAAAGATATCCATGTTTCCAAGGCACGAGTTAGACAAAATTGTCTTGCTCCATCATTTATTTAGATATCTAAGATCTCTAAATAAAGAGAGAGCCAATGTGTTGGCAAGAGGGTTCCTAATGGATCATTCATTTATTGAGGTGAAAGTGTTATTCGAAGTATGTGTTAGAAGGAACAAGGTAAAAACAAATCAAGAGATGAGGAGGCATTGTGTACCCCAAGTCGAATAATTATTGATATGGAGCTTGAAGAGCTCCAATTTAGAGTTGGTGAAGAATCAATAAAGTTTAGAATGGACATACCTATGAGACCTTCGAATGAGTGTAGAGTGGTGCCGGTGAAGGAATCGGTGGATAAGTTGGTAGATGATCCATGAGAAGATGAGATGTCACAACACATGGAGTAATCTTGAGGTACTTGCATCGTACCGCTATGTTAAATCGAGCGCTTCTTGCAAGGCAACCCAAGTTTTTTTTCTTTTTTTTACTTCACTTTTTGTTGTTTATGGTCTGTTTTAGAGGTGTAAAAGGGAATCTAAGTAAAAAAGACAAAAGTAAGAGTCTTGGCCATCGATACAAAATAGGCACAATGTTGGCGGATATTATACACCGCCAGTTGTAGGTTCCCATAAGATAACAGGGAAGAAACATTGGAATCTGCACTTAACCAACAAACCATCGGTCAAAAAGTGAACAATGCCAGTTGAGGCACCGATGGAGGTCAGTGCACTGGCATGATTCATAAAATCTCTATACAGCGATCAGCATCTCACTAGTTGTGATTGGCCTCTCACTAATTCTACGCAAGCAGGTAAGTATAAAGAGGTTTTAAGTTTGACTCTGAAAGAACTAAAAAAGTCAGCCTTTGACCGCCTTTCCCCAAAAACCAAAGAGCTAAAATCCTACACCACCTTTTTTATACACCCCATTCACTTTTCGTACTACATTCATTAGCTCCACCAACCTTCAAACCTTCAAATCGCCCGACCCTTCCACTCTTAATTTAAAACCCTTCTTTCTTCTTCTTATCTATTCCTAGTTGTCTCTTCCCATAAATCTGAAACCCTCCTTTATGGCAAAGTTCTTGAATCAAGGTTGAAGAAACAAAATTGAAGCTCTTTGTTGTTCTACTTCACATCTGCAAATATGGTATGTTACTCTATTTTCTTGATTTTAATCTTAGCAAGGAGACAATGTGGTAAAGATTTTGTGCTTTAGTGAAGTTTTACTTCAAAATCCCAATATTGAAACTCAAAATTTGTGCTTGAAAAATGCTTTTTTTGCTTGAAATTGCTAGATCCGAAGTAGATATGCTTGAATATGTTGATTAGCATATGAAATCTAGCCTCATTATTTTAAAATTTGAGTTTGGGTGAAGTTTGAGTAAAATATTTGTATTTATGTAGTACATGAAATTGCTACATAATGGATGAGTGACTTCATTCCTAAAATTTGTCATCATGTGAAAAATTAATTTTTGGGTTAAACATTGTGAATGGGTAGCATTGCTATGTATTGATGATCTATTTTTTGAGATATTTTAATTTTGTGATGAGGATGAAATTTTGAATGATCATTTTTTAATTTGCCTAAGTTGTCTGGTTATGTGCTTGATGATTTTCAATGATAGACGTGTTGACGTCCTTCTTAAGGTAAATCATCAAAAGTGATTTGAAATTTCTTATGAATCCTTTGGGAAAGTCTAAGTACCTATTGGAAGTTACTTAGGAATTGTTGAGCTACATTTGGACCAATTTTGGTCATAATGGTTACTATGAAGCACTTGCACTTCACAATGGTTTTCCTACATTTTTGCAGGTGCATTGCCAGTCAAGTGAAGGAACTTGGAGTTCTTCAACTTTATACTGGCATTTCACTTTTGAGCCGCGGGTTTCCATTAGCGAAATGCTGGTCCACCTAAATGCTTACCAGTTTTTTAATTTAAGGCGATGTTGGAGTTGGCGGTTTACAATATTCTATCTGTAAGCCGCCGGTCCAACATCGTCTTAAATTTGATCTTTAATTGATGAATTCTTTTGAAACTCGTATGTTTTCTTTTATTTGTAACTTTTTTATTGTATTCTGTTTATTCATTATTTTCTTGTAGCATTATGAATTCAAATGGTAGAAGACCCATCCTCCAGTAGACGAATCCATGCATCAGTTGCAGTTCAGGATACCCGTCATGGAAGCCCACTATAAGAACTTCTGAAATGAGCATAATATTATTAAGGAAGAATTTTTGGATGTTGAACCATTCAAGAAAGATTTTCCCAACATACCAAGTCAAAATGAGGAGCATTATTGGAGTAACATTTTCAATCCTCTGGACCCATTTCTTCCTAAAATAGTGTGAGAATTTTATGCGTCTTACCGAGCATGAATGGATCAACAAGTGGTCTAGGGTTGTATTAGGTCACACCCAGAGATAAAATCTATGTTGGTAAGGGGAAAGGAATTTGACTTTACACCCTCAGCATTCTTCAAATTTTCGATGGGCAGATATCCCTACTATAGAAACCAATTGTGCTAACCGCATAACATCAAAAGACAGTCAAGACATTCAGTATGCATGGGTGGACGAAGTCATTGTAGCAGACTCTTAAATATGGGCACAAACAAGAGGCCAAATTCACTGCGTAGATCTACTACCGAAAGCAAAAGTATGGTTTAATTTTATAAGGAAAAATCTAATGCCTTCAAGATATGCGATACATGTCTCTTGGGAATCCCCTAACTTGGTATCTCGAATTATGACAGGACAAGAAGTTTTCATATATGAGATCATGGCTAAACAAATTGGGCAGGCTACTCAAAGATCAAAAGGGACTTTACTTTATCCGTCAATTGTCACATGTATTTGTGTTGAAATGTAACCTACATACAATGAATAAATAAAAGCATTCGATCCATACTCATGATTACTATGACTCCAACGGTTAAGAGTATGAACCAAATGAGAAAAATATAAGTAACAATGAAACCAATGATTCCATGAGAGAACTCGCTGTTAAAGTGGATAGATTGAGTCAGAAAGTTGGGGCCCTAGAGGATAAGGTCACGAAAATGCAGGCGAACATTGACATTTAAAAGGATAAAGGACCAATGAGAAATAAATGTGAGGTAGAGGATGAGTAAATTGAGTGGATAGGAAACAAGGTGGAGCATGAGTAGGACAATAGTAAAGGTCCAAAAGATAAGGAGAAAGTGCAATAAAATGGGTGTGAATTTCATTTCCCGTAAAGCATAACAGATTCCGCAGCACAAAAAGTAGTAAGAATGGCCCTTCTTTAACCTCCTACTTAGTATAAAAGCTTTGGGGACAATGTTAGTGTAAGTTATGAAGTACTTGGTTCTGATTTAATTATTAGGTTTTGAGACCTTGTCAGGCATGCTGGATAATATCGGCCAAACCTTTACAGACAAGTTAGTTTTTTCTCTCTTGGTGGGCTTTATATTTATGTGAGTGTGATACTTTTGTTGATTGTGGTTGTTAGCCAGGCTGGTTCTATATTTCTGTATTGTTTTACTATCCGTTCTTAAAATTCACACTTAGTTCCTTTCTATTGGCCTTTCTCTCTCAAGAAATTCATGGCGCATGACTCAATATCGTCTTCATGAATGATACTTAGTTAAATAAAATCTGAGAATCTTTTTTATCATGGTTCTTTCCCAAGTAGAAAAAAATTCTTTTATTTCTTATTTTTCTTGAGTTGTTTTGTGTCGAATCGGGCTGGCGTTTCTCAATGATAGATTGAGAGGCTACTTTCTTAAGAGAAATGCCAAGTTCTAGTTTAAATCCCGTCGTATGCCGCACCTCTTTCAAGAGGGGCCACCAAATATTTTTTTATTGCCAAAGAAAATTATTTTTATGGGAAAAAGTGAATGGCAAAATGGTCTAATGGACCCTGTACTTGTATGAGCTTGTATTCTGGATTTTTTTACTTAACAATTTGTCAGCTGAACCCCTCAACCTATCAAAACACAATATTTTAAATAATTTTTTTATTGATTGTGTGTATCACAAACGCTGATACATCATTTTAAAAAAAACATATAAAATGACACGTATGACTATAAAATGACACGTGTAAGGCACATCATTTTAGCTACACTTATCTTCCATTTCCCTTTGCCACCACTATCCCCATCCCCCACAATCTCTTTTCGTTCCTCTCTCATCTTCCTTACACTTTTTTCTGTTCCAACCTCTTTTACTATTTTCATCGAAGAAAAAATATCGGTATGACCATAGACGTGTCATTTTAAAGCGAATTCATGGATGATGCCGTGGTTGCAGAATTACTATTGGTCTCAATCAGGGCAATTCATCACCATTTCCGTCTGCGTCCAAGTCAATTAAGACATGTTCACTACTTGAATGGATTGTGGATCAACTCAGAGGATTGTTTTAGTGTTTTTGTTCAATTTTCAACTTATTTATGTAAGTTTTTCAATTTATTTTCGTATTTATTTATTGTTTTATTTGGATTTCATCTTCTATTTGTGTCTTTGTTTGATTTTTGGGTTTTAGTCAATTTACACTGATTTTATTGAAATGTTTTTGGGGATATTCTTTGTTTTGTTATGCCTTCAATAGCATGTCTCATGATTTCAATTAGATTATATAATTCTAACAA
This sequence comes from Solanum dulcamara, assembly GCF_947179165.1. Classification (NCBI taxonomy): domain Eukaryota; kingdom Viridiplantae; phylum Streptophyta; class Magnoliopsida; order Solanales; family Solanaceae; genus Solanum; species Solanum dulcamara. The sequence goes on from NC_077239.1 coordinate 18,365,394, forward strand.
AAATGAATTTTGATAGTGATGAAAAAGAATACAACAAGATCAGCCAAAAATATTGAAACAAAAAATTAATTGAAAATGCATGAAAAAAGAGCTGTATAATGACAAGAAAAAATGGAGAATAAATTTGGGAGGCGAGGATCGAAAAAGAAGCTAGAAAAGAATCGAATTTCTCCAACATTGGTGTTAGATGCAAATGGGAAGATGATGGCTTTATAAATCCCAAATGTGACTGTTAGACCCTTTTACAAGGGTCTCACACATGTAATATGTGTTTATCATGCGCTCTTTGACATTATCTTCTACATAGGATGTCAAGTCAAAAAAAGTATTTAAAACATTGTATTTTGATAGATTCAGAGGTTTAGTTAATAAATAGTTAATTAGAAGGGTTCGAAATAAAAACTTATAAAAGTATAGAGGTCTATTAGGCCATTTCGCCTAAGTGAATTGAGAAGCAATCTCTCTTCATTACACATACATTCCTGATTTGGCTTTCTGATTAACAAGCAATGGATCTCCCTATTGTAGTGTGTCAAAGTCATTCAATTTAATTGATTTTGAGTCTAGCTTGCAATTTTGTTGGATTGTAATGTATTCTACAAAAGGAGTTTGATTCATTCTTGTATATGCATGTTGTCTAGAACTATCCCAAAAATTTATTTCAAGGAAAATTTTTAGGTTTTACTTGCCTTGAAAGATGAACGTAGGCCTTTTTTGACACCCACTCTATCCCAAATTTTCCCTCTAATGATGTGATCTTATTCAGTCTCGTTGAGCCTAAACTAAATTCTTTGGTCATATTGCATACCTTAAACCTTTGTAACTCTCTATCCTGACACCCTCATATCTCCCTATTTTCTAATGATTTGTGAAGTATCCTAAAAGCTTAAGTTTGGGGGAGAAATAAAGAAAACATGTTGCAATATAGGCAAAAGTCTACCTTTGGGGGATTCGCGCAAAAAGGAAACAAGAAGGTTTGAGCTAAAAGCATAGAGCACCATAAACTTCAAAAAGAAAAAGTGCTAAAATTATTTCATGAATGAAAAATGCAAAGAAAGAAGGCAAAAATGTACGGATTCTAGCTCAATGTATGTATATGCCTCAAGTGAAAAGAAAAAGGAAAGTTGAACTAAGTGATCATCAAAAGAAGAGAGAAATAAGGTGGAAGGCAAAGCCAAAAATATGAACCATGTGCTCAAGTGAGAAGTGAAAGTGTTAGGAAGGCATCTTAGTCAATTGACCAAATGCTATCCTACATTTTCCCAAGACTAAGCTAAACCCGCAAGTCCTTAGGGATTTTGAGACTTGTCAATCTATATTAGTGGCGATCTTTATACAAGGCAAGCTTATGGGTTAATATGTATATACTTGAATTCATTTATGAGAGTGAGTGTCTTTTCATGATCTGTAATTCCTTGAATTAGCATTCTTAATTGTATGTGGGTTTCTCTCTTGTGTGAGTGGGATTCCACCCTTCATGTGAATGGTGAAGTCTTGATTTTAGTTGAGGTACACGAATGCCATAAATTCATGTGAATCTTTAGGCAAACCTAGAAGGTTGATGCCATTGGCTTGAGATACTTTGAGATTATGCTTGAATGAAAACTTGTCCCAAAATGATGCTTTAAAAAAAGTGTTTTGTTTGAAAAGAAAGGAAAATCTTTGCCTAGCAAATGATGGTGGAACCAATATTGAGTTGCGCTTATTGATGGAGTCTTTTGTTTTTGTTGTTTTGAGTCAAGTATGTAATTATGCAAATCCTACCTTGGGTATGGATGATCTTGAGTCCTATAATTAGTGATTATTTTTCTTGAGAACAAGCAATAGTTCAAGTTTGGGGGTTTGATGAATTGATATTTTACCGACTTATTGGACTCAAATTTATACATTATTGTCTTTTAATACTAGTTGAGGGGGTTTCACCCTGTAATTCTCTTATATACAAGCATTTCTTAGAAAACATTTAATGGATTTGGATGTGAAAATCACTGAAGCACACCGGTGAAGGAATCGGTATATTGCAGGACCAACAGGCGTCTCGCCGGCTAAACGCTAGCTTGAATTTGATAAGGCTGCCTCAGTATCGGTGCTAAAATTGGCATGGTACAATGACTGATCAGCTATTCGCTGGTCCCATTACAACAACTCCTATTTGAATTGAATGTCAAAGTGATGAAATGAGTGACGCTCCATAATTTTGGATTGACATTCTACCGGTTCAGCGCAAGTCTCAAAGTGGAAGCTGATGGGCAAAAATGCAATTATGGAATTTAATGCTCCCTTTAGAATGTTTCAAGGAATAAATGGAGATTTGTGCAATTATGTACCTTTATCATCTTCCCATTAGGAAAAGTGTATAGGGAGCTCTTTTAGTAAAACAAATAGTCATAGAGAATACAGAAGAACTTCTTAGCTTGTACAGGAAGAAAACATCAAATTTGTATGACTCTAAGCTTGGATTCAGACTTTGTCGATCAATTTTAGCTTGGAATGGAGATTTTTTATATGTGTATTATCTCTATTTCTTTTTTATGAGTATCTAAATCCTTAGTTAGGGGTGTGTTTGCTAGATGGGGTGTTAAACCCCAAAGGGATATTGATCTATTATTGCCTTTAAGATTTGGTCTAAAATCAAACATTGATTTGAGCTCTCTACCATTGTTTTGGATTGACAAAACAAAATGGAGTTGGGTAACACTCAATAGTGAGGACTTGTTGAAATTAATCCATGGGTTTGAGCCAGGGATGGGAGAATTCGAGTCATTTCTCAATTAATGTTATGAGTTAAGGATAGTCTATCTCCGAGGGACATAAGTTTTATAGTTCGGGAGGATATCAAATGTAGCCTAGACCAAATGCTATCAATGTACCAAACTATTTTATTATGATTAATCCTCTCCTATTTGAGTTGAAACCCCAATCATTATGCACACACCCTTATATATATATACACATGCTTGTTGAAAACTAAACTTGCTATTTATTTTGAGTTTTGAAATCAATTGAAGGTGATCCCATCGTCCAATCCTTATACTTCGACCCCGACCTCAAAAGTTGGGTATTGTTCTGTAAAAACCCATTATTTTGTGAAATATGAGACATAGTTGAGTGTTCATCATGATTTAATATTGATTTGTGGCACATTCACGTTTAGTTGAGTCCATCTTTTCCAGGTATGTCCTTAACCAACTCTGATTTTTGTCACCTTTTCTATAGCTCAACATGACTATGATCGAAAATACCTTCTTATTGTTGGAATAGCTAAATAGTGATCCATCTAATTTTTCTGAAACTAGACTTGTAGAGATATAATAGTTCCTAAATCGCGATCAGAAAACTCCTGGATTCGCTCAGGTATTTGAATTCACCTTACAGTTCTGATGAACTGACTGCACCAGCTTTGTACAGCTTCATCAAAAAAAATCATATCTTAATGCAGGAATAACGAATTAAAATATAATTTGGGCCGTTGGAAAGAAGATTTGTAGAGCTATATCCTCTACAATAACCACATTTAGATTGCATTTGTACTCATTTAGTTTTCTTTTGGAAATCAGCCTTCAAGTTCTCAAAACCACTATTTGTATCAGTTTCATGTAGTCTCACAAAAAATCTTTTATCTTTACTTAGGAATAACAAAATCACAAAAGGTTTGCAGTGTTGGAAACAAGATTCATATAGCTCCATAATTATGCAAACATTAATTAAATTGCATCTATATTTGCTCAGTTTTTTTCCTTGGAAATGAGCCTTTGAGTGACTTCAAAATCTGAAGTCACCATCATTATTTTGGACATGCACTTACGAATCTAACCTTTTCATTTTTATTTTTTTTGTAGATATACTACTTTGATACCATAACATTATGCACTTCTATGACCATAATATACCAAATACTCATCCAGAGATGGTGGGTGACCAACAAAATCCGAATCACAAAATCCTTATTTTTGAGGTTCGGCCTACGGCTATCGGCGTCTTCTATCTTAATAGTGAAATTAAGAATTGTCTGATGAATCTCTTCTCCTTAAAGAATGGTCACAAGTGGATACCAAATAAGGTATAAGAAACTTATCTACCAAGGCTACTAGTATGAATGTTCCTTTGCTGAAATCTGCAATTCATCAGAATGTAGCATCTTTTGAATCTTCTCATCCTGATGGATATTTCAACAATTGGAGTGTTTCCTCTTCTAACTTTGGAAATGTATGATGTTCCTAGGAATGGGTAGAGGATGTGTTTCCCTGCTATAAGGAGACTTTGGAGCGCATCAAGGTTTATGATGCTGCATTTACTTCTTTGTTCATCTGTAACTATGATGACAATGTGCTCCATGCATTTTGTGAGCTCTGGCGTCCATCGATCAACACACTTTCTACTTTCATTGGAGATATGTCCATATCACATTGGGAATTATGAGAGATTGGAGGTCTTCCTATACAAATGTACTTTTATGAAAAAGTCGTTCCCTCATCGAAAGAACTAACACATATAGATACTCGAGAAAAAAATGTTTTTTCCCAAACGTTGTCTATATTTATTTTCCAGCCTTCTATAGATTAGTGAAAGGTGATCTCCATGAGGTGTCCATTATTGATTGAGTGAATTTGTAGTTCAGAAGACTGAATAAATATGTTAATCCTCTACAAAAGGTATCAAGAGTATGAGACACAAAGTCAAGGTTGAATCATAATCCTTCTGGATATATTGATTTGGACTTCCAACCATGGACTGACGAGGAGAATACCCACTTTGCCGATCTACACGTGGAAGATTCACTTCGAGATGAGACTAATTTGGCAGCCTTCCTTACTTTTTGGCTGTGCAAATTTGTGCTTCCGAACAAGAAGGTCGACTATGTGCGGGCTTGTGTATTTAAAGTTGCGAGATTGATAGCTCATGGAAAGAAATTCTCCCTTGAAGTCCCGATTCTTGCAAGCATATATTGCGGCTTGAAAACTTCTCAAAACTTGAGTGTGAAAAATATTAATTTTTGCATACACTATATATATGGTTGTCTAGAGGAATATTTTGGGACCCGTGATAATGCCAATTACTAGCATTGAACGATACCCTTATACAAGATTTATGGAAAGAAGATGGCCAAATTTGTTAATTTTGTTGATGCATAAAGATTATTTCGACAGGATGATGGCCATCGCCTCCATCATTTGGTAATGCTGCAAGGCAGGGATTTACACCTTACTAATAACGACAAACTTTCAAATTCATGGAGCGAATTTATCATAAACCTTTGTTTAGTTATGTCACCCTTAGACATGATTCAAATTTCATCGTGGAGTCCTATAGTCCTATTAAATTTAGATGACAGTAGAGGTCTTACAGAATGACCTTATGATTGTACATTATTAACATTAGTGAAACTATGGAATTCCTCCTTTTGACTTGATACTTCTTCGAATGTCATGATTTCAATGCACCCATTAGAGGATGTTCCTTTAATGACCCGCAAGTATGTGGACTTGTGGCCATCCCATAGGACCAATTCATCAAAAGAAAGCCATCGTATTATTTTGAAACATTCGAAGCAAGACCATACACCTATGTCATCTAACAGGACTTCTAAGTCTGAAATGAAGCTAAATGATATTCCGTAAGTTTCCAAGATCCTCTCCAAGTTCAAAACCTCAAAAGAGGTCGATGTAGCTTCAAAACTACAATTGAGGCACCTCACATTAACCTCAAAGGTGACTTTCACTACTTCCAAAGTTGACAATGATTCTAATAAATGTGGCTCATGTTTCGTCAAATGATGATAATGACCAAATGCCAAACATTGAGACACCTTGTGATGAAATTACCCATATGCCCGCTTTGCCAAATGATATTGGGAAACCCAATGCATCTTCTAATTTAACATAAAGCAAAGATCATCACTGTAATCGTCAAGAAAAGAAGGCATAAAAGCTAGATGATCTCTATTATGGTATTGATATATTGATACAATTGTCATTGACCATAACACCTTTGTGGATGTGGATCCAACTCGACCTCATTCTCTGAATTAGCAAAACAAATAAAACCATCTCACTTCTTTTTTTTCCATCAGACAAAAATTTATTTTAATCTGATTATCTTTTTGCTCTCCGTGGTTTAGTTGAACCTTCAGGAATTATGCAGCGATGATCTTGGCTATAAAGTGATTGTAGGTTTTGATATGGCCCTTAATAATATTGATGCAGCTGCAAAAAATTCCCAATCTTTCCCTAATGATAGGATAACTTCATTGAAAGTAGTTCCACCTAGGAAGCCATCTTCTACTTCTTTGGATAATAAGAAGTTTTCCCACTCAAATGGTATTACTACGGCTTAAGTTGACTCCAATCAGATTATGCATCCAAATTCATTCAATCCTTCTTCATGGCCATTGCGGCCTAGTGCTCCAATTTTTGATCCACAAAAAAACTATTTTTTTGTGTTAAATCAGCCTTTGTTTTTGAGATGTGGGGGCATTGTTTAGATGAATTACACAATTTTCTTTGGGTTCCTTAGATGACTTTATAGAGCTGGAGTCAAGCACTTGAGGAAATTAGAAAAGTTAATATTATTAATATTTCTACTTTGGAGGATCTTGTCGAGAATTTCTTCAAGTCATACAGAGAGTATAATGCTTTGAAACCATCAATGATGACTAAATAATCACATGAAAAGACCATTTTTGATGCACTATGATGTCTTGATAATGTGAAGCTGGTACATGAAAAGTTGGATGGATTCGTGGGAAATCTTCAAGCAACTTTTGCAGATATGGAGAAGGACTTAGCAGCCTTGACCTCCAAGAGAAAAAAGATTATCACACTCCTTAATAAATATCAAGAGAAGTTGTCCAAATATCAAAATAATGTCACCATTACACAGGGCGAGATTTATATCATTAAGGCATATCATATGTTGTCTAATGAAGTGGAAAGATTATCTAGACTAACAGAAGCGGTTCAAATGAGTTGCCAAAAAATCTTAAGCTTCAATCCCTTTGTGTTGCAAGATTGTTGCTTAGGATTTATTTATTTGTTTATTTGCTTATTATGGTATAGTGATTTTTTAAGCAATAATATGGTGACTTATATTTCAATATGAATCATCTTTTCTTGAATTTTGAATTTTAATTATGTTTCTTTTATATAACCATGAACTTCTTTTTTCATTGGAAAGATGACTCAAAAAATTAAAATCTATGTGAAAACCTCATCCGAAGGTTAACTTTCCAGATTCAAAATCTGTCATGCTCAATTTTTCATCTTTCCACGTCTACGAAAAAAATTCATTACTTGGAGTAGGAATACCGAAATAATGAGTTTCCTTTTATGTTGGTAGAATAGCTTTGAGAACTTCAATTCTCATAAAAATAACGACCATAGGACTTACAGATTTGTATAGATTTTCCTTCGAAGTCGGGTCAAAATGTGGCATGCTTGACTCTTCAGCTTTGCACGAATATGGAAGAAAATTAATAATTTAAAGTAGGAATGCCGAAATAATGAGATTCTTCTTTTTTGTTGTCGTTGGAAAGATAACTTCATAGATTTCAATATGTATACAAATAACGACTGCAGGCTTTATAAATTTTTATAGATTTTCCTTGAAGTCAGCTCAAAAGTTGGCGTGATTCATTTTTTTATCTTTGTGTGCTTACTAAAAAAAACTAATCATAACTTGTCAAAATCATTTGATTCTTTTTTCATGGAAAAGATAATTTCATGGACTTCAATCCTTATAAAAATCACGACCAAGGCTTTATGAATTTGTACAAATTTGCCTTCAAAGTTAACTCAAAATCTTGTATGCTTGACTCTTCGACTTTCTTCAGCTTTATGTGCATACGGAAGAAAATTCATAACTTGAATTAGGAGAATCAAAATAATGAGCTTCATTTTTTGTTGGAAAGATAACTTTAATAACTTCAATTCGTATAAAAATTATGGCCATAGGCTTTACGGGTTTGTACAGATTTTTCTTTAAAGTTAGCTCAAAATTTGGCATGATCGACTCTTCTACTTTGCACACTCTCACCGGAAATAATCTTAACTTGAGCTCACTCTTGCAAAAATTAACTTGCATATGTTATAATGACATCGATGATGGATGCATATTTCTAGTTAGATTTATCGTTGCAAACTTTCCCTTTTTTGGAGTCTTCATTTGAAAGAATAATCAAATTTGATTGTGTTTTTGAATTAATATGAAGCGGATCAAGTCATACCATAGTTCAAAATACGAGTATTGTTTTTGTTTTTTGGCATCCTAACTTATGCCTAGGCCACCTCTTTTGAGGTTTTCAATCTAGCAGACTTGTCACGACCCCCTAGGCGTGAAATGATGAATAGGATCTCGAGAGACCCTAAACAAGCCACTTGACGTAAGCATGACACAAAGATAAATAGCATAAGCAAGTAATTGGAAATGCGAAAACTTAGTCTCAACATATTCTGATATAACATAATAGGAAAATCAAATAGAACTCAACATACGCAGAATCATCTAATGTCTGAAGGCCAATATCATTAACGAGATGTTGGAACATGTCTCTACCTATCTCTAACATAAGGAAACCTGAATGAAAGTCTGGATAGAGTCTAATATGAACATTCTCATAGCATGAGGACTCACCAACACTATAAAAGCTTATAATAGTCTATTCTAACCTTGAGACTTATGAGAAGTGTTGTGACCTATATTATAAAAAAACCTAGAAAAACGTATACGCTCAATACTCGTAATGTACAAAGTATGAGGGAATATGCATGAACATGAATAATGTAGCAAGTAAGTCTGAAAAGATGCTAATGCAATGACCAAGCTAAAAATGACTTAATCTGATGAATCTGACTTAAAAATATAATAAATGGTCAATGCAATACTCGTAAAAGAATGATAATCATATCATAAGTGAGAATCATAAGACTTTGTGAGATATCATTAACTAACATAAATCATGTGAGTTATAACATGGATTCAACTGTCTTCTCCAAACCAAAAAGAGGTTGTCCTACTTGCATGGAAAGGACCATAAACATGAGTTATTTGTGGATCCACTAGGTTAAGTTAATTATTCCATTAACAAATCCTATGTGGGTACATAGTTATGGGACAAGAGGATTACTTTTAAACAACTCCACCTCTACTAACGGGTGAACCTTCATCCCAAAGTCCACTATGTGCTAAGTAAACTCTCAATGGAATATCATACATGAACATAACATTGTCTTTGAAAATGGTAAATATCTAGTAATAGCAAGTTCATCATGTAATACTTAAAATCATAAGAATATCTCCTTTCAACATATAATGATTTTATAACATACTCATAAAAGATACTCATCTAAAGATCAAGATCATGATAAACTTTTCATAAAAATTGCACTTCAATCGGAAGTGGCTAAAGCATATAGGTGTTTCATAATGAGAATACTTCATTTCGAAGAAACCTTGTTTTCATAAAAATATATTTGATACTTTATCTAAAAACATCTATATCATAGTTTCTTCAATTCATGACGCATGCATAATTCTAAAAACAGTATTCATAACCATAAGAAGTTCATGAGAAAAACCACTGAAACATGTAATTTAGATCGAATCATGTATAATAAGATCAAATAGGATGAATTAGTCATAAACAATTGAACCCATAAGAAACTTGCAAAACCCTAGAAAATTTGGATTAAAAATCCTGGAAGAAATAAAGAAATCTTTAGGACTCAATGGATGGAAAGGATCCATTGATGAATTTCCACATACCTTGATAATTCCTAGCTTTGAAATTGGAAGAGGAGACTTGAATACTTGAAACCCTAGCCTGCTTGAAGAAGAAGATCTTGAGAGAGAATTTTCCTTGAGATCTTTGGAGTTTTTGAATGAATGAGAGGGAATGGGTAAATTTTTAAGGATAAATCTAGTTACAGGACTAAGGAATAGGCTAGAAACAACATAGTTTAGGTTTTAATAGAATAGGAAATGACTAAAATATGCCTAAAAAATAACTACCAGAGTGACCTTATGGACCCTCCTTGTTGTCCATTAGTCACTTACTAAGACCCCAAATTTCCTGGCCAAAACCACAAACCTCTCTACGGTCCGTGGAACTCTCTACATGCCTTAGACCAATCTCGTCCTGTTGAATCCCTGGAACCCACTATCTAAATCTCGAAGTATAACTCCCACTATAGGCCGTACTATACATGTACGGACCTTCATGTTGCTCCATAGGGAATATTCTGAGACTTTTCTCACTTTCAGGATCCCTTCTATGATAGCCTTTTATAGACCATAGGCCGTCTTGTACACCAACTTCTAAAACTCAAAAAAATTCCAACTAATAAGACCCATCTACGAGTTCCTTTTCCACCGGAGTCACCCATGATATCCACAATATTTTGGATCCCCTTAACAAACTCTTATGGATCTTCGTCCACCTTATAACCATGGAATTTCAGAGGATTCATCCTTGTAAAGTATCGAACCTTTGTCTCCATCATACACGCATTTGGGTTCATGGGAGCTACAACCTCACGATAATCTAGAGTTGTCATGGCTTGGAAAAAGACTTGAAAAGCAGCCCTAAACTCGACATAAGTGACTTGCTAGGCCAAAAGATCAACGGGAGCTTGAGGTGCTTATTTCTCCTCATCTTGATTCACATTCCTTCTCTGTGGAGTCATCTTGGAGGCATGATTCAGAAATGCATAGAACATGAGTTAGAAGGAAACCTCATAGAGTTTAACTGTATCATACGATGAAGAGTATGAAAGAAGCGAAGTTTCTTAAACATCTCATAGTCTCTTATTCATAGATGTGGAGCACTTCGCACTGCTGAACAAGAATCTACTTGACATGCTTTCAGGAACCTAGGACTCTTTTAAACAAAACCAGGTTCTCTGAAAACCAAGTTTTTCATGACAAAAATGTCATGCTTCGAGAGGGTACCCTAGGCGTGGTCGGTACTCAGATACTATTACTAGTCCCAAAGCAAACCACTTGGCCTGTTCACACATTCATTCAATAAATATTTTATTAGAGGAAGACTTAAATCATCAAATTGATCAAATAGATAACTTATAAAATAAAGCCAAATGCCAACAATCTATCTAAATCTAATCAACAAGACTAGTATGAATAAAACTAGCCAAAAGACAATACCAATCAACAAGATCAACAATCTAGTCTATGAAGTCTCTCACAACTATCTAATTGGTGCCAATGACAGATTTATGACTACCTCAAATAAAAAAAGAAGGACTAGTCTCAAAGCAAGAATAAAATATATGGATCCTCCAGATGCAGGGTAGGGCTCTCCAATCAGTCGAAAAAGCAAACAGATCTTCAACGGTGCACTTATTGATGATCTCTAAAACCTGTCTGTACATCATGAAATGGTGTAGGCTCACATGGACATTAGTACATGGAATATATGAGTATATAATATAGCAGAATGAAACATACATCAAGGTAGAATCAAATTAGTTCAGAGACCTCAAATCGAGAAGGTGAACAACTCAATCAAGATGTCCAAAGTTTAAACAAGAATAAGATTTAGACAAATCAATAAGTCTCAAATGGACTCTTATCAGTTCATCGGTTCTATCAAATCAATCCTTTAAACCAATCAATTTCCCAATCATTTACTTAAGAGAAGTTTGGACAATCATTTATGAATACATTCAATCGATACCATTCACTTTGGTTCAATTATGAAAATATAAAGGACTATCAAGTTCATCAACACTATCATCATGCTGCATCCCAATCACAATCATGTATTAACAAATTCAAGGATCTAGACTCAATCCTTAAGCATTTATAGTCAATATCTATGAATATGCTATTAGGATTTATGAAACACGTAGTTCACATTTTTAAGAAACTAGTTCGTAGAAAAACATCAATTTCTCAATAATTAGTAAAACATGTTAAATTTAAGAAAAAACATTTTCTCAACAAACATAATCATGATGACTTAATCCATTCAAAATCAACCTATCATAATTATGGGAACATGGAGGAACAAAGTCCATGTTTTAGTTCAGCCTTAAATACTTGGAACTCAAAGAACATTCGAAAATTGAAAGCTGGAAGTGAATGCTTGAACCATAGCTTCTTTCTCTTCTCTAATCCTTGCTCTCAAATAAACTAAGTGTTAATGAGAATCTAGACATTTAGGGTACTGATAAGGGACTAAAAATAGTCCCAAAACTTCAGAGTTTTAGTTTAGAAAGGGTGGGAACCACCAATCTACCCTTCAGTAAAATTGGTTATGGTCGTCTATGGGTCAGTTCCATGGCTCATAGAAACTTATATTGGTCGTAAGACCAATCGTAGAATTGGGCTACAGTATATACACTATTCTATGAGTCGAGTGTAAGACTCATAGAAAGTGGTATGGGTCGTAGACCCTTCTCCTCCTAGTAACATTCCCAAACCCTGCATCTCTGAGTCTCTGAACTTCTTCTACGAGTCATTGATTCTTTGATAAGTCATCAACTCCACTCGGAGAAGTGACTTTGAGTTCTTAATTTTGACTGTGTCAAGGGGTTCTAGGAGTCATCTGTACGACTCGTGGAATCCCTTACGAATTGTAAGGTCAATCATAGGAATATATCTCAGGTTCAAAATTTTCACTAAGTATTAGGAAAGTCTATGAGTCATCCCTACAACTCGTAGAACTCTCTACGGGTTGTAGAGGACACTCATGGTCCACTGAGCAGTTTATTTCATCAACTCTTCTCATGGTTTTCGGAAGGCTAGAATAACACGGGGTGTTACAATATCTCCCCCTTGGTATCATTCATTCTTGAATGAAGACCAAACTAAGGTTTTACTCAAGGCACAAATACAATAAAAAAGATTCAAATACTTAATAGATCAAAAATCACTACTCGGATTCAAGAATATGAATCAAATACTTAAACTCAGATTAAACCTTAACTGAAAGATAGGAAAAGGAAAATTACCCTAAATATCTCATTAGGAAGAACAAATAGATGGGGGTTTCTAGTTTTTATATCCTTTTCAGCTTCCCATGTAGCTTTTTTAATGAACTGATTTTGCCATAGAACTTTGACAGATGTAACCTCTTTGGTTCTCAACTTGCAAATCTAAAAATCAAGAATCTAAACCAGAATCTCTTTATAATTCAATCTCTCCTTCACCCCAATGTTATCATCTGGGAGAACAAGTGATGGATCTCTCAAAAACATCTTAAGCATAGAGATGTGAAACACAGGGTGAATAACTGCTAAATCTGATGGCAATTCCAACTCATAGGCTACATTACCCATCCTCTTCATAATCTGATAGGGACCAATGTAGCATGGACTAAGCTTACCTTTTTTCCTAAATCTCATCACACCTTCATGGATGATACCTTCAAGTATACCCGATTATTCACTTCGAACTCCAAATCTCTTCTCCTAACATCAGTGTAGGATTTTTGGCGACTCTGAGAAGTCCTCAACTTCCCTAGGATGATTTTCACCTTCTTCGTGGCTAGGTGAACAAATTATGGGACAATGAACTCAACTTTACCAACTTTGAACAAACTAGATAATAATCTATATCTCTTTCCATACAAAGCTTCACAAGGATTCATTTGGATACTAGAATGGAAGTTGTTATTGTATGATAACTTAATAAAGGGTACGTGATCATCACAATTATCTTTGAAGTGGATAACACAGACCCTCAACATATCCTCCAAAGTCTGAATTGTATGCTCTACTTGACCGTCTGTCTGTGGATGAAAAAAATACTAAGAATCACTCTTGAACCCAACCCTTTCAGAAATGACTTCTACAACTGAGCAGTGAATTGAGCTTCCCTATTTGAGATGATAGACAAGAGGGACTCTATCAAGTCTGAGAATCTATCGAAGGTACAATATGGCATAGTCCTCTGCGGTATAAGTAGTCTTAACTGGTAGGAAGTTAGGTGACTTGGTCATCCTGTCTATAATCACCCAAATAGAGTTATCCTGCCTGCAGGATCGCGACAACCCAATTATGAAGTCTATATTAATCATCTCCCATTTCCATTCTAGAATCTCAATATTCTTAGCCACTCCACAAGGCCTTTGTTGCTCAATCTTGACTTGTTGTGAATTCGGGCACTTGGACACAAACTCTACTATATCTTTCTTCAATCCACTCTACTAATATACTTCTCTCAAGTCGTGGTACATCTTTGTAGAGCCTATATGGATGAAATATCTAGAGCTATGGGCCTCTGACATTATCCTCTGTCGAATACCTTTAACAATTGGAATGCACAATATCCCTTGATACCTTAACAGTCCATCTCTCCCTTTGGCAAATGCCATTACCTTTAGCTTATGAACATCATCTTTCAATTGGAGGAGAATGGGATATTAATCTTTCTTTTCCTTTACCTCTGCAACTAGGGATGATTCAGCTCCATTCTGAACAATAGTACCACCCTTACTAAAGTCAATAAGGTGAACTCCCATATGTACAAGCTTATTCACCTTTTTAGCCAACTATTTCTTTCCTTCTTCTACATGGGCAGTGCTCCCCATAGATAACGTGCTAAGAGCATCAGCAATAACATTAGCTTTACCTGTGTGGTAGAGAATGCTCATATCATAATCTTTGAGTTCCTCTGGTCATCTCCTCTTCTTAAGGTTCAACTATTTTGAGTAAACACATATTATAGGCTCTTGTGATATGTCAACCCATTGACATGCACACCGTAGAGATAATGATGCTAAATCTTAAGAGCGAATACTATGGCTGCCAACTCAAGTTTGTGAGTTGGGTAGATCCTCTCATAAATCTTAAGTTGTTTAGAAGCATACAAAATAACCCTTCTACATCGACACACATCCCAATTCAACTCTAGACACATTGTAATAGATTACAAAGCCATCAGTTCCCTCGGGAAGGGACAAAACTGGGTTAGTAGTCAATCTCATTTTTAGCTCTTGAAAACTCTTCTCATAAGTATCTGACTATAGGAATTTGGCCTTCTTCTGAGTCAAATTAATAAATGGAGATGATATAGACAAAAACCCCTCAATAAACCTCTGGTAGTAACCAACCAACCCCAAGAAACTCCTTATCTCAGATAGGTATATGGGACTGGGCTAGTTCTTATCCACTATAATCTTTTGCAAATCAACTCGTATACCCTCGTCGGATACAACATGGACTAGGAATGCCATAGAACCAAACAAAATATCATTCTTTGAAAACTTAGCATACAACTCCTTATCTTTGAGAGTCTATTAAATGATTCTGAAATGATTAGCATGCTTCTCCTCATTCCTCGAACAGATCCGTATGTCATATATAAATATTATCACAAACATGTATAAATAATGTTTAAACACTTGATTTATCAATTCTATATATACTGCAAGAGCGTTAGTCAGATCGAGGCACATAACAAGAAACTTGAAATGACCATATCAGGTTTGGAAGGCGGTCTTTGAGATATCATATTCTCTCACTTTCAACTAAAGATAGCCATATTTGAGATCTATCATGGAGAATAGGTATCAACCTGAAGTTGGTCAAATAGTTCATTTATTCTGGGAAGGGGATGCTTGTTATTTATGGTGACCTTGTTCATTTGCTTATAGTCAATCCACATTCTCAATGATCCATCTTTCTTTCGTACAAAGAGGATAGGAGCATCCCAAGGTGAGATACTAGGCCTAATAAGTCCTTTATCTAGGAGATCTTTCAACTATTTTTTCAATTCTTTCAACTCGATAGAAGCCATTCTATATGAAGGAATAGCAATAGGCTGCGTGTCTCGAAGGACATCAATTTTAAAGTCTATCTCTCTATCAGGAGGGACTGTTAGAAAATCCTTAAGAAAGACTTCAGGAAACTCATTAACAATTGGGATAGCCTGAAGGGATGAAGACTCCACACTATCATATTTTACTTGCACAATGTGATAAATACACCCATTTGAGATAAACTTTCTGGTCCTAAGGTAGGATATAAATTCTCCCTTAGGCACAAAAAGACTACCCTTCCATTCTAAGACAAGCTCATTCGGGAACTGAACTTAATTATCTAAGTCCTAAAATCAATAAAGACATAACAAGCATAAAGCCAGTCCATGCCAAGAATCACATCAAAGTCAATCATGTCCAATGTAACTAAGTCAGCCATGGTATCCTTATGATAGATTGACATAATACAATCCATATAGACCCTCTTAGCTAAGAGGGTTTATAGGGGTAGATTCAATGAAAGGCTAAAGAAGATACTTAGGAGTTCTATCTAATTTACTAGCCACATAAGGAGATAAAAATGTTAACGTGGCACTCATATTCATCAAAACATAAAAATCAAGAGTAAAGACTCGAATCATACCCGTTACAACATCTGGGGAGTTCTTAGAATATAGATGGTTTGAACCTCCACCCGTACCTGAAGTTGTACCTGATTGATTACCTCTAGCTGGTAGTGTTATGGTAGAAGACAAGGCTCTATTGCCCCATGTCAGACACTCTCTAGAAATGGCCCACTTGGCCACATTTGTAACATCCATTCCTTCCCTCTCTGCATTCCTCCAGATGGAGCTTACCTCACTTTTCAAAGGGTGGTTTATCCTTCAAACCTTCAGCCACACTAGCTTGGAATTGAGAACCCTGGGCTATGGAATTTTGGTGACTCTATACCTGCTGATCATACCTGTTATGTGGTTTAGGTGCACTTGCCACTAATGGAGAATAGTTGGATGACCTTTTTCCCTTACTTTTTATCTACTTATTCTCATGCTCGACTGATTTTTCCTTCTTGCTTAAATGCTCTTCCCTGTCTTTCCTGTTATTACCCTCTACTTGCTTAGCACACACCATAAACCTAGAAATATCCATGTCAGAGATCAGAAATGATGCTTCGCTCTCATTCTTTACATGTCTTCCTAATTCGGAGACAAACTTCCTCATCTTAGACCGCATATCTAGGACTATTTCTAGAACATATCTAGATAGCTCGATAAACTTAAGGTTGTAATCCTTCACACTTAGACCTTCTTGCTTCATATTTCATAAATTCTTCCACCTTTCTTTCTCTCAAGTCATAAGGAAAGAAGTTATCCATGAACACTCTCTCAAACTCATCCTAAATAGCAGGATCCGCACCCTCACCTTTACCTTCTTCCCACTGGTTATACAAAATGTTCACCATATCTTTGAGATGATAGGAAACCAACTTAATCCCTGCAACTTAAGTAGCATACATTGTCTTAAGTATCTTCACATCTTGTCAATAAAATTTTAGGGGTCCTCCTCAACCTTAGAACCCATAAAAACTGGTAGGTTCATCCTTAAGAAATCTCGGATCCTCACTGAAGCTGAAAGCTCTTGGGAGCTAGAGATGGAAGCCGGTGTACTCTGGTTGCCTCTCTATCCAGCTACTAGATGAGTGAGCATAGCGGTAGCACCTCTAAATTCAGCTTTCAAAGTTGGAGCTGGCTGAATAGTAGGCTCTTAGAGTGCCTCAATAGACCTTGTAGGTTGTCCTCTAGTTCTTACTCTAGATGGTGGAGGTATCTCAGTCTATAGGACCTCAGTATTGGCAGTGTTCCTCTAGCTAGCGGTATATTTAGGAGGAATTATCTTCAAATGTGTAACGCAAAAATTAAGAAGGAACTTTCATAGATAAATGCTTTAGCACAAACTTAGAGTGTGAAAAAATGAAACAATTCCTAATATCCTATAGCCTCCTGATTATAAGTATGGTGCACGACTTACCTATAAGAAAGACTCTACTAGACATGGCTTCACGGACATCCTAGGACTCTTGAACTCGATCCTCTGATACCAAGTTTGTCATGCCTCATGAGGGTAATCTACGCGTGGTCGGTACTCAAAGACTATTGCTATTCCCAAAGAAAACCACTTGGCCTATTCACACATTCATTCAATAAATATTTTATCAGAGGAAGACTTAAATATCAAGTTGATCAAATAGATAACTTATAGAATAATGCCAAAGGCCAACAATCTAGCTAAATTTAATCAACAAGACTAGTATGAATGAAACTAGCCAAAAGACAATACCAATCGACAACATAACCAATCTAGTCTATGAAGCCTCCCATAACTGTCTAGTTAGTGCCAATAACAGGTTTATGACTACCTCAAATCAAAAAAAAAAGTGCTAGTCTCAAAGAAAGAATAAAATATATGGATCCTCCAGATGCAGGGGAGTACTCACCAATCAGCCAGAGAAGCAAAAAGATCTTCAACGGTGCATATGTTGATGATCTCTAGAACCTGTTTGTACATCATGAAATGATACAGGTCCATATGGACATTAATACATGGAATGTACAAGTATGTAATATAGCATAATGAAATATATATCAAGGTAGAATCAAATTAGTTCAGAAACCTCAAATCGAGAAGGTGAACAACTCAATCAAGATGTCCTAAGTCTAAACATTAATAAGATTTAGACAGAGAATAATCATATACGATCAAATCCAATTAGAGTATTATCATAACCTACATAGGAGTTTCTGTTATACGACAAGAATCACCTTTGAGCCAGTGATAGTACAATAAGTCGATGTTGTTGCCACGTCTGTTCAATACCTTGCTAGGGTAAGAACGAATCAACCAATCATAGATCCAAAACCAATCGAGTCCTATCATGTCAAAATAGTAAAATTAGGAAACATCTGACTTACTGGTTCAAGCCACTCCTATGTTTAGCGACGTAGTTATTGGATTTGAATTATTACTTTGTCTTTTTCAATTCGGTGATTGATACTCCTCCTAAGACTCAAAGATTATAAAAAATAATGTAGCATAGAAAGTTGATAGGAGTCTGTACTAAAAATGGACCTCATGAGAAACATTATGACCTATATTATAAAATAATATATGTAAAAGTAGGAGGTTAGTACTCAAAATGCATTGAGTATGCCAAAAGATAAATTAACATGAATAATGTAGCATAGTAAGTCTGAAAATATGATAATGAAATTACCAAGGTAAAATATGACATAATCAGATGAATTTAAGGTAAAAATATAATAAATGGTCAATGCAATAACCATAAAAGAATCATAATCATAACATAAGTGAGAATCATAAATATTTGTGAAAAATACAGTTAACTGACATAAACCATGTGGGCGATAACATGGATTCTAGTGTCTTCTCAACACCAAAAAAGAGATTGTCCTACTTGTCATATAAGTACCATGAACATACGCTATTTGTGGATCCACTAACTTAAGTTGATGTCCAATTAGGACATTCTATGGGGGCACATAGTTACGGGACAAAGGGACTGCTTCTAAAGAACTCAACCTCTACTAACAGGTGAGCCTTCATTCCAAAGTCCACTCTGTACTAATTAAACTCTCAATAAAATATCATTTACGAACAAATCATGGTAATTGAAAATGGTTAATATCTAGTAATACCAAGTTCATCATAATATACTTAAAATTATAAGTATAGCTCCTTTCAACATATCATGATTTCATAACATACTCATAAAATATACTTATCTAAATCATCATGATTATGATAAATTTTTTATAAAAATCGCACTTCAATAGGAAGTGGCTAAGTCATATAGGTCTTTTATAATGAGAATACTTCAATTCGAAGCAACCTTGTTTTCATAAAAACATACTGAACACTTTATCTAAAAGTATCCTTAAATCAAATTTTCTTTAATTCATAATGCATGCATGATCCTCAAAACATAATTCATTATCATAAAATAGGTATATTTTTTAAATTTTTTAAATCTTATTCAATCGCTAAGTCAAAAATTGCCATTGCTTCAATAGAAAAATCAGATATATGAGGGTCATAACACCCCAGTTAAAAAAAAAATAATTTCTCCTATCTCTTTTTACCTATATATACTTTCAACATTTCATCATTTTCCTATAAAAATCTCCTTATTCTCTTTCAACTTCACTCTAAAAGTCATAGTTTTTTTAGAAATCACTTATTATTATTCAATTAACGACATCAAGTGGATGTTTTCAAATTTCAAGTGTTCAATTCATCAATTTACAGTTGCTTAATTACTTCTTTTTCTCTAACAATTCGGTATATTCAGTTCATCTCTTACTTTTATTTAGTATATTAATTCTTGAATATTTAATTACTTTATTTTTATGAATTTAATTTCTATTAATTTTTAATTTGCATAATGGATATAATAACAAAAGTAGGTAAAAATGTTAAAAATTTATATCTAGGAGACAGTTGTAATAGTAGAAAAAACTAAGTGCAAGTACTAGAATGTATTCTCATATGCCTGCAACATCACCTAGTGAAATAGGAGACATAGGTATGGGCATACATGATATGAATTATTTTGTGGTCCAACAAATTTAAGATTTAGAAGAAGAAAATGAAGTGGAGGTAGACGTGGATAATAATAATAATAATGATGAAGATAATGATAATGATACACCCCACTAGTTCTGTTATTACTTATGCTTAGTCTCAAAGTTATAATCTTCCTCCATGGCCTAAAAAACTGTAACAATCTAAATTTTTTAGCTAAAACCCAAATAATTCTTCATATGTGTATAGGCCCGAACCTGATGATTTATGATTGCATGTCATATGTGAGATCAATTCTTAAGTATGGGAAGTATATTGGATGCGAACTAAGGATTATAAGGGACTCCTAATAAATGAAGAGTTTTACTATGTAATACCAACCAATTGAAAGGCCTTAAAGCCT
Organism: Solanum dulcamara; assembly: GCF_947179165.1. NCBI lineage: Eukaryota > Viridiplantae > Streptophyta > Magnoliopsida > Solanales > Solanaceae > Solanum > Solanum dulcamara. The sequence goes on from NC_077239.1 coordinate 18,386,114, forward strand.
TCTTTCAATATCTTTTGACCATTCGTCAATCCAAGTTGTGTGCCAAAAGTTATGCTCATTTTTATAGACACTATTTAGTCTGGGTGAACCATTGTGCGAAGTGGACGTCAGCCGCGCGACAAAGGCAGTGTTACTGTAAGGGTTGCATGAATTGAAGGCAAACTAGCTTTTAGTTGCACGAACGCACATGTTACTTCGGAGTTTTAAGTTTCTTTTATTTTCACGCTCTAGGAGGGGTTTCTTTGAATTTGTCTCATCCCATAACCCCAAACCATGACTATTAACTTTCTCCAAAAGCCAAAGTCAATCAGCTTTCATTACTGCAACTCTCTCATTCCCAAAAAGAATTGCTACGCGTAAGAACTGTAGAATCACACCAAGGTTAGGGCATATATTCAAGGTTTTTCTTCATGATTCGTCATTAAGGTATGTAAGGCTACTCATAACATGTATTGAGTCCATCCACGTGCCCTACATCTAATTCTATCGATTATTGAGAATGAGTTGACTTTAATCTAGTTTCTTGAATTCCAATTGAGTTAATTCTTCTTTAATTGAGTTTCGTATAATTATGTATTGAGATCATTGTTGTTTTCTACTTCTCAATTGATTGGAATTGTTTTTCATGGCTACTTTACTGTGAACCCTAATTTATTTGAGAATTATGACTTTTACATACATATTCTTGAGTAAAGATGATGGTTTTTATGCATTGATGAAGAGAGTGATTTGAACTAATATTATTTATCGAGTCTAAATGAGTATGAAGATCGAACATAATTGAATGAAAGAATATTTTAATGAAAGAACTTGATGATTTGAGCATGAGCATTGATTTCAAATGAGTTTGAGTTTTTATATGAATTGAGTTCTTAAGTCATTCATGATTTTAGTGAGTCTTAAACCATGATTTGTAAGTATTAAATATATACTAATTGAGCATGAGTTGAGTTTGAAAGGTTCTTAAACTTCTATTATTTTGAACATGAGTATTTTGAGTATAAATGATATTTTGAGATAGAGTTTTGATGAGATTTGATTGTGCTTGATAGCATGTTTTGTTTTAATGAAAAAGCATGATGATTTGAGATGAGACAAAGTTTTGAAAAGAGTCCAATGAAAGTAGATGACATGAATTGAATATTTTACATGTTAGATATAAGCATCATATATTTTGGGAGTAGTATTGAGCACCGATTTGGGTAAGAGTATAGTTATAACTCAAATCCCATGAACGACATAGTTAGCGTTAGAAAGAGGGTTAAACCTCTTAATTACCAAAGTGATGGACTTTGACTGATCGTGGATTCAATGATAGTGATTCATTCCATACCCTGGCAAAGTATTAGACAGGTGTGGCAACAACAACACTTCGTTGTACATCCCTCGCTCATATAATAATAGTTGTCGGTTAGAGAAACTCTCTAATAAGAATACAAAATGAATGATTTGATTTGATTGAGATTACATACAATTGAGTCGATTGAAAGACATTGCATATTTTTGAACTTGCATCTTTATTGAGTTCAGTTATTTTCAGAGTTGAGTCCCTTGAGTTGCGTTGAATATATTTGAGTAAGTTTCCTTTCATCTATATTACATACTCGTATATTCCATGTACTTATGCAATTTGGCCTACATCATTTCATGATGTAGATGCAGATATTAGAAATCCTCAACAGGTACATCATTGAAGATGATTTCTACTCTCAGCTTTTGGTGAGTTCTCCTTGCATCCAGAGGCACTCTTGAGTTATTATCTTTTATTTTGAGTTTTTTCTTTGGGTAGCCATGAGCTTGTCATTGGTTGTCACAACTTAAAAACTGACGTCATGATGTCACACATTCCAAATCCCATTCCGATGTGTAAGACAAAAAGTAAAACCATACGAGACTCCCAAAGGGAAAGTTAGGCCACAAAATAAATAAAAATTATACACAAATAAAATATCCCAAAACCTGACTTCATAAGTGTAAAGAACATCTAACACAATGATTGAATCTGATATATATCATAAGTCTTCAGATAATAATAAAGATTGGAAATAAAAGCTAGAACTTATTGCGGTTCGAATCTCAAGACCTCACTAGTAATCTAAATAGTAAGATATCCACAAAAGAGGGAAATCAGCTGCCGCGCGGAATACTCTGACTAGGTTCTGCATAAAAAAGGGACAAAAAAGTAGGAGGATGAATATAATATACATGAAATCAGTAGGTTAAGCCAACTGAGTATAAGGAACTAATCAAGCCTATAAAATAAACTAAGGAACGCTCCCACTTGTATACAGAAAAGTCCCACTCTGGCTACTATGATGCCAATTTATATAGAACGACATGAGTAAATTAAAAATATAAAGAAAGTTCAATATCACATAATATCAGCGAAGGCAAATAATCAAAGATGCAATTCAATGATATGCTGCAATGATGTGGTCATATGGTGGAATCAAGACTATCGCACTATTTGTCGTATACACTTGCTGAGCTATGCTACCAAGCAGGTGTCACGACCCAACCCCGTAGGCTGTGACTGGTGCCCGAGTTGGGCACCCAAACGTACCCTTATCCCAAATTAGTCTATTTTTTTTCGAATAAACAAATGTATCGATTAGTAGAAATTGCTAAATATATTATAGAAGTAAATATACGCACGAGAGTTGAAAGGTTGTCACAAAACACACAAAAATCCAAACCATATATCCAAAACCCACAACATAACTCTGTCTACAGACCTCTACAGATGATAACATAGTCATAAGATGGGACAGGGCCCCGTCGTACCCCTGACCAATATATACAAATATACAGAGATAGAGTCAGTACCGAAATACAAGCTCCGAACAAAGGAGCACTGTAACTAATACAGCAGATGTCCTAAACAGGCGGCTCAGCACAACGAACGTCGGTACCTGCGGGCATGTAACGCAGCCCCCGAAGAAAGGGGGTCAGTACGGAAAATGTACTGAATATGTAAAGCATGCACTGAACTATATAACATCATAATCTGAATAGTATATGCAAAACATAAAATCAATGTTTAGAATTTCAAAATGCTTATCAAAATCTCAAATCATATATGTACAGACATATGCCATATCCGGCCCCCTTAGGGACTCGGTGAACAAAGTGTGGTTGCCCTCCCATCATCGGCACCACGGCACAGCATAACACCAGAGTAGGAAATATCTCCGTAACAAATCATATCATATCAGATGGCCATATCAAATCATATCATATCATATCACAAACATATATGTACATGGCACAGCATAACTCCGTGGCATAATATTTACCACCCCATGGTACATGTCATACCTGCCCCGTCACGTCGGGACACGGCGAACAATGCAGAGAATTACGCACGAAAACATATCCTGGCCCAGGCTCAGTGAAAGAAGTATTGAGGCATCCACGAGTGGAGTAGTGAGAAACTAATGCAATTTAAATCATAAAATATTTATACAGACTCGATGGCATAATTTTGATAACAAAACATAAAAGGAAACTATAATAATAATAATAGTACAAGTACTTCCGATATCACAATGGTTTACGTAAAAATAGTATTTTCCGAATCGTCTCCGTACTTTCAAATTATATTATGGGAATTAAAGGAATAATTATTCATATTATATTAGGAAGCATAGCAAAGAGTTTCTAACAAATTCTACCTACCGTAACTCAAACGGAATAACGAAGGAAAATTCGGAATAGTGGGGCCCACCTCGGTCAAATGAGGTGGCATATACAAATTATGTGCGTTAGACTTCATAACATTATTTAGAGGAGTTTCAAAGTATTCGGAATTTATTTGTGCAAAATCTAGAAGTTTAAACAATTTTTCCAAAACTATTCATAATTACCTAATTCAATTCTATTGAATAGAAAAGGGAAATTTTCGAACGTCGATTCCGAAGAGTAGAGTGATCCCCGAGTTTCGTATTCAATCCTATTACATCTAGGACATGCCAAGAGAAGAAAATGTAAAGCTTTACATACCTTTTTGACGTTTTACGGTTGTCCAAATTCAATTCCCGTTCCCTCCAAAATCTACAATTGGTCACATTTACCAATTACTATTCATAAGACTTTAAGAATTCAATTTTTCCAATACTTGTCTACAAAAATTTCGGCAGCATCTCCCCTATATATATAGCAACCCCGAGATTACAACTCGGCCACAATATCAACAACCAAGCCAACAACAACACCAATTTCATCAATAATCAATTTAAACACACCATAATATAAATTGGTGTAATTTTCCAATTAGTGCAACAACTTTCAACCAAACTTTGCATTTCCAAATAAATATAAATATCCCATATCCAAAATAAATTTCAACTCATTCCAACATAAGTAAAAATTATTCCAAGTAAGCTATCCAATTTTTTTTCAATTCCATACTTCACTTAAAAATTCCATAAATACAATAAAAATATTAAAAACTCATTTTCTTTCTCCAACTTCACAACCAACAACAACACTCCATACTTTTAATAACTTACTTCCATCTTCTTATAATATAACACTCAAATTGTATAATTCCTACAAACTAATTTAATACCAAATACACCATTTAAGGTTCCTTATATTCCAAAAATTACAACAACAACTAACAAGCTATGCAACCTTAATTTTTTTCCATCTCATCACTTAATTCTTATTTCCAACTTCAATTAATCTCATCCAACTTTCATTTTCCAACACCAAATAATTAACATAACCACCATCCAAATACTACACAAAAATACTACACAAAAATACTACACAAAATTTACATAATTCTTACTCATATAAGAACATGTATACATGGCATCATTTTACCATGAAAACTTCCATATTTTCATAAATTCCATACACCTCAACATACTACAACATACACAAACCTTCACAACTTAATAAAATGAATGAATTCTTACCTTTTTCTTCTAACTTCTTCACTTCCAAATCAATGAAACAAGTCTCCAAACTTCCAAAACAATCACACCATGTTGTAGAGCACCCTTGACTTAGTAGGAATACTAGAAAATTATAATTTTTGGGGATAAAATTTGGAGGGTTAATTTTTTCTTGCCATGGCCGAACTCTCTCTTATTTTTGCTTAGAGATTTTGGCTATTCTATCTTCTTCCAATTCTCTTGAACATTCTAGGATTTTATGACTAAGAGGGTTCCATGTGAAATTACCATTTTGCCCCTCACCTTTCCTAATAATTCCAAGTTGAAATTCCACCTTTACCCCTAACCTTTTATGGTATTTCCACATGTGAAATTCCAATTTTACCCCTAACCTTTTATAGTATTTCCACATGTGAAATTCCAATTTTACCCCTAACCTTTTATGATATTTCCACATGAGTAATTCCAATTTTGCCCTTTAACTTTTCCAATAATTCCACCTCCCAACTTAATCAATGGAAACTTGTATATAACAAGACTAAGCATAGTCTTACCCTTGACCTATTACAAGTATTCCCAACATGTCCTTCGGTGCAAAGTACGGGTTATAACAGCAGGACCCATAGGGGTCTCGCAGACCATATACCTCATCACAATCTTAACGTATCAATTACCTTACCACCCAATTCATGGCCAAGCACTGATAATACTAATGTCTCATGCGCTTGACACTTAACTCGTGGTCAAGGATACAAAAATGTGTCACATTTTATTTCTCAAAAAGAATTTCCACAGTTTTCAACTTCCCAATGATTAATGATATGATGAATGAGGATGGATGCATTCACAACACATAAGTCATAGAGGCAATATTAAACTCGATATGTAATACAAGGTTCAAAGTTGTCAAATCATAACCTAAACATGATATTCACCCTCAATAGACAGTAATGGGAAAGAAATACCTCAAATTCAGTGTTCACCCTTTTTTTAAAATGTCTCAGTTTTTTTATATGCTCAAAACCCTCAACTTAACCCCTCAGGCTGGCATTACAATTCAAATTGTCTCATCATGCCTCTCTCAAAAGAAAATCATGAATGGAATACTCTCAAAGAAGATAATATAGCAAATAAAATAGCAAATACGACCCCCACACGGGTTACACAACACAAATAATCCCCCACCTGGGCATCACAATATAAATAAGCCCTACACGGATATCTTAAAGTAATTAACAGTCCCAAATTATACTACAACCCTCAACCCAAAGTCTATAACATAGAATTGACTAATTACCCTAACTCAGCCCTAAGAAGGATAGCCCAACCTGCCTCAATTTCCAAAACTGCACTCGAACACTTCTATTAGACGAATGACCCTCGAATTCAATGTCTGAATTGAAAATCCACTATCAAAAATATAACATATATGTCAAAAGGAGTCCACTGACACCTATATTGATAGGTTTCACAATTGGGGGTAAAATAGTCCAAAAACAATTAATTTCAAAAAGAGTCAAATTTGGAATTTTAATGCATAGTGATGTTCTAAAAGTAATAAGGAACTCATGAATAAAAACTCATAAAAATAGAGTAGAAATTGAATTAGAAACCACCATTTTCTTTAAAATTTTGGTTAGGGAAGAAACCGAGAAATTTGGGGTTTAAAACTAAAGATTATGAGTTGAAATCATCATATAATTAATGAAAATAAAAGGTTTTAGGTCAAAATTCACCTACCCAACAATTTCCTCTAAAATCTCTTCTAAAATCGCCTCTCCAAGCTCCAAGAACTCAAAAATGAAGGAAAAGGAGTTTTTCCCAAAGTTACTATTTGAGGGATATGATTTAACTCTTTGCAATCGCGGGCCACTTACCCTCGCGATCGCGGGGGACAAACAAACTTCCCTCTGCGATCGTGTGGCTTTAGCCATGATCATGAGGATCAATAGAATAACTATTCACAAAAGCGAGGAAGAGGTCGCGAGCGCGATGAAGAAGAATACCTGCACTAGAAATCAAAAAATTCCCAAACTCAAAGTCTTCGATCGGACCCTCGAGATTCATTCAGAATCCCATATACACAAACCATATATACACTCCTACTAAATTTTGCATTCTAGACTAAATAAAATAATCATAATTTAAATTCGAGGTCACCTTGATCAAAAATTGACAATGAATTGTTTGATCAATTGCAAGGGAAAAGTCACTTCTCTAAGATCGACCTTTGGTCTGGCTATCACCAACTATGGGTGAGGGAGTGTGACATTCCCAATACAAATTTCCGAATAAGTATGGTCATTTTGAGTTTGTGGTGATGAGATTTTGGTTGACGAATACACCAACGGTGTTCATAGACTTGATGAATATGGTGTTCAAACTTTACCTTGATACTTTTATGGTGGTCTTCATTGATGATATTTTGATTTACTCTCGAGGTGAGGAAGAATATAAGAATCACTTAAGAGTTGTTCTTCAAACATTAAGGGATAGGCAATTGTTTGCAAAATTTAGTAAGTGTGAATTTTGGTTAAAAGAGGCGGCATTTCTTGATCACGTTGTGTCCGGTGATGGGATAAAGGTTGATCCTAAGAAAATGGAGGCAGTCAAGAATTATCCTAGACCATTGTCTCCTTCAGACATTAGGAGCTTCTTGGGTCTAGCCGGGTACTATAAAAGGTTCGTCAAAGAGTTTTCTTCCATATACTCTCCTATGATGAAATTGACCTAAAATAAAGCTAAATTTATATGGACGGATAAGTGTGAGAAGATTTTCCATACCTTGAAAGATCGACTTACCTCCACTCCTATTTTGACTCTACCAGAACGATTATAAGGGTTTTTGGTTTATTGTGATGCTTCAAAGATTAGTTTAGGTTGTGTCTTAATGTAAAACAACAAGGTCATAGCCTATGATTCTAGGCAATTAAAGGTGAATGAGCATAACAACCCTACCCATTACCTTGAATTAGCGGCCGATATTTTTGCTCTGAAGATTTGGCAGCATTACCTCCATGGGGTGCATGTGGATGTGTATACCGATCATAAAAGTCTTCAATATGTGTTCATCCAAAAGGACCTTAATCTAAGGCAAAGGTTGAAGGAAAGGGGGAGTTGGTGAAAGTTGTTCACCAGTTGGCTAGATTAGGGGTGAAGTTGTGTGGTACCGATGATGGTGGTATGGTTGTTCAAAATGGGTCTGAATCCTCTTTAGTGGTGGATGTTATGTAAAAGAAAGATCTTGACCCGATGTTTATTGAGTTAAAGAAGTCGGTGAAGGAAAAGAAGATAGAGGTCTTTTCCCAAGGGGGAGATGGGGTCCTATACTACCAAGGTCAGCTATGTATTCCAGATGTGGCTGATCTAAAGAGATTGATCATGATGGAGGCTCATAATTCTACATACTCCATTCATCCTGATTCTAAGAAAACGTACCAAGACTTAAAGAGTTCTATTGATGGGGTGGCATGAAGAAGGACATTGCAAGGTTCATGTCCAATTTGCCAACAAGTGAAGGACGAACATCAAAGGTCGGATAGCCTAGCCAAAGACATTGAAATCCCTACTTGGAAGTAGGAAGATGTGAATATGGATTTTGTAGTGGGTTTGCCTCATACCAGGAAGCATCATGATTTGATTTGGATATTTATTGATATAAAGTCTAAGTCGGCTCACTTCCTACAGGTTAAAACTTCTTATAGTGCCGAAGACTATGCTAGGATGTATATTCAGGAGATGGTGAGGTTGCATGGTATGTCGTTATCTATTATTTCGGATCGTGGTACTCACTTTACTTCTAATTTTAGAGATTTTATCAAAAGGGCCTCAGTACTAAGGTAAAATTGAGCACCGCATTTCATCCTCATACAGATGGGCAAGCCAAAAGGAAGATTCAAACACTAGAGGATATGTTAAGGGCTTGTGTGTTGTATTTTAAAGGAAATTGGGATGATCATCTACCGTTTATCGAGTTTTCCTATAATAATAGTTACCACTCAAGTATTGAGATGGCGTCGTTTGAGGCTTCTTATGGGAGATAATGTAGATCCTCGGTTGTTTAGTTTGAAGTAGGTGAGATGACGTTGTTGGGCCCTGATTTGGTACTTGATGCTTTAGAGAAGGTGAAGATCATTAGAGAAAGGTTGAAGATGGCTCAAAGTCATCAAAAGTCCTATTTTGACACTATATGAAGGGATCTTGAGTTTAATGTGGATTATTGGGTGTCTCTGAAGGTTTCACCCATAAAGGGTGTGGTTTGGTTTGGTAAGAAAGGGAAATTATGCCCTAGGTATGTAGGGCCTTATAGAATCGTGAGACGTATTGGCAAGGTTGTGTATGAGTTGGAGTTGCCATTGGAAATTACCATGGTTCATCTGGTGTTCTATGTCTCTATGTTGAGAAAAATATGTGGGTGATCCTTGTTCTATTGTTCCTTTGGCAGTAGTGAATGTTGAAGAAAACTTGACCTATGAAGAAGTCCGGTTGAAATTTTGAGCCAACAAGTTAAGAAATTGAGGAACAAAGAAATTACATCTGTTAAAGTCCTTTGGAGGTATCAACAAGTAGAAAGTGCTACATGGGAAGAAAAAGAGGATATAATTAAGCGATACCCTTACCGTTTTCCCTCTACTCAAGCCTAAGGTATTAAGTTGTCCTTGGTCAATTACTTGAAATCCTTGCATTCCAACTATACTCTAAGATATGTTTCGAACGATGTTTTAAATTGAACTATCGCATTAATGATGTGTTGTTGGTTTACACTATACTCTAGACAAGCTAAGTCTTGTCTCATTCGAGGAAGAATGCTCCCAGGGGGGAGATAATGTAACACCCCCTAAAAATATTGTATATGGTGTTCCAATTCTTGACGAAAATGATATTTCTTCTGTATTTTGGGCATAACTTTTCATAGAGTAGTCCAAATTAGGTGATTCAAATTTTAAAATAACCCCAACATCATTATCTACAACATTTATGAAGACCGTGGCTTTATATTCAGAGGCTAAGTAGGTCAAATAAATTAATCTTTGCAAGACCTAGTGTTGTGATGAAATAGAGTAATTGTAGAAGAAAATTCATATCTCACTGTAGGATGATCCAAATCAGTTGATTCTTGAATGACATGAAAGAGGACTACTATATCTACAATTCATATGCAGACATAAAAATAATTAGGAAGTTATCTTGTTCAAACATAGTTCCAAAAAGGGTATTTCATAAAAATAAGATTCATCTCACCAACAATAGAAGATCTAGATCCATTTGACATCAATAGTCCTCCATTTTACATCACCCATGGAATCACAATCTCTATTAAATTTTTAAATTTTTCTTTATAATTATTTTAATTATTGTTAGGTCCCTCCTTCACACCTATAAATACCCACCTTATTTTATCATTTTGTTCATCCAGCTTTCTTAAGCAACTCTTCTCTGTATACACCTCTTTAATCATTCTCAAAATATAGTTTTAATTCTTATTAGTGTAGAAATACTATTCTAGTGATTCATATACTCTAGGTAGTACACAAAACACTCTAGCGAGGAGAAATGGCTAGGATTCTAGAGTGTTTATTAAGTCCTTCAATTCTGAGTAACACTTCAGATTCCAGGTATGTAAGGCTTCAATGAGAATATTCCTTCCACTCTCATGCCTAGATTACTTTGATTATATGATAAATTATATTTATTTTTTTAAAATTATACTCTAAGTTATGTGGGTGTTTATCCATGGGTTCTTCCACCCATGTAGTCCAAAACTCTGTCAACTAAATCTCTTGATTTCAAATAAGATTTTCTTACGGGCAATTCTTATTTCTAATTAATAGCATGAATCAAAGTTAAACTAATGATTATTGCTCTACTTTGATGCAAAATGATTTTGATATGTGTAAATTGATAGTTTGCAAGTATTTTCTCTATTTAGCTCTTTAAAGGTTCTTGAAATTCATGGTGGATTATTTAAAGCATAATTTTTAATTAATGGATTTAAAAGTATTTATGCATAATTTCATTTACATACATGATTGAAATTTGAAGTGATTTAAACCCACCTAGTTTTACTATATTTTCAATGAAGTTTGACTTGAAAGCTTTGCCTCCAAATAATTGTTTATGAAAGCAATTTCTATGATCAAAAGGGAGTCTCATGAAATAAAAGAATGATGAAATTCTATGATTGATAGATTCTTTATACTATAAGGACAATTCTTGCATATTTGAATCACTAAAGATTTTAATGAGCTATTTCATTGAATGTGATGATTTAAATTCTCAAGCTATATGCTATGACTATTTTGAAGTATTAAACTATTCCATGGGATTGACTTAGCACCGAATGGGTCATTGAGGTGGGATTCAATAAGGGAATCCTAGTAGCAACCATTTGTCTCATTAACTATGTGTCAACATAGGAGCCTTTGTAGGATTAGGCTAATGGATCCATGAAAGCAATTAAAGTTAAAGTTAAAGAAATAAATGAAGTTGACGGAGTTCTACCCGGCAAGTAGTCTCCCTGGCTAATGTAGGGGTTATGTTGGATTCCATGTAATAGCTCACATGGTATTAAATGTCGGTTATAGTCATCTTCCCACAAAATGGATGTTTTAAAGGATATCTATATGACTGATTATGCATGGATTGCATTATTGTCATGATCCAACTCCGTAGGCCATGACTGGTGCCCGATATGGGCACCCATACGTACCCTTAGCCCCATTGAGTATGCTAGCAGAATAGACAAATGAGGAAATCAAAAGAGATCGCTAGAGAGCGCACGAAAATAGATGTAGAAAATGAAGGTCGTTAAGGCCGTCACAAAACACAAGCCCAAAATATATATACATAACCCATATCACAAGTCTACATACCTCTACAAAATTATAGCCTAGTCATATGACGGGACAGGGCCCCGTCGTACCCTTAACCCACATGTACAAATGTATAACAGAAAAGCTAGTACCAAAATAGGGCTCCGGACAAAGGAGCACTACCAACCAACAGGGCGGATGTCCTAGGCGAGCGGATCAGCAAACCAAGCATCTGTACCTACAAGTATGAAACGCATCCCCCCAAAAAAAGGGGGTCAGTACGGGAAATGTACCGAGTATGTAAAGCATAGATTGTAATAAGTAAAGTTATTACCAGAGCAGAATGTGCAAAAATGAGCAAAGTATCCAGAAATATCAAAATGCTTATCATAACCACAAATAATGTATGCAGAAAAACCATAAGCTATATTCGGCCCCATTATAGGACTCAGTGAAAAAATCGTGGTCGCTGCCCCGTCACTAGCGCCACAACATATCATAACTCTAGAGTAGGGAATATCTCCATAATAGATCATATCATATCAAATGGTCATATCAGATCATATCATATCATATGCGTACATGGCACATCATAACTCCACAAATCCCATGTACAGGTTGTACCTGCCTCCTCACATCGGGGCATGGAGAACAATGTAGAAAAGTACGCATGATAAAAAATCCTTGCCTAGGCTCAGTTAAAGAATTATTGAGGCATCCACGAGTGGAGTAGTGAGAAACTAAATGCAATATAAAATACAAAACATTTCCAGAGACTCGAGAGCGTAACTCCGATGACAAGTCATATAAGAGAAATTGAGCGATACTCATAGTGCATGTATTTTAGATGTCACGATGGTCTATGTCAAAATAGTCTTTTTGAAATCATTTCCATATTTCAAAATAAGTCAAATGGAATAATTAAGATGAGCTATCGTTCAAAATCAAGACAAGAGTCATATCAAGTACCTTTTGAAAGTCATTATGGATTATATCAAAATAGAACTTCTGGGAACCATATACACATATCAAGGCATAAAAAATTATCTTTTGGAACTCAAGAAATTGGCCATCCTAGTGGCTTTAAGAATAGGAACTTCCTTGGAATCATATGAAAGTCATATACTTGTTCCATAAAAACCATGCCAAAAAGGGAGATTAGCTTTGTATACTTATGTCAAAACATGCTAAGAGAAAGAGTAAGCTCTACATTCTTATGCCAAAGACATGCCAAAAGAAGGAAACTTTAGCTTTACATACCTCTTACGGATTACTCTTAACATGTTCGCCTCGTCGTCTCTTGAACCTATTTAACATGAAAGTAATTCTAAGGTTAGTCACCTTTGACTTCCCAGCTTGTAATTCTACCACCAATTACCTATAGGAACCAATCCCTTATCCACTTCCTTAGACTTTTCAGCTCTTACATTACCTACAAGTATTCATAGAACTCCTTTCCTCGCTCGCCTTCTCGACTAGTTCCTTAGTTAGTTAAGGAGTTAACGAAAATTGGGCAGCACCTACCCTATAACATGCCCTATCCAATTTTCCAATTCCATCCCTAATCACTACAACCAGCCAACAACAACAACCTGCAGCTCATATACAAATAATACATGGCAACATTACAAAATACAAACTCCAAACAACTCGTTCAAAGCTACGATACCAAAATAGGGTTTTTAATCCTTATTTCATAAAATCTTTAACTATACGAAACGGAGGGTCGCATGGCTACAACTAGAAGAACCCATGCCCTATTTAGACCATGTTCTATCCCTGCAACACACTACCACACACTTTCATCCACACATCACAAGCACAACACCTTACTTCGACTATAATTTAACTATAATGACTCCAATTTCAATTGCTTCTAACGTCAAGTACCTCTATGGAATTTTTATACTTCCATCCATATACAAGGCGTCTAATACACTCCCTATACACACCATAAACTCCAAATTGGAAGGAAAGATATTAGCTTACCCGGAATTGGCCAAAACTTGCCCAAACCCCACCTCGGAAGTTCCTTAATTGCAGCTGAAAGTAGTGGACTATTTATATCACTTCTCTGCTGCCCCAAATAGAATTTTTTTTGTTATTAAACACCGTCATATCACCATAGGATACCTTAAATAATTAATTCACAGAATAAAATCGGAGGACCTACCTTTGTTGGACCAAACCCGTAGCTCCCTTGCTCTCTTTGTTCTTGGTTTTTCTCTCAACTTTTCTTTTAAGTTAAAGTGATAAAGGATGAAAATTTGATGAATTTGTCATCAATACACCTATATATACATCCTTTAAGAGGTGACACATGTTAGTCCCTAAGGGTGACACGTGTCCAATCCTCATTAGACCAACCAATCCATGCCACCATTCCAAGGCTGCCACATGGAAGTGTGGGTCCCACCTCAAGTAGGTGTGTCAATTACTTGGTCTAACTAGGTGCATCACCTGCTTGCTTCCAAGTAGGTGCATCACCTGCTTGCTTCCGAGTAGGTGCTACGCCTCCTTCCGCCTCTTCCGTGGGTTCATAATCTCATCTCACTTTAAGAACCTAGGTAATCCTTTCTACGTAAGCTCAACATGTACTCCACTAGCTTAAGACCATAAGACGTCCAAGTTGGTAGCTTACGCAAGCAAGTCGAGTCCCACTAATTGTTATTTTGGCCCCCCAACTCGTTTCAAATCCTTATAACTCTATTTCCAATCTTCTATCTTATGGAGTATCTCCTTCTCCTTTCCTTAGGATTATTTGATAGTGTTATAGATTATCCGACTCACATGACGACTTCTAAGAAAATTAAGAGCCTTTCCAGAAACTTGAGAAGCTTAAGAAGCATTTCAAGGTACAAAAATACAGGGTGTAACAATTATGTTTCATATTACATAGATGTTTTAATATTTCCTCAATGTTCATGCATGCCTACATACATAGTAAATTCAAAGTACTAATGCATACTCTTTTGCCTACATGATATCACCATGTACGGACCGATTTTACTCCTCGTTCTCCTCTACGTGGCTAGTTGAGATTTAGTTTGAAGACTACTTTTGGTGAGTTCCCATGTTCCAGGAACAATACTCCTTTATCTTTCTAGCTTATGGTATATTGACATATATAGGCACTTACTATGGCATTTCTTTCTTCATATGGTGTCACGTAGTTATGGGACAATGAGATTTTTGCTAACGGTGTCATGCCTATAGTAAGGGGTGACCCTCTAACCTAAGATCCGGTCGGTGCTAAGTAAACTCTCAAAAAAATATCATACGTAATATAACATAAGCTTCGAAGATGGTAGTCGTCTAGTAATACCAAGTTCATCATTAATACTTGAAAATAATAAGAATAGCTCCTTAAACATATCATGACATCATAACATATTCATAAATATTCATATCTAAAGCATCAAAATAATGATAAGTTTGTTCATAAAATTTATCTTGATACTTCATCTAGAAGCATCCTTAAAATGATAGTTCATAAATAATCATGGTGCATGCATAATCTTAAATCATAGATCATAGTCGTAAAATATTCATAATGCATGGGTTCATGTAAAAATCCTTGAAAAATATAATTAAGATGAAATCATGAGTAATAAGATCGTTGAATATGAGTAAAAATATAATTTAATGAAACCAATTCTAAATAATCAAAATACTTAGGGTTTAGGAAGAATCATAAAGAGAAATTTAAAATAATTTAGGACTCTATAGAAGGAAAGGATCCATGGATGAATTTCCACATAGCTCAATGATCCTTAGCTATGAAATTGAAATGAAAGAGTTGAGTTCTTGAAACCCTAGCTTGGACTTGGAGAAGAAGAACCCTAAGTGAGTCTTAAGAGAGTCTCTTGAGAGTAGGATGTTTATATTGATGATTATGAGAGGAAAACTAGTTGGTTGAATGATATATCCCTTTAAAGCACCTAAAAGTTTCTTAGAATAAGGTTAAAAGGCTTCAAAAAGAACCAAAATAACCTTGGAAGACGTGTAAAATGTGTCTAAATTTTTTTGCAACAAGCCCTTCACGGATGGCTTTACCGTTCGTCAAAACTTCTACTGGTCCTATAACCTATCCGTAAGAATTTGATTATCTGACATGGTTTCACTAAAATGGGCATAACATTTTCCTCCAAACTCTAAATAAGGCAAATGTGGTGGCTTTGGAAAGAGAATTCATAGACTTTTAATTAAATAGGTCATGGACTACATAATTCGTTATATTCTATGAGATATTATTATTTGAAGTTGATCCAAGTAAATTCTTATATCGAAACTCAATCAGTAAGAAAACTTTCAACCTAACTTTTTGATAGATAATTTTGGTGATATGAATTCATCTCCAAATCTTTTTCCACATTATAGGATTTAGCTTAAACATATACACAAATAAGAATCACCCAGTACGACCCTATACTCATATGAAGAATAGTTTGGATTTTAGCTTAAAATTTTTTGGGGTGTTACAATATCCCCTCATTAGGAACATTCATCCTCAAATGAGATTCAAGCTAGCATGAATAGATTAGTAGTTTCAATATAACAAGCCACATGAATGCAACACATATTGAAATGCATAAAACCAAAGAGCAACCATCCCCAAGTTAAAACATGACTTTAAAACTCATTTCATGAACATGCATGCATATGGGGACATGAGAATAACTAAAACGCATGAATTAAGAATAGTAGACATGAGGAGATAATCCTCAATTAGAATTAAAACTTAACCATTCGGGTTGGAAAGTCAACAAAGACATGATTTTGAAATGCATAGAACATGAGTTAGAAGGAAAACTTTATGGAACTAAACTCTATCACATGACTTAAGAGAGATGAAAGAAGTGAAATTTTCTAAAATGTCTAATAAACTCGTATTCATAGATGTGGTGTGCTTCACACCCATGAACAAGACATTAATCAACGCAGCATGTCAGATGCCCTAGGTCATTTTAACTCTATACTCTGATACCGATTTTTTCACGATCCAAGCTAGTCCCTAAGCATGAAACAACAATTAGAATCCTAAAGGACTCCAACCAAGCCTCTTAGAATAAATAGCATGACAAAAACAATAAAAAAATCAAGAGTAGACATAAATGCGAAAGATAGCCTCAATATGAAAATCTCGACATAAGGAGAATTCAAACATAATACTGGACGTGAATGAACATACTACTATAATTTGACAATGCCTCCAATAAGCTTAGACGGGGCATATGACCAGCTCCTAGCTCACTACAATATAATGAAAGAACATAAGTCTAAAAATAATAGTAAAAACATGATGGGTTTGCCCTTGAATGATGAGGACTCACCAAAACCTAACTCTAAGTAGATCACCAACTAGCCATGTATAGGAGGGTGAGAGTCGAATCCAATATTATGAGACAATGTAAGAAAAAGTATATGCTAGTACATGGAATGTACTAACTATGAAGAATATACAATACATGTTGTAAATCATGATAATGCAATAACCAAGCTAAGCATAGTTAAAAATCTTTAAAAACATCATGGAAAGTATAATACATGGTCAATACAAATTAGTAAGAAAATCATAAGTCAAAATGTAACATAGTGAGAGAATCATAAGTCTTAGTGAGAGATACCGTTAACCGACATAAACATGTGAGCTATAACATGGAGTCTAGTATTTCCTTCACACACATAAAAGAGAGGTTCCATACTAGCCAAGGTAAGAACCGTGATTTCTTAGTAGATACACAAAGCTATTAAGAAATCAAGCCTTAACTATCAGGTTATCCTTTCTGAGGAATCAAGCCTCCTTTAATGGGTGATCCTTCTTTCTATGGTGGCACGTAGTTAAGGGACAATGTGATTTCTGCTAATGGTCTCATTCCTCTTCTAACAGGTGAGCCTCTATGCTAAGGTCCACTCAGTGCTAAGTAAACTCTCAACTTAATATCATACGTAATATAACATAAGCTTTGAAGATGGATGGAGTCTCCTAATATCAAGTTCATCATAAATACTTGAAAATCGTAAGATAGCTACTTCCACATATCATGACAGCATAACATATTCTTAAAGATACTTATCTAAAGCATCAAAATCATGATAAGTTTTTTTCATAAATTCATCTTGATACTTCAATTAGAAACATCCTTAAAATCATAGTTTATAAATAATCATGGTGCATGCATAATCTCATATCATAGCTCATAGTCGTAAAAGAGTTATAATGCATGAGTTCATATAAAAATCTTTGAAAACATGTAATTAACATGAAATCATGTGTAATCAGATTATGGAAGATGAGTAAAAATATATTTGAATGAACCTAATGATAAATAATCAAAATACTTAGGGTTTAGGAAGAAATCATAAAGAGAAATTTAAAATACTTTGGGACTCCACAGATGGAAAGGATCCATGGATGAATTTCCACATACTCCGATTATCCGTAGCTATGAAATTGAAAAGAAAAAATTGAGTTCTTGAAACCCTATCTTGGACTTGGAGACGAAGAACCCTAGGTGAGTCTTTATAGATTCTATTGATACTAGGATATTTAGATTAATTATTATGAGAGGAAAACTAGTTGGTTGAATGATATAGACCTTCAAAACACCCAAAAATAACTTAGAATAGGGTTAAAATAACCATGAAAGACGTAGAAAATGTGTCCAATTTTTTTGCAGCAAGTCCTTCAGGGATGGCTTTTCCGTACGTCAAAACTTCTACTAGTCGTATAACCTGTCCATAAAAATTTAACTATCTGAAAAAGCTTCACTAATACAGGCATAACATTTTACTCCGGACTCCGAATGAGAAAAACTTGATTGTGTTGGAAAGAGAATTTATAGATATTTAGGTTGAAAGGACATGGACTACCTAATTCTTTATAATCTAGGATTTATGATTGTTGGAAGTTGACCTTTGTAAAATCTTATATCGAATCTCAATCGGTAAGGAAGTCTTCAAGTTAAATTTTTGTTAGAGGATTCTTGAGACATTAATTCATCTCCAAATCTTTTTCCACACTAAAGAATTCACCTTAAAACCTATGCACAATTAAGAATCACCTAGTATGACCCTATACACATCTGACGAATGGTTTTGGTTTTAGCTTAGAAATTTTTGGGGTGTTACAACACTGTTTATGGATAATCTATTAAGAGCATCAGCAACCACATTTTCCTTACTCGGATGGTACAACACACCAATATCATAATCCTTCAACAACTCGATCCATATCCTTTGTCGAAGGTTCAAGTTTTTTTGGGTGAACACATATTGCAAATATTTATGGTCGGTGAATACATCAACATGGACACCATAGAGATAGTGTATCCAAATCTTTAAAGCAAAAAAGAAAACTGCCACTAATTTCAAATAATGAGTCGGACAATTCTTTTCATGCACCTTAAGTTGCCTAGAATCACATGAGTTCACCTTACTATTTTACATCAAAATGCAACTAAAACCAACCCTTGAAGCATCACAATATACTGTAAAACCATCGTACCCTTATGGTAAAGTCACCACCATAGCGGAAGTAAGTCTATCTTTCAACTCTTTAAAGCTTTTCTCACATGCCTCAAACTATTGAAATTTCACTTTGCATTTAGTTAAAGTAGTCAAGGGAGATGCAATAGAAGAAACTCCTTCCACAAACCATCTACAATAACCGGCTAAGGCCAAGAAACTTCAAATATTAGAAGGATACAAAGGTCTAGGACAATTCTTTACCACCTTGATTTTCTTAGGATCCACCATAATACCTTCACCGGAAAAAATATGGCCAAAGAAACAAATTAACCTCAACCAAATCTAACACTTACTAAACTTAGCAAACAATTGATGATCATTGAGAACCATCAAGACAATCCTTAAATGTTCATGTTGCTCCTCCTCAGTTCGATAATAAACCAAAATATCATCAATAAACACAATAATGAACATGTCCAAATATTATTTGAACATTATGTATAAAAGCTGTAGGAACATTTGTTAGTCCAAAAGACATAACAAAAAAGTCAAATTGACCATACCAAGTTCTAAAAGCCACCTTCCGAATGTCACATTCACTTACTCGAAGTTGATGATAGTCCGACCGAAGATTAATCTTTGAGAAGTAACTTGCTCCTTAAAGTTGATCGAACAAGTCATCAATCCTTTGACTAGGATACTTATTCTTGATTATGACATTTTTCAATTATCGATAGTCAATAAACATATGAAGAAAACCATTATTCTTCCTAAAATTATAACCGGAGCACCTCACAAAGAGATAATCGATCTGATGAAACCCTTATACAACTAATCTTTCAACTAATCCTTTAATTTCTTAAGTTTTGTCGGATCCATTTGGTAAGTAGGGATCAATATGGAGATCTATGCAAAAGTCAATTTCCCTTTTAGTAGGAATACCGAGTAGATCATTGGGAAACACTTTAGAAAACTCATTAACAATTGGGACTGACTCCAATGGGGACTGAATCAAGAGTAGGGGTTTTAAAATTCTTATCTCTAACCTATACTAGATGATCAATGCAATCTTTAGAAATCACTTTTCAAGCTTTAAAGCACGAGATGAATTGACCTTTTAACACAAAAGTTTTACCCTTCCTTTCTAGAACTGGGTCATTAGGAAACTGAAACTTAACCACATGGATTCTATAACAAATGGAAGCATAACATGCATGAAGCCAATCCATACAAAGAATAATATCAAAATCAGTCATATCAAGCTCTAAAATATCAGCTGAGGTGACTTTATGAAACATTGAGACTGGAAATTTCAGTAAACTATTTTAGCCAAAACTAAATCACAAACAAAAGTATAGAACGAAAAAGGCTTTAAGAAGATCTCCGTATTAACATCAAATTTCATAGCAAGGTAAAGAGTAACAAAATATGGGGTAGCACCTAAATCTAATAATACATAAACATTAAACTTAAAGACTTTCAACATACCAGTCATCACATCGGGCAAATCCTCCAAGTCTTAACGAGTTTGTAAGGCACAAAATCTACTTTGGCGTTGACCTCCACTCAAATCTAAAATGATTAGCATGCTCATCCTCTCTTTGAGAATATATCAAAATATCATTGGTAAACACAATGACAAACATATCCAAATATTGTTTGAACCCTATATTCATTAAATCAATAAAATCTATAAGAGCATTGATTAGTCTAAAAGACATAACCAAAAATTCATAGTGAACATACCGAATCCTGAAGATCGTCTTCAAACTGTTACATTCTGTCACTCTAAGAAGATGATAACATGATCTAATGTCTATCTTTAAAAAGAAACTAACACCTCAAAATTGATCGAACAAGTCATCAATCCTTGGGATGAGATATTTATTATGAATTGTGACCTTGTATAATTATCGATAATTAATGCACTTTTAGAGAGAACCATATTTCTTCCGAACAAAGAAAATAGGAGCACCCCATAGACAGATACTTGGTCGAATGGAACCCTTATTCAGAAGGTCCTTTAACTGATCATTCGATACCTTCAGTTCAACCAGAGCTATTCTATAAGAAGGAATAGAGATATGTTTGGTATCTAGAAGAAGATTTATGTCAAAGTCGATTTTCTTTTCGGGAGGAATTCTAGGAAGATCATCGAGAAACACATCACAGACCTCTTTAACAACAAGATCTGACTCAAGAATAGGGGCTTCTAAATTTCTATCCCCAACCCAAACTAGATAGTAGATAAAACCTTTGGAAAACATTTTTCTAGATTTAAGGAGCGAGATAAACTGACCCTTAAGCGCTAAATTATTACCCTTCCACTCTATGACCAATTTATTTGGAAATAAAAACTTAACCACTCATCTTCTATAGCCATTAAAGGCATAACAAGTATGAAACCAATCCATACCAAGAATATGATCAAATTTAGCCATGTCATACTCTACTAAATCATCATAGGTGATTTTGATTTGAAAAACTAAGACAATGCAATATCTACAAACCCTTTTACCTTGGATTGAATCACCTATAGGAGTAGACACTGAGAAAAGTTCTAATAGGATTGAGACTAACATCAAACTTCATAGAAACATAAGGAGTCACAAAGGAAAGATTCGCTCTAGGATCTAATAAATCTTAAACATAACTGAAAAATGCATAACATACCAATAACCACATATGGTGAATCCTCCTGATCCTATCAAGGCTGAAGAGTATAAAGCCTATTCTGACGCTGAACACCACTAGAACCAGATGAAGTACCTTGTTGAGCCAGGCAATTTAAAAAAGTAGACTAATTCTATTAAAGAACCTCCCTACCCTTCTGTCACGACCTGACCTAGGGCCTAGTCGTAACAAGATGATCAAAACTCCGAAGGACTCCAATCAAGACTCTTGATATATCGTAAGCATGCATAAGGTAAAGTAAATGCAAAAATAACATAGAAAGAGTCCAAACATGAATCATGAAATAAGAATGTAACTTGAAGACATAGAATCGATAAAATTTGTCCAACGATGCCTCTACAACTTTAAGACGGGCGGGGGCTAAGACATGTCCCTAGCTCACCCTCAATAGCCAATGCTTATTTCCTAGATACCGTCATTGCTTCTTCTCTAGGAAAAGAAGTTTACGACCCATGGGCCTTCTACCTCCATGCGGCATTGCTCCATCAGTCTTTCACCTATTGTGGAAAATTTAGGAGTAATTCATCAAATTGGTTAAATCTCAAATAATAACATACTTTTTAATTAATGAGATCCTTCTCATTATCAAACAATCACTTATTCACAAACTTCGTATTCGAAAAATAGGTTTTATTTCCCATCTCATGGAAAACCCTATAAACAAACTCTTAACAAGGAAACAACTTATAAATCACCCTTGATGGATAAGGACTCACCAAAAATGTCATTAGATAAAATTCTACTTGCCATGTATGGGAAAGTGATCCTTCCCCTACATTATGAGAAAATATAGGCAACGATATTCATTAGTATATTTAAATGTACTAAGTATGAGGGCATGAGTTGCAATATAAATGATAAGATGTAATGATCAATTAATATACATGATAAGAATAAGTAAAGTCATGAGGAAAATTTAATGATCAAAGCATTTGAAAGATATGGTTAAAAACATAAATATCGTAATGAACATATACATATGTGGGATACTAACTATAACCGATAATAAGACTATGCCATCTATAACATGGAATCTCGACGTCTCCCCATACAAGGGAAGAAAGGAAAATCTACTTACAAAAGTAGACTCTGCCCTGCTAGGCGGGTCATATACATACGCTATATGTGGATCTATTAGCTAACCCATTAAGGAAAACCTATGGTGATACGTAGTTTAAGGGACTTGAGGTTGTTACTAAGGCTTAAGGTAGTAGGGCCCCCACCTCAAAGACCGCTCGGTACTTAGTCAAATCTCAGAAGATACATAACATAGTAATCATAGTTAACAAACATCATAGACATGATCATGGGTTTGAAATTCATAGAAGAGCTTATTTCATAACATATTTGCAATGTGAGTATTGGCCTTCCACATTGCAAATCATACATATATAATTCATGATAATAGGTTCCTTAGTCACCACATAGGGCATTAAGTCATCTTTTCCATAACTTGCATGAAATTAATGTTTTAAATATAATTGTAATCCATGATCATAATTCATACTTGAATCTAGAGTAAAACTCAAATACATAATCAATTTCATTGAGTAGCATAAGAGTACTTTGAAAACATTGAACTTCATAATCATAATTCATATAATTAATCATAGAAGATAGCTTCATGTATGGGCATTAATAATTCAACTTGAAATTATATAATTTACGTAGAAACATACTTATAATCATCATTAATAACACTTAAAAATGTAATTAAAATAGCCCAATACAATTCATCAAAATTAGAATTTAAAAGTAGTGAAATTTTATAAGATTTTGAGGAAAACTTTGGGACTCTATGGGTGAAAGGAACCCATGGATAAATCCTCATATACCTTGAATGAATTAGAGCTTGGAATTAAAAATGGGGAATTGTTCAAGAAGAAACCCTTGCCAAACTTGATGACTGAATGATATGTTCGCCATGCCCATCCATTTGTGGGTGAAAAGCCATACTCATTTTAACTTGGGTACCAAGACCCTTTTGGAAAGATCTCCAAAACTGAGATATAAAATGAGTACCTCGATTATAAATGATAGACAATGGAAAACCACGAAGCTTTACCAACTCCCGAATATACAATCTAGCATAGTCCTCGGCTGAATATGAAGTCTTAATTGAGAGAAAATGAGCCGACTTAGTCATTCGGTCAATAATCACCCAAATAGAATCATGTTGCCTACAAGTATGAGGAAAACCTGTAATGAAGTCCATATTCACGGCCTCCTACTTTGAAGAAGTAATCTCAATGTCTTGAGCCAGAACTCCTAGTTTTTGATGCTCAAACTTCACTTGTTGACAATTAGGACACTTAGCCATAAATTCCGTAATGTTTCTTTTCATGACATTCCACTAATATACTTTTCTCAAATCATGATACAATTTAGTGGAACCGGGATGTATAGAATACCGTGAACTATGACCTTCAGATAATATCTTTCAAGCCATTTACATTTGAAACACACAATCAGTATTGATATCTTAAAACACTAGACGTCATTGGCTTACTTGCTTTCTTATCAATTGTATTCTTTTTTTTAGGACTTTATTTGCCTTTATATCTGCCACAAGAGATGATTCAGAACCATTTTTCACAATAACATGACCAGCTTCCGAATAAACCAATCACATACCCAAAAAGGCTAATCTATGCACATCCCGAAGTAGCTCTTTCTCCTGAAATAGCTCTTTCTTCTCATCATCAACATGGAAAACACTCTTTATGGACAACCTACTAAGAGTGTCGGCGACGACATTGCCTTACCTGAATGGTATATCACACTCATGTCATAATCTTTCAATAGTTTAAGCCATCTCCTTTATTGAAGGTTCAAGTCCTTTTAAGTGAACACGTATTGCAAACTCTTGTGATCAGTGAAAACATCCACATGAACACCATAGAGATAGTGTCTTCTTAACATAAAATTAAATACCACCACTGCCAACTCGAATTCATGAGTTGGGTAATTCTTTCCATGTTCCTTGAGTTGCCTTGAAGCATAAGCTATCACTTTACTATTTTGCATTCGTACACAACCAAGACCAACTCGTGAAGTATCACATTACACAACAAACCCATTTGAACCTTTCGATAGAGTCAACACTGGAGTGGAGGTAAGTCTATCTTTCAACTCTTGAAAGAATTTTCTCACATGCCTCGGGCAATTAAAATTTCACCTTCTTTTTAGTCAAAGCAATCAAAGACGATGAAATGGAAGAGAAACCTTCCACAAACCATTTATAATAATTGGATAAACCCCAAAAAAATCAAATGTCAAAAGGACTCAATGGTCTAGGATAATTTTTAATTGCCTCGGTCTTTTTTGGATCAACCATAATTCCTTCTCCAGAAATAATGTGACCAAAGAAAGCAACTGAACTTAGACAAAAATTACATTTGCTAAACTTTGCATACAACTGACGATCCTTGAGAATTTGTAACAGAGTCCTGAAATGATCGGTATGCCCTTCCTCACTTTGAGAATAAATCAAAATATCATCAATGAACACGATCATGAACATATCCAAGTATTGCTTAAACACCCTATTGATCAAATCTATGAAAGTTGTAGGGAAATTTGTTAGTCTAAAAGACAACCAAAAATTCAAAGTAACCATACCGAGTTCTAAAAGCCATTTTTGGAATGTCACATTTCCTCACTCGGAGTTGATGATAACCCGATAGAGGTCAATCTTTGAAAAGTAGCTTTCTCCTTGAAGTTCCGTAGGATGAGATACTTATTCTTAACTTTGACCTTGTTCAACTGCCGATAATCTATACACATTCGAAGACAACCATCTTTCTTTCTAAAATAGAGGACCACAACACCTCATGGAGAGATACTCGATCTAATAAAAACCTTATCTAGCAAATCCGTCAACTGATCCTTTAACACTTTCAGTTCTACCAAATTCATTCGGTACGGAGGTATAGAGATGAGTTGCGTATTGGGTAGGATATCAAAATTAAAGTCTGTTTACCTTTCAGGAAGAATACCTGGGAGATCTTTAGGAAAAACTTTTGTAAACTCATTAACAAATGAAATTGACTCAAGTGTAGGTGTCTCATAGTTAGTATCTTTAATATGAACTAGATGGTAGATGCAACCCTTGGAAATCATATTTCAGGCCTTAAGACATGAAATGAATCGACCCTTAACCACTGAATCACTACCCTTCCATTCAACAATACACTCATTAGGAAACTGAAAGTTGACTCTATGGGTTTTACAATCAATAGATGCATAAGAGGCATGTCACCAATCCATATAAGGAAATATGTGAAAATCTATCATATTTAGTTCAACAAGATCATAAGGGATAAGATTATGCAAAACCGACACGAGATAATTTATGTAGACTCTTTTAGCCATAAACGACTCACCTATGGGAGTATAAATAGAAAAAATTTCTAGAAACACTTCAGAGCACACATTAAACCTCATAGCCACATAAGGAGTAACAAAAGACAAATTTGCACCCAGGTCAATCAAGACATAAAAATCATAGAGAAAGACTCATAACATACCGATAACAACATTGGGAGTCTTCTCCATAACCTGTCTATAATAAAGAGCATAGACCCAGTTATTGTGTTGACCACCCTTTTATTAAGCTTGGATACCTTGGGGAACTTGGCCTTGAGGATGAATTTTCTACCTTTGTTGGCAACTTGAGGGCACTCGGATTGCCTATGGACCATTTTGACACATCGATAGCAAGAACTTGTTCCTATCAAACATCACCCTCCATGATTCTTCCCACATTTTTCACAGTTTGGAATTAAAGGGTTACTAGCATTCACACATCCTGCTTGAGCCTTAGGGTATGGCACCCTATCATTAATGAACTTTTTTTCTGAACCTTGGCCTTGTTGAGAAAAGCTACTACCACCACCGGACCTTGCATTGGAGAACCCACCTTTATATCGAGCTCTCTTAAAACCTCTCATTCTTATCTCTTTGAGTTTATCTCTCTTAATTTGTTTGGTGAAAGTCATAAGCTGAGATATGTCTATTTCCTTAATAAGCATAGTTGTACAGCATTCCTTGGCAATCAAGTTGTATACCTTTGATATGAATTGACACATTCGGGCATATGGATCAGTAACCAATGAAGGAGCATACTTGGAGAGCTTGGTGAACTTGAGGGAATAGTCTCTCATACCCATGTTGCCTTGTCAAAGGCTGATAAAGTCGAACACCTTGGATTCTCTTAGTTCAAGAAGGAAAAAGGGATCAAGAAAAGCAAGTTTGAAGACTTCCCATTTAATAGGTCCTTCATCCACCCTCTCTATCTTCCATTGAGTGTATCAAATCTACCAACAATATTGAGTTGGCAATCCACTAACTCTGCTTTCTCTTCCAACGTCACTCCTATAATACTCAATATCGTATATACCTAAATGATCAACTCTTGGGGATCCTTATCAACTTTCAAATCATGGAACTCTGGAGGGTTTATCCTTGCAAAGTCCCTCACCCTAAAATCCAGAGTGGGAATATTAGGAGGAGCCATAAACCCTTGGTTGTCCACTACTTGGGATAGCATGGTAATAGCAGTACGGAACACTGCCTTAGTCACTTGATCTGGTAGAGGACCCTTTTCTTGAAGGACTAGTCTTCTTGGAGGCATTTTCTAAAAAATGGAAAGGATAATTATTAAGGAAAGGAAGTCTTAGAGGAAATTCTATAGCACGACTTAGATCATGAAAGAAGTGAGAATGTCCTAAAATTCCTTATAGCCTACAATTCATAGGTGTGGCGGCTTCACAACCATGAATAAGACTCTACTTGACACAATATGTTGGACTCCCTAGGACATCTTAAACCTTGTGCTCTGATACCATATTAATTATGACCCGACCTAGCGCCTAGTCATAACACAAAGATCAAAACCCCGAAAGGCTCTAACCAAGGTTCTTGACATATTATAAGCATGCATAAGGTAAAGTAAATACAGAAATAACATAGAAGAGTCTAAACATGAATCATGAAGGACTTTGACAGGGGAGATGAAAAAGAATTAAAGAATATAACTTGACAATATAGACACGATAACATTTATCCAACAATACCTCTAATACTTTAAGAAGCATGAGGTTTAAGTCATGTCCATAACTCACCCTCAATAAGAATGTAAACAAAGTCTTAACAAGGAAATAACTCATAAATCGCTCTCTATGGATGAGGACTCACCAAAAACTTTGCCGGATAAAGCTCTACTAGCCATGTGTGGGAAAGTAATCCTCAACCCCTACATTTTGAGACAATGTAGGAAACAATATGTTTTAGTATGTCTGAATATACTAAGTATAAGGGCATGACATGCAATATAAATCATAAGATGCAATAATCAATCAATATACATGATAAGAGAGAATAAGTAAAGTCATGAGAAAACTTTAATGATCAAAGCATTTGAAAGACATGGTTAAAACATAAAGATCATAAAGAACATATACATATGTGGGATAGAACCATAAATGATAATAAGACCATGTGAGCTATAATATGGAATCCCGTTGCCTCCTCATACAACAAAAGAAAGGGAAATCTACTTGCCAAAGTAGGCTATACCCAACTAGGTGGGTCATGTACATACGCTATATGTGGATCCACTAGCTAAGCCATGAAGGCAAACCTACAGTGGAATGTAGTTTAAGGGACTTAAGGCTACTACTAAGGCTTTTGGTAGAGCCCCCACCTCAAAATCTGCTCGGTGCTAAGTCAAATCTGACAGAATAAATAACATAGTAATCATAGCTAACCTATATCATAGGTTTGAAATTCATAGAAGATCTTATTTTATAACATAATTGCTTGAGTCATCATTATTTGGGCAAGCACTTAGAAAGTAGCCATAAATTAGGCATGAGTGACTTGCTCGGATAAAGGATCAATCAGATTTTGAGTTGCTAGATGCTCCCATCTTGATTCACATCCCTTCTCAATGGAGCTTTTCTTGAAGGCATAGTGTTGAAACGTATAGAACATGAGTTAGAAGGAAACCTTATAGTGTTCAAATCTATCGCATGACTTAAGAGTGATGAAAGAACTGATGTTTCTTAAAAGTCTCATAGCCTACTATTCATAGATGTGGGACGCTTCACACCAATGAATAATATTCTACTCAATGTGTCTTGTCATACACCTAAGATTCTTTTAAAAAATAGATGCTTTGAATACCATGTTTGTCACGATCCAAACTATCCACTTAGCGGGACATGGAGAATAGGATCCTGAAAGATCTTAAACAAGTCACTTGACATAAGCATTAAACTAAGATAATCGACATAAGAAAATAAATCGAAAAGTGAAAGATAAGTCTCAAGTTATAATCTTATCATAGAATAGAAAATATTAAGAAAATCCATAACACAAAATGTAAGTCTGACATAAGCCTCTAGTAACATAGGTGAGTTTCTAGGACATGTCCCTAGCTAACTCTAAGATCTAAAACTAAAACAGAAGTATTGAAATGGAAATATAACATAGTCCTCGGAACATGAAGACTCACCTACTCTCGTACTAAGCAGATCGGATTTGTACTAACTATGGGCGTACGATCGAGAGTTACAACCTATATTATAAAATATTATAGGCAAAAGTATGTGGTCACTATTATGGAATGTACTGAGTATGGAGAATGTAAAAATGCCTAATATGAAATATGATAAAGCAATGACCACGCTAAAATATATCATAAATTCCTCAAAAAGTTTTTTAAAAACATGACACAGGGCCAATGCAATAAGCACAAGAAAACTCATAATCATAACATAACATAACATGAGTGAGAAATACTATTAATAGACATAAACCATGTGAGTTATAATATGGAGTTCGGTATCTTGCTGCCACACTAAAAGAGATTGTCCTACTTGCCAAGGTAAGGGCCATGAAATATGAGCTAATGTGGATTCAGTAAGCTTACGTTTATTGTCCAATTGGGATATCCTACGGGGGCACGTAGTTCTAGAATAAGGGGATTACTTCTAAAGAACTCTACCTCTACTAATAGGTGAGCTTTCATCCCATAGACCACTCAGTGCAAAGTAAACTCTCAATGGAATAGTAATAATAAGTTCATCATAATATAGTTAAATTATAAGAATAGCTGCTTTCAACATATCATGATTTTATAACATACTCACAAGAGAAACTTATCTTAAGTATCTAAATTATGATAAACTTTTCATAGAAAATCACACTTCAATTGGAAGTGGAAAAATCATGGAAATCTTTAATAATGAGAAGTATTCAATCCTAAGCAACCTTATTTTCATAGAAATCATATTTATACTTCATTCAAAAGTATTTTTAAGTCGTAGTTTCTTCAATTCATGATGCATGCTTAAAGTCACAAAATTTGATTTCAAAATCAACATATTCATACAGTATGGGTTCATGTAAAAATTCTTCTAAACATATAATTAAGATCAAATTAAGTGTAATAAGATCAATAGAAATAAATAAAATAATAATTGATTGAACTCGTAGAATAATCATAGAGACCCTACATTTTTGGATGAAATAATAAAGAGAGTTTGAAGGTGCTTTAGGACTCCATGGATGAAAAAAGATCCATGGATGAATTTCCAACATACCTTCACGAAAACCCTAGTAGAATTCTTCAATAGAGGTTTGAATCCTTGAAGCCCTAGCTTGCTTGAAGAAAAAGACTTGAGAGTGAATTTCCTTGAGATATTTTTGGATTTTTGGGTGAATGAGAGAGAATGGGAATAATTTGAAGGGTAAAGTCCATAATTGGACTTATAAATAGAATAGAAATGATATATTTTAGGGATTAAAAGATTAGGAAAAGATAAAATAACCCTAGAATATTAACTATCGAAAGGACTCTATATACCCACCTTATTGTTATGTAGGACAAGTTCCAAAAGTCTAAAATCCCATCAAATTCCATGAATGCATTATACAACCTATAGACCTTTTCTATGGGTCGTAGACCATCTCGTCCTATTGAATCTCTAAACTCAACTCTCTGAACCTCACCTACAATTTCACCTTATGACTCGTATATCCTTCTACAACCCATCTAGTGGTGCAACACCCCCGAAGTCCTTAGCCTAAACTAACTCAAAATGGTAAGAAGTTTTGCACTAGGTCAGGACCAGGAGACCCATCGCGGGCCATATTGAGCTTTACAGCCAGTGGAGAGGGTCCATGGAAGGGGTAAGAATCAATGGGGATTCAATGGAGGGCTTCATAATCCATAGTGAGCATGGGAGATTCAACGAAGGGGCAACGGAGGGCTTCATAATCCATAGCGAGCATTACAGATAGTGTTCCCATCCATGCACTTGACCCCCAAGACCCATTGAGAGGGGAGCTGACTACGACAAGTTTCACGACCTGTGGTGATCACCACGGACCTGATGGCTTTTATGGAGGTCAACCTCCCAGACCTCTATCAAACTCAAGGACCACAGACACTATCATGGACCATGGTGAACTTCACGGGCTTTGGTGGCCTTCTGTGAAGCTGACCGACTCAATTTTTAATAAAGGGAAATTTAGTTTTTTTCCAACTAAACCCTGCATATTTACGAACCCAAAATCAGTCCCTTCACTTAACCAATAGGGTTATTCCTCTCATTCTTACTTAAAACTTTTGAGAGATGTAATTGAAGAGAAGAGAGAAAACCTAAGATTCAAGATTCTAAGAGTAGCCTTCCAAGTTCGACCGTTCTTCGAGCGCTAGGAATGTAATGCTTTTCAAAAAATTGGACTGAACCCGCCCAACATGAAATTCTTTGAAATTGATTTTGAGTTGAGCTTTACCCTAATTATAGAATTGAGTTCTTGAGTCAGTTGATACTTCGTTGAGTTTTCTTGAGTTTAATTTCATATTAATGATGTCCCTGATATTGAGCAGACCTTGAGATGCATATCCATGCATTCATTCACATGGACCAGTTGAGTTATTGTCATACTTTGTCCATGCATTACTTGAGGTTGAGATTGCACACATAAAATAAAGTATTGCTTTTAAAATTGAGATAATTCATATTTTAATTAGTTTGATGAAATTGAACATATAGTTAAATGAGTATTTTGAGCAAGATGTTCTGATAATGATGTAAAGGATGCTTTCTTCTCCTTTATAAAATAAAAAGGGTAAAATGATTGGTGAAGAGGTAATAATGATGATGATATTTCATAATGAGATTGATGTTTAAATTAAAAATCCAATGAGACTAAATGTGATGTTAATATGAGGACAGGTTTTGAGAGTAGTATTGAACACCCGAGTTAGGTAAGAGTGTAATTGACTCAAACCCCATAACTACATAGCCAATATAGGATAGAATCATTATCTCAAAGAAGGGCATTTTAGTCACAAAAACGAAATGGGGTGGGACCCACCTCCGGACCTCGAAAAATTTCGTTCGAAAGATGGAATCGTAGATTCCGTCGATACGAACACAACGAAAGTTATCTCACTCTCAGATTCCATCTATAGCTCCTCAAATTTGCAAAAGACTGAAGTGATCACTGTTCATTGTTCGAGTGAGGAGCTGCTGCAAGCTGAAAAAATCATATCCTTGAGAAATCGGGGATTGCTAAAGATTATAAACAATATTGGAGATGATTCTTCATCCCATATGCCAAGCACAGTACAAAGTTCACAAAAAAATTTAGTCCCAATTGAGAAAAATGCAGAGGCGCATCAGCTCAGCATCGCCGCCAATGCGCCACCACTGCGCCTTCAATTTCCAGCCACCTCCGGCGATATTCTAGCCCTCGCACCATCTGGACTTTGTTCGCAAGGACAAGGCGCCCCGATAGGAACAAAAACCTCTGGCGAAATCAACTCCGGCGAACAAATTGTAGTCGACGCAGGAGCTACGGCAAGCCAAAACGCACAAGATGAATGCCAAAATGTTCCTCAAGCTGTTTTCAATCTCCTCAGTCATGAGAGCCATCTCGAATCACTGCCACACTCTTCGAATGTATCCTTGAGCTCTGACAACAATGGAGTCGCCGGAGCTCCGGCCAGCCAATTCAGCCAAGACCAATACCAAAAGGTGAGTAACAGTGTGGAGAAGGTTTCTAACTATAACACATGTCTCAAATCTATACAAACAAGTTCAAATTCAAAAAGTCGTCAAGACGACTTTGGTGGTGCCGGAGCTCCGGCGAACCAATTGGCAAGAGACCAATACCAAAAGACTCATAAAGGAGTCATGAAGCTTCCAAGCTATATAGAGTGTCTCGAATCACCATCAACAAGCTCAAATTCAAAAAGTCGTCAAGACTTGCATCTCCCTGAAGAACACTGTAACAGTGTTGTTCGAGCTGAAGCTGTGGCTGGTGTATTGGATCATGTTCAAAATGACCAACAAGGAAATAGAATGCTAATATTGGAAGGCATTGAAGAAAATGGTCATGCCCCAAAAGAAATTTCGAAGGGGAACTTCACTGATAAGCAATGGAACAGTGCTCTTGCTGTGGCTCATCCAGGTAAGTCTTCTAACTATTTCAACCAATATCTAGTCAAAAGTGATGACCATATTAACAATGTTGTTCAAATGCATAGTGACACTGTCGAACCTCATGAACTTAGCTTGCTTGATAATAATGTACAAAAAGGAAATTTAGCTAATGTTGTTATTGTTAAGCCTACTAATTTGCATCTAGCTCTGACCAAGAATAATGAGGAAATTCAGAATGCTACTCACAATGGTGATACTGATCTTGTTGTTAAGCACAAGGAGCAGGGGAACATAATACTTGGTAATGTTGAAAAAAACAAACAACCTGACCAGTTGAACAGGGGGCTCAATGTGAAAACTCAACCTGTCCATAGACCTTATGTTCCTAATAGCAATCCTATGAAAGTGTCTAATAATTTTGATGCTATTAAATCTACTAACAAACCTGCTGCTCTGAATACTGGAAGCAACCTAGGTTCCAGAAACTCAAACCAACTTAGAGCTCCAAGTTTTAATATTCCAACTCCTAATAATCATGTGGTGCTTCCCAATACTAATTTACCTGCAAAACAAACCCAGCACCCCAATACTAATACTCCAACCCCTCCTAATCCTGTCATCCACCAAACTCTGGCTACTAAGTTGAGAGCCCAAGAAGCTATGAAAACAGACACTATTGATATTACACCTCCCAAAATTACCACAAAGCAAGGCTATCCAGCTGTAGTATTTACAGAAGAAGACTTCCTGGTGAAATTGGCTAGTGATTGTAAGTATACTCTAATAGGAAAATTCACAAATACTATGCCTAAGATGGAAACCATTAGAAAGGAATTCATCTTGCAAACAGAACTCAGAGGAGGAGTGAAACTTACCCATTTTAACTCTAGGCATCTGTACATAGACTTGGACAATGAGTATGATCACTCTACTGTTTGGTCCAAAGGAAGAATGTACATAAATGGCCAACTTATGAGACTCCAACTTTGGACCCCCACCTTCAAGCCTGAAGAAGAAACATCTCTAGTTCCTATATGGGCTATATTACCTGAATTACCTTGGCACTGTTATCGTCTTGCAGTGGTAACTCCATTACTATCCCCAATTGGAAAGGTGTTGTTCTTGGATTTGGCAACCTACAAGAAAACAAGGGGTAGTGTTGCAAAAGTCAAAGTACAAATTGACCTTACAAAACAAAGACCACAACATGTATGGATGGGGTATGGTGAGGATGAAAATGGAGCAGGAAGGTGGCAGTCTATCCAATATGAGGGGGTGCCAGATTACTGTCAACACTGCAAACATCAAGGTCACACCATTCATGTTTGTACTGTGAAAAGAAGGGATGAAGATAATAAGAAAAAACAAGTTCAAGAAGAAGAAGCAAGAAACAAAGATAAATCCAGCAATGAAAAGAACAAGGAACAACAGAACAAGGAACTAAAACACCAAGAAGACAAACAAAATAAGGAACAACAAAACACTAGCAAAGCTGGAACTGAAAAAAGAGACCAAGAACATGCAGGTTGGCAAATTCAAAGGAGGAAAGGCAAAAAAGATGGACAACATAACCAACAACAACCACAACAGCATAAAACACAAGTATCCATGACAAAAGGGGAAAGTTCAGTACCATCCCAGCATATTATCAGCAGCAGCAAAGAAGGAAAATCTCAACAGCAGGCAGGTATGCTTAATAACTCTAACTTTAATACTTGTAATATCCAAACTTGTAATGTAGACTCTGGAGTCCAGAGCCTACTCCCCATTCCCCATACAGTATTGGATCCCAGCCCCCATAATCCCATACAGCAGGTATTACATGTTAATGAAGAGAGCAGACCTGCAGACAAACAAAAAGAGCAAAATATTACTGCCAGGTGTGCACCAAATACTGGTTTGAATAATGTGGAAAGCAACAAAGCCAATGGAAAAATCCCAGGTATTGACTTAATGCTCCCACAACCCCATGGCTCCCCCAATTACTTTAATATCTTAAATAGTATTAATGTTGTGGCTGAAGAAGTCTGTGGAGGTCAGGTTGGAGGAATACAGGAGCAAATCACTAATCTGCAGGAAGGGGAAACCAAGGGGAGGGAAAATCTATTGGTTGACCATAGGAAAGACCCTAGAGCCCCTGCCACCACTATTCCAGCAGAGATAAGGTCCAACATGCAATTGCAACAAGATGATGGTCAACAGCTTTCAGAGGACAGTGATAAGGGAGGTGTTGAATTTCCAAAAAATAGTGAACAAAATACAGGTGCAGTGATTCAGCTACTGAACAATAAATATACTCTTTCTTTGAGTAAAAAGAAGAGAGAGGCACTGAAGAAAAAGATAGGAAAAAAAAGTAAAAAATCTCTGTCTGAAAAGACACAACACAGAGCAGGGATTTATGCTTCACCTCTTCAAATTCAATCCAGCTCTACTGAATTGTATGTGCTTAATAAGAGAGCCATATCAGATGACTTGGAGGATGAATATAGACCTATTCAATCTGAAGATGAAGAGGACCTAGATCAAAAGGAACAAACTCATGATGAGGATGAGGAAACTAGTGCCTCTCCCATTAGAGCACTGGATGATATCACAGATTCTACAACTCAGGATGAAGTGTTGCAAGTCACTGAGAAGCAGGGTTTATCACCCAGGGGTCAGCAAGCAAAGAAGAAGAAGAAAAAACAGAAACAAGACATCTCCACCAGTTCAGATAATGCTACTTGTAAGAGTGGCATCAACACAAGGTCCAAATCCCTGAAACTTTGATGATGAATACAATATGCTGGAATGCAAGGAGCATTGATACTCAAGGTGCCTTGGATAGACTCCAAAAACTCAAGGATTATCACAATTTAACTATGCTGGCAATCCTGGAACCATTTGCTAATCAATCACATCTTAACCACTACAGAATTCAGCTGAGAATGGACAGTGCCATTCATAATCCCAATAACAAGATTTGGTTGTTTTGGACTAAGGATGTGGACTGCACTATTGTAGACCAAGATGAACAACAGTGTACTTGTGAAATCAAACATGTGGCTAATCCTAATTCTCATATTATTACATTTGTTTATGCCAAGTGTAAGGATTACCTGAGAAGAACTCTTTGGGATAAAATGCTGCAGTATGCTGACACAGACAAGCCATGGTGCATTATGGGAGACTTTAATGTGATCACTGATGTTGATGAAAAACTAGGAGGACAACCACACAACATGAACAAAAGCTTAGAGTTCATAAGTGTAATTGAGGCATGTGGTCTCACTGATCTGGGATTCCATGGGCAGAAATTTACATGGTGCAACAACAGGGACATGGAAGTTAGAATTTGGAAGAGACTGGACAGGGCCATGGTGAATGATAGGTGGTTAGAGATGATGCCCATGACTACTGTGGCTCATCTTGCTTCAACAGGTTCAGATCACTCCCCCCTATTACTTGAATGTAAGGAGACTCACAGTAATCCTATCAAATACTTCAAGTTCCTCAACTGTTGGGTGGATAATGAGACTTTCCAGTACACTGTTAGAGTCTGTTGGGAAAGACCAGTAGAGGGTAATCCAATGAGAATATTCCACTTGAAACTTAAGAGGGTGTCTAACACCCTTAGTAGCTGGTCAAGGCAACAGTATGGGGACATATATGAAGCTGTCAAAGAGTTTGAAGAGAAGGTAAAGCAAGCTGAAGTTGATCTCATCCAAGACAAGTCTGAGGATAACAAGATCAAGCTGAATCTTGTGAATGCTCAGTACATTAAATACTTAAAGACTGAACAATCCATCCTTAAACAAAAAACTAAGCTTCAGTGGTTTAAGGAGGGAGATGCCAATTCCAAGTACTTTCATGCTATTATTAGAGGAAGGAGAAGAAGATTATTCATCCATCAGATTACTGATGAAAAGGATAATACTATTCAAGGTGATCAGAATATAGCTACTGCTGCATGTGACTACTTTGAGAAGATATTTACTGGTAAGGATGATGCTATCAATGAAGATATCCTCAGATGTATCCCCAAATCCATCACAGATAATCAAAACCAAGCTCTTAATGCTATGCCAACTAAAGAGGAGCTGAAAGAAGCTGTTTTTTCCCTCAGTGATGTATCTGCTGCAGGTCCAGATGGTTTTAATGGCAAGTTCTTCCAAACTTGCTGGGATATCATCAGTGAAGACTTATTCAATTTGGTGAAATACTTTTTTTGTGGGCATTCTATTCCCAAGTTCATCTCACATGCTTGTTTGGTTCTACTCCCAAAAGTAGATCATCCTAATAAGTTATCAGATTTCAGGCCTATATCACTAAGTAACTTCACCAATAAAGTTATTTCAAAGATCCTATGTCTCAGACTTGCTCCTATTCTTCCTCAACTGATCTCTGAAAATCAGTCAGGTTTTGTTAAGGGAAGAAGTATAGCTGAAAACATAATGTTGGCACAGGAAATCACTCATAGCATTAAAAAACCAAAGATGGGAGATAATGTTGTGATCAAATTAGACATGGCCAAAGCCTATGACAGGGTGTCCTGGTCATTTATATGTCTAGTCATGAGAAGGTTTGGATTTGGAGAAGGATTTATTGACATGGTTTGGAGACTTATGGCTAATAACTGGTATTCAGTTATTGTGAATGGAGGTAGGCATGGTTTCTTCCACTCTACAAGAGGCCTCAAACAGGGAGATCCATTATCCCCAGCCCTATTTATTTTAGGTGCTGAGGTACTATCAAGAATGCTCAATAATCTTCATCAACACCATTTGTACAAAGGTTTCCACATGGAGAAGAAAGGTCCATTGATTAATCATTTGAGCTTTGCTGATGATATAATCATTTTCACTTCAACATGTAGTAACTCTCTCAAGCTGATCATGAAGACACTGGAAGTGTATGAACAGACTTCAGGCCAGCTTATTAACACACAAAAGAGTCAGTGCATGATCCCTCTGAATACTGATCCTGAGATCACTGAAAGGGTCACTTCTACCACTGGTTTCAAAACAACTCATGGCCCTATTACCTACTTGGGTTGCCCCTTATATATTGGAGGTCAAAGGATCATATACTTTACTAGTATGGTGTCCAAAGTAACATCCAGAATTAGAGGATGGCATACCAAAATTCTCAGTTATGGGGGGAGAGCTGCTCTTGTGAAGTATGTGTTGCAGTCCCTCCCAATTCATCTCTTATCTGCTGTGATTCCAACTGCCACTACACTCAAACAAATAAAGTCCCTAATAGCAAATTTTTTTTGGGGATGGGACAAAGAAAAAAGAAAATACCATTGGGCATCATGGGAGACCCTCAGCTACCCAACAGATGAAGGAGGTGTTGGCATGAAAAATCTGAAAGATGTCTGCCTAGCAATGCAATATAAACAATGGTGGAATTTTAGGTCTAAGAAGACTCTATGGGGGAGCTTTCTGAGGGCCAAGTATTGCCAAAGGGCAAATCCAGTAATCAAGAAATGGGACACTGGTCAATCAATTATGTGGAAACACATGATGACAAACAAAGCTGAGATTGAGCCTCATATACAGTGGCACCTTAACTCAGGCTCTTGCAGCTTTTGGTGGGATGATTGGTTAGGAATTGGCCCCCTAGCTTATCACAAAGACTGTCTACCTAGACTTAACAATACCACTGTCTCCAAGTTCCTGAAGAATGGAGAATGGGATGAAGAGAAGGTGAGGCAACATGCACCACAGCATCTGATACAGAAGATTCTAAATGTTTCCTTCAAGTACCAACCTGACCTCCCAGATACAGCCTACTGGAAGCTGAATTCAGATGGAAACTTTACATGTGCTTCAGCTTGGAACCAAATCAGGCCTAAAAGGAACAAAACCATGACAGACAATAATATATGGCACAAGAATATACCCTTCAAAATATCCTTTCTTATCTGGAGAGCTCTCAGAAGCAAGTTGCCCACCAATGAAAATATTGAGCACTTTGGTCATGCAGCTGCTCAGTGTTCTTGTTGCTACAGGCCAGGATGGGATACTATAGATCACATTTTTATCTCTGGACACATGGCTAGTCACATATGGAAGTATTTTTCTGACTGTTGGGGTATACAACACAGCAGCAACCCAATGAGGAGCAATATGATGAAATGGTGGCTGGCTAAACCAAATAATGAAGTCCATAAACTATTATTGCAAGCTACTCCTATATTTATTTGTTGGAACTTATGGAAGAACAGGTGTGCTAGTAAATATGGTGGCAAAAAGTCTAGCAGTACTAGAGTGAAATTCTCAGTCATCAAAGAACTCTACATGCTGATCTTCACAGATTTCCCTTACATTAGTTGGCCAAATGACTGGAAGGAGCTAATAGCTATGGTGGAAAGATGCAGCCATGAAATGAAAATCATCCAAGTCAGTTGGCACAAACCAGCATACCATGTGGTTAAACTGAATACTGATGGAAGTGCCTTGGATAATCCTGGAAGAATTGGAGCTGGGGGTATCCTAAGAGATCATAAAGGAAACATCCTTTATGCATTTGCTGCACCACTTGGAATTGGTTCTAACAACCAAGCTGAGGTACAAGCTGCAGTCATAGGCATTACTTGGTGTATTCAACATGGCTACAGCAGGGTTCTACTGGAGGTTGATTCTGAATTACTTGTGAAATGGTTAAAACAAGAGATCACATCTCCCTGGAACATCAGGAAATACATCACAAACCTGCAGGAGATGATCATAATGCTGGATCTCTTTCAATGTAAGCACATCTATAGGGAGGCTAATTTTGTTGCTGATACACTCTCCAAGCATAGCCACAGTGTAGATAGCATGGCTCAATTCTACAGTGTTCAACAGCTTCCTAAGGAAACAAGAGGATATTACATCCTAGACAAGATGGGGATGCCAAATTTTAGGAGGACAAAACTGAAGAGGATCAAACAACCTCCTTGATTTGCATACCAATAATAGTAGTACAGAACTCCCTATGTATAAATTCATAGGTAGGAGTTTTGTAAAGGGGACAATCTCCCTTACTTATTGCATTCCTAGAGCAATCAACCTACCCCTAGAGGTAAGGATTAGAATAGATAGCTTCTTTTTTCTTTTCATTCTTGCTTGTGTAGGTATCAGTAGATTTGGAAAATGGGAACCAACAATTGCAAGCCAGGCAAGGAAAGCTGTAGTGATGCAGCACAGGAACCAGCAATGGGAATCAGCAATCAGGAACCAACTACAAGTAATTAGAATATTGCAGAATTGCTTGTATGTGTGTTTTTCTGTTGGTGGGTGCAGGTACCATAGGGAGCTGGTTCTGAGTACAACTAAGGGTCCTCTCTTGGGAGAAGCCTGCAACAACATGCAATTTAACCTCATTTACTATGGAAGTCACATGGAGCTACAAAAGAGTCTCCAGCAGCCTGTACACCTATCCTTCTTGTTTGGCTTCTTGTCACTTGTCTTTACAGGTTCAAAGTATCTCAACAAAAGAGAAGCAACAACCTGGCATGCTAGGACTTCACCAAATATTCAGCCTCTCACTAATGCTAACACCTTCCCTGCAACACCTGTAACTGAGATTCAGCAGGGTAAGATGTGCAGGGTGAGTTGCAGCAGGTGGACTTGTTCAATGCCCCCCAAACTTTGCAGGATGTTAGAATATATTATTTTGACAAGCCCCAAGAAGTTTCAGCCCAAACGGATAATTGGAGGCGTTAGGCGAGCGACATGGAAACATTCAGCTGCCTTAGGCCTAAAGAGAGGGTCTTTAGTAATTTGGACCCTCCAACTTGGGAAACAAGTCTTCAAACTTTTCAGGACTAAAGGAGAGGATACATATGCTAAATCCATAAAGTTTCAACCCAAATGGACAATTGGAGACGTTAGTCGAGCGACTTGGAAAATGATAACACTCTCCAAAGCTCTTACTGAGGTCCCTTCTTTATTGCTAGTCTGTGTACATTATTTTTTGTTTGGGCTTGTTTGTTGTATTATTGCAGGTGTCTGGAGTAATATATTAGCATTCTTCAACAACAAATACATAGACAAGAGCACAAAAACAACTTCCAAACACCCTGCAACCTCTAAGCTTCAGCAGGGCAGCAGGTGCAGGGTGTGGAGTAGCATGTGGACTTGTCCAATGCCCCCCAAACTTTGCAGGAAGTTAGAATATATTATTTTGACAAGCCCCAAGAAGTTTCAGCCCAAACGGATAAATGGAGGCGTTAGGCGAGCGACATGGAAACATTCAGCTGCCTTAAGCCTAAAGAGAGGGTCTTTAGTAATTTGGACCCTCCAACTTGGGAAACAAGTCTTCAAACTTTGCAGGACTAAAGGAGAGGATATACATGCTAACTCCATAAAGTTTCAATTCAAATGGATAATTGGAGACGTTAGTCGAGCGGCTTGGAAAATGATAACACTCTCCAAAGCTCTTACTGAGGTCCCCTCTCTATTGATAGTCTGTGTATATTATGTTTTGTTTGGGCTTGTTTGTTGTATTATTGCAGGTGTCTGGAGCAATATATTAGCATTCTTCAACAACAAATACATAGACAAGAGCACAACAACATCTTCCAAACCCCCTGCAACCTCTAAGCCTCAGCAGGGCAGTAGGTGCAGGGTAGGGAGTAACTTGTGGACTTGTCCAAAGTCTCCCAAACTTTGCAGGATGGTAGCATATATATTTTTGATAAGTCCCAAGAAATTTCAGCCAAAACGGATAATTTTAGACGTTAGGCGAGCGAGCTTGAAACAATCAGCTGTCTTAAGCTTAAAAAGGAAGAAATTTGCTAAATGGAAGCTCCAACTTGGGAATCAAGCCTTCAAACTTTGCAAGGCTAAAGTAAAGAATATATATGCAAACCTCATGAAATTTCAGCTCAAACGGATAAGTGGAGACGTTAGTCGAGCGACATGGAAAATGCTAACAGGCTCCAAAATCCTATTTGAGATCCATTCCTCTCTACTAACCTGTATATGTCTATGCTTGTCTTTGGTTACTTGCTGTGTATTTGCAGGTTGTTGGAGACTTACACCAACATGCTTTAACATCAAAATCATAGAGGACAACATCTGCAGCAGCTCAACACCTGCAGCAGCCCAACACCTGCAACACCTGCAGCAGCTCAACACTTGTTTGCTTTGTTGCTTGTCTTTGGTTGACTTTCTTTGCTTAGAACCTATTTGGCACTGCTATGAGGGCTGCAGTAACCTTGGGCTTATATGGAGTAGCACACTCAGCTGGCCAACCACACTCTCTATTATCAACACACCCCAGCACCAACCTGCAGCAGACAAGGAACAAATCCAATCCACCTATGCCTTCTCTAATAACTCTAATAACACAACACTTGCAGCAGCTCCTTTCTTGCTGGTTCTTGTTTG
This sequence comes from Solanum dulcamara, assembly GCF_947179165.1. Lineage (NCBI taxonomy): Eukaryota > Viridiplantae > Streptophyta > Magnoliopsida > Solanales > Solanaceae > Solanum > Solanum dulcamara. The sequence continues at coordinate 18,428,818 of NC_077239.1, forward strand.
TGGTGTAGATGCAGATGTCAGGATGAACTCATCAACATGTGTTTCCAACACCTACATAGAGCACAGCACAGATACAACCACCAAAACAAATACCTTCACTAAGAGGCCTACACAAGGACTATGCAGAGCAGCAACTTCCTTCTGGATTTTGTGGTTGTTTGGTTGCTTGTATTTGGCTGTTTGTCTTGTTGGTTGTGTTTGTCTATGCAGGTACCTCAGCTTCACCCCCCTCCAGGAGAATGCATTGATCTCCATGACCAGTCATTCTCAGCTTCACCAATGCAGCTGGCAGACTGCTAAAAGGACTGCAGTATCTTGGGGCTGCTTTGGAGCAGCACCCTCAGCTTGCCAAACACATTCTCCACTACTAACACACTCCAGCAACAACTCCATCAACCTGCAGCAGACAAGAAACATATACAAGTTTGTTGGTTTTGTTATTTTGTGCAGGTGCTCCAAGAGGCCTAACCACCTCAAAACAAAGACCAACAAGCAGCCTAGGGAACCTGCAGCCACCTGCAGATTGGCAGCCTTGGATGCATTCCATCAACAGCTGCAACAGCTCCACCAACTTGCAGCAGCCAAGGAACAAATACAAGCTAATGCTACAGCAGCTTGCACACCTCTTTGGTTGAATGTATTGTTGGTCTTGTTTGGCTGTGCAGGTACAGGTCTGCAGCAACCATACATTTGGACCACCATGCAGCTACTTCCTTCCTTTCAACCTCCATAGCTGGTAATCATGATGCTGATACAAAGGCACACTTCACCTGGATTTACTTGGTACGACAAGACTAAAAGGAGCAAAGATGAAAGGAATTTCCCATCCCATGCGAGATAGAAGTTTCGTATGCTTGTTCTTCTTCAATGTAGCTATGTCTGGTACGTAGCATAGTTGAATAGGACTAGTGTAGGTTACTTTTCTTTTTTCTCATGGAAGGGGAGAGTCTCCCTCATTTATGCTTTCATAGTTGAATTGTACCGGGAGGAGTCCTCTCACAGGTTTAATGCTTTCTAGTTATAGTTAGTTTCTTTTTTGTATCGGGGATGAGTTAGCCGACCTTAATAGGTTAGCCGACTTATGAACCACCATAGGATCGGAGGTAAGGTTTATGTCCCCCTCCTTGTATTTTTATTTTGATTATTTATGTTAAGGCTTGGGGGTGTTGCTTAACCCCTGACTGTGCACGAGAGGTGGGAGCCTCGTGTAGGGTCTGTTCCCGTAAAAAAAAAAAAAAAAAAAAAAAAAAAAAAAAAAAAAAAAAAAATATAGGATAGAGGCAATGCCTCTCTTTTCCAAAAAGAGGACTTGATGATTGGATCTAAATAAGTGATTTCCTTTACCCTTTCAAGGTATTGGATGGATATGGTAACGACATTGCTACGTTGTATCATCACTAGCTCATGAGTGATGGTTTTCAGTTAAAGAAACTCCCCAAGAGTAAAATATTATATTTCATATACTGAGTTGTATTATTATTTCATATCCTTTAAAGCAATGTGTTATTCTATTTCATGATTTATTGAGTTGAGTCATTTTAGAGAGAGACCTTGAGTTGAGTTGATCTGAGTTGAGAGTCTTTGAGTAAGTTTTCTTCAAGATATTTTACAGACTCATACTTTCTATATACTGATACCCTTTGGCCTGCATCATGAAATGATGTAGATACAACTCCTAGGTATCACCAAATGGTGCTCCATTGAAGATTGTGTTCCTTTCTAATAGTGGTGAGACCTCCTTGCATTCAGAGGAATCATTTTATTTTGTTTCTTACTTTATTGAGTAGTTTCTTTTATTAGGTAGCCATGGACTTATTATTGGCACCTTCTGAATAGTGATAGAGGCTACATAGATAGATAGTGAAGTGATGGTATTGTGTTAAATATTTTTAGTTCTCAAAACTATTATTTGATTTGAAGTTGACTTAAAAATTATTTCTAAATGAATGCCCTTTTCCCATATAAAGTCTTCTGCTAAATGAATGAGTGTGTGATCGGACTAAGTGATTCACTTTGGGACTAGAAATGGTCTTCAAGTGTTGTCCATGCCTAAGGTACCCTCTCAGGGTGTGACAAATGGGCTCATATAAAATCTTCTGAGACTTAACATTTTTTCCAAATTCCAAGACTCACCTGAATACCTTCTATGGATCATAGGACCTCATACGGTTTGTAGGTCGGATTGTAGAACCTGCTCCGACAAATTTTCTGCAAATTTTATTTTCCAATTAAACTTTTCAAATTTTGAGATGTTATAATTTTGTGATTTTGTGGGACATGTTTCATTTATTATTTGATTCAAGATATTTTTATTGTGAATCCGTATTATGGTGTATCTGTTGAAATATGTGTTAACTTGTATTACTATTCTATAGTTACTTGTTTTCTTTCATGTTTTAAAATGGGCAGTATGATCCTACCAATATACTTTGGTTGTGTAATGATGGTACACTTGCTCTTTTCTTGTTGACTACAGGGCATATTTAGGGGGTTGATAAGATATTTTCGTTGAGAGATGTGTAACCATCTGAATCCAAGGGTTAGCTACTCTTCTAGGCTACCATGGGTTCTTCTCCATTCCTTTGTCCATCATTTTGGACATAGGCATTTTATACTATAGGTTTATGTTTTTCAAGAATCAAGGTTGCTTACCCATTCTTTACTATTTCGAGTTTTGGTACAATGATATTCAGATTCTAGGAATTTATTTCTGTAATTGTTTTTGATGGTTTGACTGAGTTTATGGGAACTTGGTCCTTTACTTTCTAAATGGTTCCCTAGTGTCTTATAATGACTTGCTTATATAATTAGTCTTGATGGGTTAAGTTGGGTTAGTAATTGGTTCTCCTAAGGGGGGTTAGTGTGGGTGCCACTTACAGCGGGTCAAGATTGTGACACAAAGTTGAAAATAGAATAATACACAAGAATTGAGTAGAAAATATAAATAGAGAGAGAGGGAGAGAGTTAAGAAAAAAAATCAAATTTGAACTTTCAAATTTCAAATTTCTAATTCACAAGGGTTACAATTATTTCAAAATTAAATCAATAACACTATACTACAAGATTAGATTTCAATTTTCAAATTTCAAATTTAATTCAAGTTAGAGAAGTTAATATTTTTAAAAATAAAAAATTGCAGGACCTCTGAAAGAGCCCCAAGCCCATCCCGTTTAAAGTTTGTCACTCAAACCCAGCTCGAACTGGGCATCACGACTCCTAGAGTTAGACTGGACATGGGATGGGTCGGACATTGATTTTGGTACCCAAAAAAAGAACTAGGACTGATTCATTTATGTGACTTCAGATCGATCTGAAATCAATACCCGATTGTAAAAATAATTAATGGGTCAGGTCGGTCCAACCAGGCCCACTTGACAGCCTTACTCCAAATTGCGATATATTTTCTTTTGAAGAAGACACAAAAAATGTTAAGAATCCATATAGAAAAACCAAAAACATAAGTGGGTTCACTTATGCAACTTTCTTTTTTAAAATAAAAATATAATTCAAGAAACTCCTAAAAAGAATTGAGTCAACTTACTTTAAATTATTAGGCTAAGACATGATCAATTCGATTCAGTACTTAACATGTATATTCATTATTAAAAAAAATGCCACACAAAAAGGTATTAGTTTATTGCTTTGACAACATGAAAAACTTATTATTGATATCTAACTTAGTCGGTTCAAATTTTTCAAGTGTCGACACTATTAAATAGGGCATTTCAGAGGAGAATGACCACACACACTCACTACAACTAGAAGTTGAACTAAGAGTATACACTATATTATTATTAAAGAAAAAAGATTTAAACAAAATACTCTTAAATTATGTGGTAGATAATGAAGTTTTATTTGTAAATCCATACTAAATTTGGGTAAAATCTTAAATTCATGATACATTGACCAAGTTATATTATTGGTTAATCAAGTCGAATAATATTATAGCTAAAATAATATGACTTCAATTAAATTCAAATTACATTTGGATCAATCTGTTATGTTGACAAGACGGCCACAACTCATGCTCTTCTAGCCCAAAATTCTCTAAAATTACTTAGAGAAAAAAATACCCCCAAAACCATAGTTCACGCTGATATAAAGGGGACTTCATAGGATTAGAAAGACATAGAAAAGATCTGCTCTTCAATGATAATTCTCAAGTCTTCCGCATACAAATAAATCTTCCTCTCCAAGTAGTGAGCCGCAAGTATTTCATCGATTCAAGAACAAAGTAAAGATATTGAGTGAAAGATCATGAAGATAAGGATAAGAGGATCACATATTTGTCTATGTATTTCATAAAGATTGTAATCTTTACATAAATTATTAAAATATATATATCATTGTTTGTCACTATTTCCTTTATTGATTGCTATTTTTTTGGAATGAGACATAGTTGCTTACAAATTGACACTCCCAGTGGGACAATATTTACCTATTATATTCTCTCTTCAAAAAAATCAAAGTTCAAGAACATTGAGATGGCTTCTTAAAATGTCAACTCGAAATCCGCATTTGCAAAAACTATTGGATCCAATTCTCTGTTGATGTGGAAAACATCCTAGATGTTACTGTGGAAAGCATGGGACCAATCACAAGGAACCAAACCAAATTAGTAGGACAATAAGCCTCACAAGTACAAGTGCAATCCAAATTTATTGTTGTCTTTGGTTCATCTTCAAAAAGTGTGAAGTCTCCCGCAAACGCTGCAAAAGAAGAAAATGACATCACCAAAATAATTGAGAGGGTTATTGCCCAATTTAGCTTATCTACATGCAAGAAGTCCTTTACTGTAGCCGATGATGATGTCTTAGGCACTAGATCTACTTTGCATAACATATTTGCATCTCATGTTTGGAAAACTCGATGTTATTCTCCATCATCTACAATGGTGATGCATGTGATGATGACTAACGCTTCATCTGTAGTAGATCAATTTACGAGCTTGACAAGAGCTATTGCAGGTTTGACCAAATATGGTTAAGATCAAGATGCTCAAATTGTTAACAGACAAAATTGAAGATATGATAGATGAAAAATCCAGTAATCCACCTGGAAAGAGTCTGCAAGTACAATAAAATAGTTGATCAACTAACAAAGAAATTGGAACATGCTATGGATATCCAAGTTTTTTTGAAGGAATGATTCCAATAGAACAAATCTCAAAGTTCATAGTAAGGTCCATTATGGATAAATACGAGGTTGATGTAAAATCCTCTCTAACACATGCGAGACCATACACTGGAAGGATTGATAACTTGAAGATGCCTTCCATTTATCAACCCCCAAAATTTACAGTTCAATGGTAAGGGAAGTCTGAAGCAACATGTGACACACTTTATTAAAACATGTAACAATGCTGGAACATTTGGTGATTACCTTGTCAAATAATTTGTTCATTCCCTTAAGGGTAAAGCTTTTGATTGGTACATACAGCATGAGTCTGGTTCCATAGATAGTTGGTAACAAACAGAGCAAGAATTCCTGAATCGCTTCAATAGATCAAGAAGTACAATAAGCATGGTGGAACTTACAAACATATGTCAGCAAATATGAAGAGCCATTTTTTGACTTCATTAACCGATGGAGGCATGCAAGTCTAAAATCTAAAGATAGACTTAGTGAATTTGTGTGTATAGAGACGTGTATTCAAGGTATACATTGGGGTCTCCGCTATATTTTGCAAGGCATAAAGCCTAGAAATTTTGAAGAAATTGTCCATTTGCACTCATGATATGGAGTTAAATATTGCATCTATTGGAACTAAAGCATCACTTTTCCACAAACTCGACAAACATAAAAAAAGAAAGAATTAAAGAAAGTGGAGAAATATTTATCCAAGGCTAAAAATAAACAGTCCACAAATATCAATGATTCTCCTATGAAGTTCACCACAAAGGTAGGTGTAATGACTCTCCATGTCATTTTCTTCATTCTCCAATATTTTTAGTATTTAGACCTTTCCTGTCGCAACCCCAAGTTATTTATGACTTATTTGCACTGATAATTTGGTCGCTTGATCTTTCGTTTGGGTTTTATATTTGTTTCCCTGTTCTAGAGCTTATAACTTAAAAGTTGACTTTCATCATAACTTCTGGAAAATGACCTCAGAATGAAAATCTGATGGTTCCAACAGCTCTAGAATGGCCAAATTAGGCTAGTAGCATGGTCGGTATGAGTATCGAGGCAATCGACATAAGTTTAGGACCATTTGGCTCTTTTGCCTTCGAAATTTAGCTTATAGTTGACTTTATCCAACATTCTTGAAAAACATGCTTGGATAAAAATTCTAACAATGCGGTTAGCTCTAGAATGTCAAGTTTGGTCTAGAATGTCCCTTTGTTCGCTTCCCAAGGCTTCCAGTCTAATCCCGAGGCTCATTGTCAATTTTGGCTCAAAATGCACTTGGATGTGGGACCCATTTTTAGTCATGATGAGCCTGTATGAAATTTTGACTACTCTATTGATTCTGGAATATCAAATTTGTTGGGGTAGCATATCTCATTTTCACGCACGGGATTAAGAATGAATTTCGCGCACCCCATCGAAATATTTCAACTTGAGAAAACTCAACTTTTTAGCTGATATCTGGTTCATGGAGATTTTTTCTCCGCAATTGAGGGCCCCTGGCCGCGTTCGTGGAGATCTAGGAAATTATTCTCCGCATTCGCAGAGCCGTGGCCAAGTTCGCGGAGGTGTGCCTCTTTTGCCTCCACGTTCGCAGGGCCTTGGCCGCGTTTGCGGAGTCTTAAGTATTTTGCCTCCGCGTTTGCGGGAACTTGGCCGCATTCGTAAAGGTCAAGCTCGCTGACCTTCACGTTCGCAGGCCACTTCAGCCGCGTTCGCAAAGGCCAAAGTCCCGGTCTTTTAATAAAGACCAAGGACGATTTCAGCATCACTTGTAAACTTCCAACTTCGATTTCTCCTCCATTACTCAACAAATATTGACGATTTAAGGGCCTAAATTAAAGAGAATTTTGTGGGGAATCCAATGGTCAACTCGGAAACTTGAAGGGAAGCTTTGTGTGAGGTTAATTTACATAATTAGTTACTATTATAATCATTTTTTAATTGAATTTTTATTGAACTTTGAGAGATTGTATCTTGATCATATGATCTACGTTTTCAGTAATTTTGAGGCTAATAATGGGGTTTTTTGCAAGGAATGTCGTGGTATAATTTGTTTGGATTGGGAGAGTTTGGTTTTTGAGTAATCTCTAATAAAAGTTGCTACCATTTTGCCCTTTAAGCTCAAATTATGAGAATTTTTTTGCATGCTCATTTTGCATCGTTCCCCAACCCCGTACTATGTATCAATTTTATTTTTGAGGTGGGGTGCTGTTATGGACTAGTTTTTAGGGTCAATTCTAGAATTTCGAACACGGGTCCTACATTTCCCATTTTGGACCCCAAAATTGGCCTGTCTCCAAATTTGATAATTTTAGCATCAAAAAGATCATATTGATGAAGGGATTAGCATTTTTTAGTGTGGCAGCATTTAGAGGTAATTCAGAAGGCTAGAGCTTCATCATGATGGATTTGGAGTGCGTGTGATCGGCTTCTAGGTAGGCTATGGTCTCCCCCTTTTGGATGGACTCTATTAGATATCGTTTATATATTTAACATGTGACTTAGGTAAGAATTTGCTGAGATTAGCGTTCTCCTCATCCGATTCGATTTTCTTGTTCCCTAGTGAGTTTGAGGCTAAAAGAGTCCCATAATATTCTTAGATTAGGTTATGGGCCTTGGTTGTTGTTGACTTAGCATTATTATCCTATTTAGGATTATTATTGATGGCCTTAGGCTAGGTTTGATCTTAGGTGATTTGCCAGGTGTTTATTTCCCTCTTAACTAGGCATAGCTTTCGGTAGGGCTTATTATGGATTTTTGATAGTTCATGTAGCCTCTGGGGATCGTTGTAGATGTAGGTTTAGCTTAGCTATGCTCTTTGGAAAATAATGTGGCATATTTTGGGGTAAGGCATCGATCCTAGGTATATTTCTCCCCTATATGATTATGAGCCATGTCTCGATTATCTCACTTTTGTTTAGCAATAGGCTGATAATATCACCTTACCTATTATCTATTGTTGGGCCCAAGGCCATATCCGAGGAGCGATTAGATCCCAGGTTAGTCCCTTGACTCATATATGTGCTAGGACTTGGTATTTCCTTTATGGCTGCATGTATTTTGTTTGGATGCTAGTAATGGCATGCTTGCATTGTTTGAGCATTCACTCATTTTGTGATAGGATCCCAGTATTGACATTTTGAATTTTCACTACTACTTTTGAGAAGTTTTTCTCTCATTGTTTCTATTTTAAAATGGTTTTAATGGTTTCTTACGATCTGGATACTTGGTCGCTGGTTTTGGAAGCTTATGAGGTGTTAGGGATGTACTCAGCTTTACTTGGCTATTCGGCGCCTCGACACCCTTTCTTAGCCCATCGATTCCCCCGAGTTTGCTCTTTCTAGTTGGGCCATGCCCCTGGATGTTTAATGGCTGAATGGACTGCCCCTTTTCAAGGTACTCAAGGTTGAGGTTACTGGTTTACTGATGTTTAACGCGGCGTCGCCCTTTCTATATCGGCTTGGCTTCTCACTCTCTAGTACCACTATATGGATACTATTTATCTATGTATGACCTTGTTTGACACCAAATAGTGTATATGGACATCTCACGTCCCCTATAGGCCCTTCTAGCTAGTGCACCACTGAGTTGGTTTAGGGAGTCGCATGGGTCCCACCTGGCTGGCCGGGAGCCTGGGTGGGTCTTTACACTTATCATTTTTGATCTCTGAGAGACATTAATGATGTCACTGGTTTTTACTACAGACTTGCATTCATTAGCATCACCTATCACCACTATAGTTGTATGGTATGGCCCACCAGTTTATAGGGGCCGGGGGTATGTTTGTCCATGTTTGTACCTTCCAGGGGTATGGCCATCCGATCGGTTATTATCTGATTATACTTGTTCTTTTCTCTTGTTGTACTTGTAGTTGGTACCTGTGGGTTGTATTTATAGTTGGTCTATGCATTATTTGAGTTGGATGGCGATTAGTCCTTCCTACTAGGCTCAGTCAGAATAGTTCCTATGTGATTATGTAGTTAGAGGTGCTAGTTAGCACTGTATTTTCATTAGTAGACCCCTATGACACATTCTTCCTGTTAATAGTTGTTGGATTGCATTTCAGGTGCATTCTTTGACTATTTTCCTTTATCTATATTCTCGGTCTTCTTGTCTTATTTTCTGTCATTATTGTGATAATTTCTGATTAGTTACTTGTGTTGTATTTACCTGATTATATGTTAATTATACTTACTTTATATGTGGAGCTCAGTCGGCCTATGACTACTAAGTATCATTCATTTGGTACTCACACTACATTTCTACCCCTTTCAGATCATATTATGGGTTATCGCTATTGATTTGGACTAGTGCGGAGCATCTTCTAATTCAGAGATTTGGTGAGCTCTTGGCATTTGGAGTTACCTATTTCCATCTCTGCCATTACATTCTTTCGAAGACTGTCTATAATCATATTGTATTTGTAAAGGCCTTGTACTTCTATTTTGGTTTAGATGCTCGATTACTGACTGATGTCAGGTCTTGGTGTGGTTTCTTATATTTATTTCAGTTGTCCTGTTTCTTTGCATTACTACTTCCTTTCCACTTTATTTATTCATCTTCTGTTTGATAGACTGTTGTCTTTGGTTCCGGGCTAAGGATTTAGGGTTAGGTTTACTTGCTGGTGGGTGTTAACAGGTGTCATCACGCCCTATGAAATTGGGTGGTGACATTAGGAAATAAGCAGAGCATAAAGGAATCTTATTTTAAAGATAGGACAAAGAAAAAGTTGACCTTAAAGGAAATGCACTAGAAGGATTACCCATTTCTTGACTCAAATGTTGTTGCAATCTTTTATGAACTCTTTGAGATGAAACTTTTAGAGTTACTAGAGATGAAATGATCAAATAAAGCAGGGAGGAGTGATGATCAAAAATACTGTAAATACCACTAGTTTGTTTGCCACCCATTTAGAAATGCTTCGTCTTTAAGGATAAAATTATGTACTTAGATCGCGAAGGGAAGATTGAATTGAAGATGAGAAATTATGTTCAAACTAAGTATTGTCTTTGACTTACTCAATCTGGTCATGACCTACAATTTGGTTGAAGGATATGGGGAGCAAGATGTTCTAACCATAAATATGATAGGAATGATTAAGTTTGGAGACTTTAAGCCCATTAATGTAAATGAGTTGTTGTCTCTTCCTATCACGACCAGAACCTAGGGCCTAAGCGTAACATGGCGATTGAGAACCCAAAGGATCCCAATCAATCCATCTTATCATACATCGCATACATAAGGTAAAATACATAATGAAATAAAGCGGAAGAACAACTCAACAATGAAAGTCTAAGGAATGAGAAATACTCAATCAATGTCCAAAATAAACTACATTGCTTGCAACATCTAAAAATTCCTCTAATTCTATACTTGATGGGGGCTTTAGAAAATGCTCCTAGCTCACCTATATCATAAGAGTAAAGTCAAAGAGATCAACGTAAAGAAGAACATCCTCGGTAAAGGAGGACTAACCAAAGACAACTTATGAATGTTATGTCAACTCTACCCACAAATAGGATAAACATCGTTCGTCCCAACATTATGAGTCAATGTAGGCAAAACATGTGTTAGTACATAGAAGGTACTAAGTATGCGAGGTATGCATGAATAATATGGCATAGGATGCATGAAAAATAATAATGAGTATGAAACAACTTAAAAGCATTTAAAATATCATAAACAATTATGGTCAACGCATCACAAAACATTATAGTAACCTTTTTATCTTTGCATGTAAATTGAATGTGGAATAATACCTTTAACCAACATATTAAGACCATGCAAGCTATAACATGGAAATCCGATGTAACTCCCACATTGAGAGGAGAGAGGCTACTTGCCAAGGTAGAATTCGTGAGAACAACTTTAACTTTGTGAGTAATATGTGGATCCACTAGCTAGGAAATAAAGGCAACTTACAAGGGCAACGCAGTTTGGAACTTTAGATTGCTACTATGATTACTTTGATAACTAACTATGTTACCGAACAGATCCCCAACTAGAATTCTTCTCGGTGCTTAGTCAATGTCCCAACGTAATTCATTAGTAACGTAGGAAAATCATCATGAAATTAGTCATTAGAGTAGCTCATTAACTTTAGTGATGCATAGGAATCTATAAAATTTGGTGAGAATGGTACTTATCACCATCATAAACATGATTGTGTGAGAATTATCCTTACGATACCATAATAAATTTCTTGGATCATAATTGATCCTTATCATAACTTTCATCATTAAATCATAAATCTCAACTTCATTCATACATGCTTCTCTTTGAAAATTATTGAACCAATAATCAAAACTCATGTAAATCATCATTGAACTTGATAACCATAATTGAAGTAGCTTTATGCATGGGCATTCGTAATTCAACTTGAAATAATGCAATTAGTGTAAAAACATGATTAGGATGATCATTGATAACAATAAAGAACGAAATTAAAACACCCCTATTCAATTCATCAAAACTAGGGTTAAAAACCAATGAAATTTATGAAGATGTTGGAAGCAAACATTGGGACTCCATGGGTGAAAGGAACCTATGGATCAATCCCCATATACCTGGGTGAAATCAACTCAAAATTGAAGAAGATTCTTGGTGAATTGAAACCCTAGATTGAAATTTGTAGGAGAACCTTGGAGAGAATTTCCTTGATCTCTACTTAGGGAGATTTTTAAGAATGATTTAGAATATGGGGAATTTTTAAGGGTTGGGTAGTTATAGGCTTGAATTTTTCCATAGTAGTGTCTAGGTTCATTGAACCGAACTTGGAATAAGACATGAATACCTTTTATTAAAACTAAACTTGGACCTACGGATTGACTTTTATAACTCATCCTCAAGTCTACGAATTGTAGACTCGAGTCATCGTGCAGGGTCCTGAATTTCCTAATATTTAGGAGCCTCTAATGTTGCATTTATGAGTCAAGATTATGACACGTATGGATTGTAGGTTGTAGACCTAACTCGTCCTACAGGTTTTGAAAACCTACAGTATATGAGTCTCTAAAGTTTTGTTATGAGTCATTCTTACGACTCATAAACAAGACTACGACTTATCCTATTGAGTCATAGGACTTCTACTGAGAATGGTCTTGAACAAGCTCTAGGGTTCACTCTACGAGTCATAAAGGAACTCGTAAACTTGAGATCAGTCAATGTTTTCTTGAGTTTTCCCTTTGAGCCAACTTTCTGACTTCTAGGGTCTTACAATATCTCCTCCTTGGGAATATTTGTCCTTAAATGATATTCAACTAGCATACAAAATACATGAAAAGAGGAATTGCAACCCAAGATCCATACAATGACACTTTAAAATGTATAGAACATGAGATTTTCAAACTTAACATAAAATATGACTTAAAATCAGTCTTTATGAACATGCATGCATATAAATAGACATAGGAGAGACTGAATACATAGGTGTTTAATCGATTTGAATAAGAAAAACTTACTACCTATTGAGTAGAGAGAAAGATATTCGAGTATCATTTCATCATATCCGCCTCCGCCTATGCTTTAAAAATAACACTCTCTACTTGTTGATTTCTCCACAATACTTTGACGGATATAATCTCTTTGTTTTTTAGCTTCTTTACTTGCCGGTCTAAGATTTCCACCGAAACTTCCTCATAAGTCAAATTCTTTTCAACACTCACATCTTCCAATGGTACAATGAAATTCGAATCATCCACAAACTTTCTCAACATAGATAAATAAAAAACCTGGTGAACCATAGCTAACTCAAACGACAAATCTAACTCATAAGATACCTTGTCAATATTTCTCAATATCTTATAAGGTCCAACATACCTAGGATTCAATTTCCCTTTCTTACCAAAATGCATTACACTCTTCTTGGGTGAAACCTTCAAATAGACCCAATCATCTACCTCAAATTTAAGCTCCATTTTCCTAACATGCGAATAGGACTTTTGACGACTTTAAGCCATCTTCAATCTCTCCCTTATAATTCTCACATTTTCCATAGAATCTATCACCAATTTGGGACCAATCAAGGCCATCTTACCTACTTCAAACCATCCCACAAGGGACCTACATCTTCTCCCATACAATGCTTCAAAAGGAGCCATTTGGATTCTAGAGTAATAACTATTGTTATAGGCAAACTCAATTAATGACACATACTCATCCCAATTTCCTTTAAAATCCATCAAACACACCCTCATCATATCATCTAAAGTTTGGATTGTCCTTTCGGCTTGACTATTGGTTTGAGGATGGTAAGCGATACCTAGCTTAACCTTTGTACCAAGACCCCTTTCAAAGGACTTCCAAAAATGAGAAGTGAATTGAGTACCTCGATCCGATATAATGGACAAGGTAACACCATGAAGTTTTACCAACTCCCAAAAATACAACTTAGCATAGTCTTCAGCATTCTATGAATCTTAACCAGTAGGAAATGAGCCGACTTAGTCATTCAATCCACAACAACCCAAATAGAGTCACGTTGTTTCTCAGTTCAAGGCGAACCTCTTAGAAAGTCCTTATTCACATCTTCCCACTTCCATGTAAGAATTTCAATGTCTTAAACTATACCTCCTAATTTTTGATGCTCGACCTTTACTTATTGACAATAAGGACATCTTGCCACAAAATCCGCTATGTCTTTTTTCATGCCATTCCACCAATACATTTCCTTCAAATCACGGTACATATTGCTGGATCCTGGATGAATCGAATACCATGAACTATAGGCCTCCTCTAATCTCAAATCTCTCAAACCATCAACATTAGGTACACACAACCAGCCTTGATAACGAAGTACACTATCTCCCTTTGGGAGAAATACAATGACTCTTTTGGCAACTGACTTCTTTAATTCTACCAATACCGGATTGTGATCTTGTTTGGCTTTGACATCTGCCACAAGAGATAGTTCGAAACCATTTTGAACAAAGAAACCTCTATCATTTGAATCGACCAACCGTATATATAATCGAGGTAATTTATGCACATCCTTAACCAACTACTTTTTACCCTCTTCAACATAAGAAACACTATCCATAGACAATAGACTAAGTGCATCGGCAACCACATTAGAATTACCTAGATGGTACAATACACTCATGCCATAGTCCTTCAACTATTTAAACCATCTCCTTTGCCAAAGGTTCAAGTCCTTTTTCTTAAACACATATTGTAAACTCTTGTGTTTGGTGAATATATCTACATGGAAACCATAAAGATAGTGTCTCCAAATCTTCAAAGAAAACACAACCGCCACTAGTTCCAAGTCATTAATCAGATAGTTCCTTTCATACACGTTAAGTTTCCTAAAAGAATAGGCTATCACCTTACCATGTTGCATCAAAATACAACCAAGACCAACCCTTGAAGCAGCATAATACACCACAAAGCCATCGAACCCTTCCAGTAGGGTCAAAATAAGAGCGGTTCTAAGACAATCTTTCAGCTGTTGGAAACTCTTCTCGCAATCTTCCGACCATTGGAACTTTACTTTCTTTTAAGTCAAATTAGTCAAAGGTGACGAAATCAACGAAAACCCAGCCACAAACCTTCTATTGTATTCGGCTAGGCCTAAGAAACTTCTAATATCCACAGGGGACAAAGGTCTTGGCCAATTCTTCACCGCTTCTATTTTCCTTAGATCAAGCTTAATCCTATCACCGGACACCACATGACCAAGGAATGAAACCTCCTTTAGTCAAAACTCACACTTATTGAATTTGGAAAATCATTGCTTATCCTTTTGAGTTTGTAATATAATTCTTAAGTGATTAGCATGCTCCTTCTCATTGTGAAAGTAAACCAAAATGTTATGAATAAACACAATTACAAACATCTCCAAATATTATTTGAACACCCTATTCATCAGGTCCATAAATATCGCGGAGGCATTGGTCAATCGAAACAACATAACTAGAAATTTATAATGGTCATATCTTGTTCGAAATGTTGTCTTAGGAATATCACACTCCTTTACCCTTAGATGATGATAACCGAAATGGAGGTCAATCTTAGAGAAATGAATTTCCCCTTGTAATTAGTCAAACAAATCATCTATCCTCAGAATTGTATATTTATTCTTGATAGTTACTTTGTTCAATTTTCGATAGTCAATAAAAATACACAGAGAACCATCCTTCTTTTGTAATAAATAAAATGGGAGTACCCCATGGGGATAAACTTGGCCTAACAAAACCTTTGGCTAATAAATCTTTCAATTGATCCTTTAATTGTTTTAGTTCTGCCAGAGCCATCAGTAAGGAGGAATAGAAATGGATTTAGTACGGGGAAGAAGGTTTATGCCAAAGTTAATTTCCCTTTCTGGAGGAACACTGAGTAGATCATCGAGAAACACATCCAGAAACTCATTAACAATAGAGACCGACTCTAGAGTAGAGGCTTCAGAATTTATATCCCTGGCCCTCACAAAATGGTAGATGCAATCTTTGAAAATCATTTTTCAATCTTTAAGGCACAAAATGAATTGACCCTTAAACACGAAATTACTACCCTTCCATTCCAAGACTGGATCATTTGAAAACTGAAACTTAACCACTCGGGTTCTACAATCAATAGAAGTATAACATGCATATAGCCAATCCATATCAAGGATAATATCAAAATAGGCCATATCAAGCTCAACTAGATCACATAAGGTAACTTTATGAAAAAACAAAATCGGGGAATTTCTATAGACTATTTTAGCCATAACTGAATCACCTATGGGAGTATAAATGAAAACAATCTCTAACAATTTTTTGAGGCCAACAGCAAATCTCATTACCGCATAAGGATTAACAAAAGACAAATTTACACCTGGATTAAGAAAAGAATAAACATCATAGTGAAATACTCATACCATATCAGTAATAACATTGGGGGTCTCCTCCACCTCTTGCCTACCATAAAAAGTATAAAAACAATTATTGCATTGACCACCCTTTGGTCGCACTGAGCACCTTATTGCACTTGGCCACCACGAGCAACTTGGTCTTAAGGACGACCATCTTTAACCCTACACTTCTTAGCATGATGAACTGGTTTTCCACATTTATAGCACATATTCAAACCCTCTAGATAATTTCCCTTGTAGTTCTTCCCAAACCTTTTGCATGCGGGGGTCACTTCGCCAATTGGATCACCTCCTTGAGGCTTAAGGTTGGCACTCTATCTTTGTCAAACCTTGGAGTAGTAGCATTCAAAGAACATTTACGAGAATACCTTTGGTAAAAATGAGGACGCCTACCACTTTCGGATCTAGAATGAGAGGAATCAGTATCATCGGTCCTTGCCCTTTTAGACTCCCTAGTTTTCTCCCTTAATTTCTCACCATCTATTTGCTCTGCATGGGTCACAAGTCTAGAGATATCCATTTCCTTAATCAACATGGACTTCTTACATTCCTTAGAAACCAAATCTGACACACCCGACACGAACTTGCCCATATGAGCTCTTGGGTGAGCAACCATGAATGGAGCATATCTTGATAATTGAGTGAACTTGAAGGCATATTCCCTCACACTCAAACCACCTTATTTAAGATTGATGAACTCTTGTATCTTGGCCTCCCTCAACTGCAATAGTAAAAAGTTATCAAGAAATACTTCTTTCAACTCTTCCCTAGTCACGAGATTCGCCTCTCTAGGACTCTTACCTTTTCATTGATCAAACCAAATTCGAGCAACACCCTCCAATTGATAAGTAGCCAACTTTGGCCTCTCAACAGGCTAATCCACACAATCTCCACAGTTTTATGAATGCTATCAACAAACTTTTGTGGATCATTTTCCACCTTAGAACCCTAATACTTTGGAGGATTCATTCTCATGAAGTCACCGACCCTTTTTGTCGCAGTACCCATACTTGGGTTCATGGGAGCAACTACCTCATGATTCGCTTGTGCATAACGTCTTGAGAAAGCACTTGGAAGGTCGTTTTGAACTTGGCATTGGAGACTTAGTCATTCAAGGGCTCATTTGGAGGTTGTAGCTCCTCCTCAACCACATTTCTTCGATCAGGGTATCTTTGTGGAGGCAATCATTATAAGGGAAATCCTTAGTGTACCACTCTATTGCACCACATAGATCATGAAAGAAATGAGATTTTACTAAGACACTTCATAGCCTCCTATTCATAAATGTGGCATACTTCACACCTACGAACAAGGTTCTACTTGACGCGGCATGTTAGACTCCCTAAGACACTCTTAAACCTTATGCTTTGATACCAAGTTTTTCATGACCAAAGCCTAGGGCCTAAGCATGACACGATGATCCAAACCAATCCATCTTTGCATACATCTCATACATAAGTTAAAAGACATAATGAAATGAAGCGGAAGAAGAACTCAACAATGAAAAACTAAGAAAAGATAAATAATCAACCAATGTCCAAAATGGACTACAATTCTTGCAACATATAAGCATGCCTCTAATTTTATACTTAATGGTGTCTTTATGACAAGCTCCAAGTTCACCCAAATCATAAGAATATAGTCGTGATCAACATAAAGAAGTCCCATCTTCGGTAAATGAGGACTCATAAATGATAACTTGTGAATGCTATGTCAACTCTAGCCACGAATAGGATGAACGTTATCCGCCGCTATATTATGAGACAATGCAGGCAAAATATGCGTTAGTACATAGAAGGTACTAAGTATGTGATGTATGCATGAACAAGTAATAGGACATGAACAATATGGCATAGGATGTATGACCAATCATAATTAACATGAAACAACTTAAAATCACTTGAAATATCATAAATACTTATGGTCAATACATCATAAAACTTCACAATAAATTTTTCATCTTTGCATGTAACTTGAATGTGGGATAAGACCTGTAACCAACATATTAAGACCATGTGAGCGATAATATGGAAATCTAATATAACCCCCACACCGAGAAGTGAGAGTCTACTTGCCAAGGTTGACTACATGAGAACAACTTTAACTTTGTGAGCTATATGAGGATCCACTAGCTAGGCCATAAAGGCAACCTATGGGGGCAACGTAGTTTGGAACTTAAGATTGCTACTAGGATTCCTTTAGGTAGCTAACTATGTTATTGGACCGAACCCCACCTAGAATTCCTCTCGGTACTTAGTCAATATCCCAACGTAATTCATTAGTAATGTAGGAGCATCATCAATAACTTCATCATGAAATTAGTCATTAGAATAGCTTATTAAAGTAAGTGATTCATAGGAATCCATAAACTTTGGTGAGAATGGTGCTTATCACCATTTTAAATATGATTGTGTGAGAATTGTCCTTATCACACCATGATAATGTTTTGTATCATAATTGATCATCATCATAACTTTCATCATTAAATTATAAATCTCAACTTCATTCATACAAGCTTTTCTTTGAAAATTATTGAACTCATAATCAAAACTCATGTAAATCATCATTGAACTTCTTAACCATAATTAAAAATAGCTTTATGCATGGATATTTATAATTGAATTTTAAATTATGCAATTAATGTAAAAACATGATTAGGATGATCCTTGATAACAATAAAGAATGAAATTAAAATAGCCCAATGCAATTCATCAAAACTAGTGTTAAAAACTAATGAAATTTATGAAGATCTTGGAAGATAACATTGGGACTCCATGGATTAAAGGAACTCATGGATCAATCCCCACATACATGAGTGAAATTATCTCAAAATTGAAGAAGAGCCTTAGTGAAATTAAAACCCTAGCTTGAAATTTGTAGGAGAGCCTTGAGGGAATTTCCTTAATCTTGTGTTAGGGAAATTTTGAAGAATGATTTAGAATAGGGGGATTTTAAAGGATTGGGTAGTTATAGGCTTGAATTTGTACATAATAGTGTCTAGGTTCATTGAACCAAACTTGGAAAAACACATGAATACCATTCATTAAAATTGACGGATTGACTTCTATGACTCATCCTCAAGTCTACGAATCATAGACTTGAGTTTTCGAGTAGGGTCCTAAATTTCCAGAGATTTGGAAGCCTTTGATATTTCATCTATGAGTCGGTATTACAACTCGTCATATGTATTATGGGTTGTATATCCAACTAGTCCTGCAAGTTTTGATAATCTTCAAAATTAGGACTCTCTGAAGTTTTGTTCGAGTAATTCTTACGACTTGTCAATAAGACTAAGACTTGGACTGTTGAGTCGTAGGACTTTTCCTAAGGATGGTCTTGAAAAAGTTCAAGAGTTCACACTAAATCTTTTCCTTATGAGTCGTAGGGACATCAATGAGTCATAGAGGTACTCATAAGCTTGAGGTCGGATAATGATTCCTTGAGTTTTCCCTTTGATCCAACTTTTGGGGTGTTACACTTCCTAATCTAATTGATGTGGTTTCCCTAAAAGAAGGATACATGAAAGAAGATGGATACCAAGTAGATCTTGATGATTAGGTCTGGACTCTTGTGACTCTATATAATGGCAAGTTTTCCTCTAGAGTCAACTAAGAAACACATTATGGAAAAGATTGTAAGGAGACCAAAATAAAAATATTCATTGTGGATTCAAGTAAGGAGAATATGAAGGTGCACCACTACCAAGAGTTGTACTGACCAATTATATTAGGAAAATATTTGCCAAGTTGACTTTACACCAAGTTCAAATATGATGGCATAAAAGCTCTATGTTGTAAAGTTGATGAGAAGAAAGCAAAAGATAAAACTTCACCATGTACATCACCAAAATACTTTGAAAAGTTATCTCTTGAAGTTGAGGATGGGTGCATGGCCAAAATCACATTCTTTAATGATGATCTTCTACTTGGTGGCACACTTCATAATCACCCATTATTCATGGTTGGTTTTATGCGTGATCAAAAGGTGAATAGAATCCTAGTCGATGATGGATCTACATTTAACATCCTTCTAATTTGCAGAGTGAAGAAACTTAGTATTTGGTTACATGTAATTGTTGCAAAGACTTCGTATAACATCTTACTTAGTAGGCCTTGAGTACATAAGAACAAAGTGGTCCTGTCTACCTATCACCAATGTATGAAATAATATGAGGATAGAGTTGCAAAAAGGATTATTGCAGATGATAATCCATGAACTGAAGGCAAAGTGTACTTCACTGATGGAAAATTTTACTTGAAGAAATATGGAACAAAAGTTGATGACATTGTGACCAAGAATGTTGATATCCTAAATAAGAAGGCTAAGGGTACTGTTGAAATGTAATGGTTCTAAGAACAAGTATCAGGGTATAAGTGCTCAAATTTTGAATAACAAAGCTACTATAGCATTGAGTAAGAAGAAGAGAGATACACTGAAAAAAATCAAGCTATGGAAGCAAAAAATCAATCTGACAACTCACAACAAAGAGAGAACTATGGCTTGGTTAAAGAATAAGCAGGGCTCTGTTTGCCCCTTTTGCAGATTCAATCAAATCCTACAGAGGTGTGCTCACTTAATAAGAGGGTTATATCAAGAGATCTGAAGGATAAATACAGAGTTTCTAATTTTGAGGAGGAAGAGGATCCTGATCAGAGGGAACAAAATCATGATGAGGAAGAGGAAACCAGTGCCCACCTCCTGAAGGCATTTGGTCCTATCATAGATACAAACATACAGGAGGAAATACAGAAATCTCAAAAAAGAATGGTGTGTCACCTAGGGGTCAACAGGAAAAAAAGAAAAAGAAGAAATAGGAAGACATCACAAACTCTTATAATGCTATTAGAAAGGTAGAATCAAAACAAGGTCCAAATCCCATAAATCTTGATGATTAGTACAATCTGCTGGAATGCAAGGAGTATTGACACTCAAGTTCCATTTTCAAACCAATCTCATCTCAACTTCTACAGAATTCAACTTATAATGGACAGGGCCACTCATAATACTAATAGTAAAATTTGACTTTTTTGGAATCAAGATGTGAATTGCTCCATTCTGGATCATGATGAACAACAAATTACTTTTGAGATCAAGCACGTTGCATGTCCTATTATCTACCTCATAACCTTTGTGTATGCTAAATGTAAGGACCATTTGAGAAGAGGTCTTTGGGAGAAACTACTGTAGCAGTCCAGCATAGACAAACCATGGTGTACCATTTGGGATTTTAATGCAATCACTGACATTGATAAGAAGCTGGGGGGGCCAACCTTATAACATGAATAAAAGCTTTGAATTCATAAGTATCATTGAAGCTTGTGGACTCATAGACTTGGATTTTTATGGTGCAAAGTATAAATGGTGTAACAACAGGGATAAAGATGCCAGGATCTGGAAGAGAATTGATAGAGCTATGGTTAATGATAGGTGGCTAGAAACAATGCCTATGACAACCATAACTCATCTTGCCTCCACTAGATCAGACCATTGCCTATTGCTCATGGACTGTACAGAGAGATAGAACAATGTTATCAAGTATTTTAAGTTCTTACACTACTGGGTTGACAATGATAACTTCTTTGATACTGTGAGAACATGTTGGGGGAGACCTGTTGCGGGAAATCCTATGAGAAGATTTCAGGAAAAAATAAAAAAGAGTGAGCAGCACTCTGAGTAATTGGTCAAGACAAGAGTAGGGGGATATATTTTCTTCTATCACTAAATTTGAGGGAAAAGTCAGAGATGCTGAGAATGAAATAATCAGGGACAACTCAGAAGATAATAGAACCAAGATAAACCAGATGAATGGCCAATAATCAAGTTTCTGGAGGTGGAGTAGTCCATCCTTAAATAAAAAACTCATCTTTAATGGTTTAAGGAAGGGGATGCCAACTCTAGTTACTTTCATGCTATTATCAAAGGGAGAAGGAGAAGATTATATATTCACAAAATTGATGATGAACAGGGTAACAAATTTCAAGGAGATGTAGAGATTGCTAAGGCTGCCTATGATCATTATAAAAAGATATTTACTAGGGATAACAAAAAGATCAATGAAGAGGTTTTTAAGTACATTCCTAGAATGGTCAGTGACAAACAAAACTAGTTGTTGCAAGATTTACCTACAAAAGAGGAGTTGAAACAAGTGGTTTTCTCTATGAGTGCTACCTCTGCAACAGGTTCTGATTGGATGAGTGGTAAGTTTTTCCAAGCTTGTTGGGACATTATCAATGAGGACCTGTTAGAGTTAATTCAGTACTTCTTTAATGGGCATCACATCCCTAAATACATCACCCATGCATGTTTGGTTCTACTACCAAAAGTAGACCATCCTAACAAACTCACTAATTTTATACTTATTTCCCTCCGCAACTTCACCAGCAAACTACTCTCCAAACTTCTTAGTAACAGATTGGCACCTATCCTCTCTCAACTTATCTCTAATAATCAATCTAGTATTTTGAAGGAGAGGAGCATATCTGAGAATATATTAGCTCAAGAAATTATTCATAACATAAAGAAGCCCAATATTGGTGATAATATGGTCATTAAGCTTGACATGGCTAAGGCCTATGATAGGGTCTCCTGGTCCTTTCTCTATCTTGTCAGGAGAAAGATGGGTTTTGGAGAAATTTTTATTGACATGGTATGGAGAACAATGTCCAACAACTGGTATTCAGTCATCATCAATGGTAGTAGGCATGATTTTTTCCACGCAACAAGGGGTCTCAAACAAAGAGACCCCCTTTCCCCAGCTCTTCTTATTCTTGGTGCTGAAGTGTTGTCTAGAATCCTAAACAACCCTCATCAGCACTACCTTTACACTGGATTCCAAATAGAGAAAAAAGGCCCTCAAATCAACCACTTGAGTTTAGCAGATGACACAATTATTTTCACTTCAACTTCCAAGTTCTCCCTTAAGCAGATCATGAAGACCCTATAGATGTATGAGGATACCTATGGGCAACTTATTAATAAGGAAAAGAGTCAGTTTTTGATCCCTGCTCACACTCATACAGATATAATTGACAGAGTAGTTTCCACCACTAGCTACAAATGCACACATGGTCCTATTTCTTCCTTGGGATGTCCATTGTATATTGGTAGGCAAAGGATCATTTATTTTACTAGTATGGTTGCAAAAGAGATTGCTAAAATCCAAGGGTGGCAGATAAAGATGTTGCATTATGGGGGTAGAGCCACTTTGAACAAAGAAGTACTTCAATCAATCCCTATAAACTTATTATCTGTTGTGACTCCTACCAGTACTACACTGAAGCAAATTAAATGCCTTATTGCTAATTTTTTCTGTGGTTGGGATAAGGAGAATAGGAAGTACCACTGGGCCTCATGGTAAATTCTTAGCTTACCATATGAGAAAGGTGGTATTTGAGTCAAAATATTGCAAGATGTCTACTTAGCCCTGCAATACAAATAATGGTGGATATTCAGGGCTAAGAGAACTCTATAAGGAGATTTTCTCAAAGCTAAATACTGTCAAAGAGCCCACACTGTTATTAAAAAGTGGAAAAAAGGTCAATCTCTCAAATGGAAGAATATAATGAAGAATAAGGGTGATATAGAGCCTCATATCCCGTGGACTTTGGATTCTGGGAGCTGCAGTTTCTGATGGGATGACTGGTTGGGTGTTCGTCCTCTAGCCACTTACAATGAATACATTCCAAGGATCAACAATTCTACTGTCTCCATGTTTCTGAGGAATGGGAGATGGAATGAAGAGAAAGTCAGACAACAAGCTCCCCAACACTTTGATCAAAAAATTCTCAACACTGAAATCAGGTACCAGCAGGATATTCCTGATCAGGCTTATTAGAAGCTGCAGTCACAAGAAAATTTCACTTGCAAATCATCTTGGGAACATGTGAGGAAGAAAAAGAGAAGGACCTTGACTGACACCTTGATATGGCATACTAACATTCCTTTCAAGGCTTCATTCTTGCTTTGGAGAGTTCTGCGACACAAACTTCCAACCAATGAAAAAATCATTACCTTTGGGGGAGAACCTGCAGTGTGCTATTGTTACTACAAACCTGGACTAGATAACATTGACCACATCTTTGTTTCTGGAAACTTTGCTAAATATATATGGAAATGCTTCTCCAGTTGGTGGGGGGTATTGCAAGATAACAATTCCATTTGAGGCACTTTGATGAAATGATAGACCTACAAACCCAACAATATTGTCCATAAACTTCTACTGCAAGCCATCCCTATATTTTTTTGCTAGAATGTATGGAAGAACAGGTGTGAAAGTAAGTATAGAGGGAAGAAGTCTAGCACTATTAGAGTGAAGTTCATTATAATCAAAGACATATACATGCTGATCAATTCTAGTTTTCCTTATGTTACTTGGCTAGCTTCTTGGAAGGACCTGGTTACTTGGATTAAAAATTTCCAACATGACATGAAGGTCACTCAAGTTAGATGGTTCAAACCTCCCCCTAACATTGTTAAACTCAACACAGATGGGAGTGCTTTAGATAATTCAGGGGAGATAGGAGCAGGGGGCATATTAAGAGACCACAAAGGTGATATAATATTTGTATTCGCAACTTTTTTGGGGCTTGGAACTAATAATCAAGATGAAGTTCAGGCAGCCATACTTGGCATCAGTTGGTGCTTGCAACATAGATATGGTAGAGTCATTTTGGAGGTAGATTCTGAACTGTTAATCAAGTGGCTGAAGATGGACATCAAACCACCCTAGAGTATTCATGGATACACTGAAAAGCTACAAGTTTTGGTCCATCTTTTAGACTTTTTCCAATGCAAACATATCTTCCGAGAAGTAAATTTTGTTGTTGATACACTGTCTAAGTACAGCCATAGGATAGATAATATTCAACACTTCTATAATCTTCAACAACTTCCACAAGAAATCAAGGGCTACATCATGTTGGACAAGATAGGGATGGCAATATTTAGAAGAAGAAGACTAAAAAGGATCAAACAACCCCCTTGACTTCTTGTGCTTGTAATTTAATTTAGAAATATCTATGTCTAGATGTTCCTTTTAATATAATTGTAAGGGAAGAGTCTCCCTCTTTTATCTCTTTCATAGATTCTTAGTAGTAATAGATTGTAAATGGGAGAGTTTTCCTTGTTTATCGCATTTCTAGTTACTTTGTATTGAGAGGAGTCCTCTCCTAGGTGCATAGCTATCTAGGAGATTTTTTATTGTAATGGGGATGAGTTGACAAACCTTAGTAGGTTATTCAATTCATGTACCACAATCGAATGGAGGTAAGGTCCATGTCCCCCTTCTTATATTTTGTTGATGTTTAAATTATGTTAAGGCTTGGGGGTGTTCGGCTTAACCCTTGACCGCCATGAGAGATAAGATCCTTGGGTTAGGTCTGTTTAATAAAAAAAAGAGTTGTCATTGTTAAGGTAAAAGTTGCAAGACAGGAAGATCTGAAGCTTGGCAAACCTAACAAGATACCTAATATAAATGGTGCTTCTTCAAGTAAAAATTTGGAAGCCATTATTTGTTATTATCCAAAGGCTAAGTAGAATAAAGGGCATTCTCTCAAGTTGTGAGGAATGCACGAGAGACTGACCGATCTTGTTAAGCAGACAGATATGATGAAATTATCTATAAAAGTACTTGAAAATTTTATGGATACTAAATCATCAAAAAATATAGCACTCCTAATGAGGCATACAGATAAAAATTTTGATCCCAATGCTTACAAAACTATTGGAAAAATATGGATACAATCCTAATAAACCATCAAAAGTAGGGAAGCTTCCAATAGAACCTTCTATGACGAAACAATGTAAAGATTTGGAATACAAACAACCTCTACCAATATGCATCTCTGTAGGAAGGGTAAATAAACAACTACGTCACTATGGAAGATGAACCTATTTCTTCTAACAAAAGACCATCTGCCTTCGATCGACTTGGAAACATAATGAAAAGAATGTCTGCATTTGAGAGGTTGGATTTGTTGAAGAAGAAAAATAAGGTTTGGAGAATCAATGGGAGTATGAAATCATCTTCTTTACCCAAATCTCAAAATGTCCCTAAGGATTCCCAAAGTTTTATCACTTCGAGAATAAGGCAATGAATGAACCTTGTGGTCTAATGCAAAGAAGACTGAAGGCAAAGGCATACGTTTTGGTCTACACCAAGCAATTTGATGAAGAAACAAAAGTGTTGGCTCTTCATATCATGTCACTACACAAGATGAAAGGTATAAATTTCTCCAATTAAAGTTGACAAAGAGTTGGAGAATGTTTCATGGTGTTATCATATATCTTTTAATGATTGAAAACCTCAAAAAGATGATGACGCTAAGGATGCACCACCCAAACTTGAAGAAAGAGTAAAGGTGACGGTTGATACATTTAAAAAAGTCAACATTGGAATTAATGAAGATCCAAAACCAACTTATTTGAATGCTTTACTAGCAGGAGATGAAGAGAGGGCCTACATTGACATACTCAAAGAGTATAAAGATATTTTTTTCTGGAGTTACAAAGAAATGCTTGGATTAGACCCGAAGGTAGTAGTTATCATCTTGTAGTCAAAAAGGATGCATGTCCTATCAAGCAAGCTCAATGACGCTTTAGGCCTAAATTGGTTTCGGTGGTCAAAACTAAAGTTAACATGCTTATTGAGGTTGGCTTTATCCGTGAAGTTAAGTATCCCATATAGATTTTAAGTATTTTCCCCATGAGGAAGAAAAATGGACAAATCTAAGTTTGTGTGGAATTTATAGATCTCAATAATGCATGCCCAAAGGATGAATTTCCATTTCCTATCCAGAGCTTATGATTGAGGCCACTACTAAAATGGACAGTCTGATCCGCATGCCACTAAAGGATGAAGAGCTTACTACATTCTGCACTCCTAAGGATATTTATTGCTACAAAGTGATGCCTTTCAGATTGAAGAACGCTAGAGAAGAATACCAAAGATCTATGCAACATAGCTTTGACAAAATTTTTCATAAAATTAATAAATGTTATGTTGATTTTGTAGTGAAATCAAGGAAAAGGAGTGATCACTTTGAAGACTTGAGAATGGTGTTTGATCTGCTATAAAGGTATCAACTTAGAACAAATCCTTTGAAATGTGCTTTTGGAGTTATATCTGGATAATTCCTTGGTTTAATTATATGACATCAAGGGAAAAAAATTGATCAAGTCAAAATAGACGCAATCCTAAAGATGCTCAAGCCAAGAAACATCCATGAATTAAAGAGTCTGCAAGGGAAGCTAGCATATCTTAGGAGACCACCCAAATATACTAGGAAAGTGTCAACTATTCACTCATCTTATGAAAAGGTAACTCTTTTTCAACGGTACCAAACTTGTAGTAATTCCATCAAGAGAATCAAGTTTTACTTGATAAAATCTCCAGTTTTAGGTTCTCCTGTTCCTAGAAAGCCATTGATACTTTACATATCAGCTCAAGAAAGATTAGTGAGACAATTTTTGGCCCAAGAGAATAGCGAAGGGAAAGAAAATTCCCTTTACTACTTGGCTAGAATGATGACACCAAATGAGTTGAATTAATCGTTGATCGAAAAGTTTTGTTTGGCCTTAGTCTTCTTAATTCAGAAGATCACTACATTCAAGCTCACATCATCTGCCTTATTTCTAAATAAAACCCCATCAAATTTTTGATGTTAAAACCTGTTCTCAATGATCAACTAGCAAGATAGTATCTCCAATTTCAATAATTTCAAATTTTAAAGCATCTGCAAAAGACTAGGAATGGGCAAGTATTGGCAGACTTCTTAGCAAACCATCTAATACCTGATAATTAGGAGCTAACCGATGAGCTACTTGAAAAAGATGAAATGGTGGTTGAAATTCAACCACCTAAGATGTAATTTGATGAAGTATCACATAAAAAAGGATCTATTGTTAAGGGGTGATATTCCTCACTTCACAAGAGGAGATATTTCTATATTCCTTCAACTCAACGCAATGTTGCTTTAATAATGATGCAAAATATTAAGCAATAATACTTGGTCTTAAATTGACGGTTGATATGAAGCAATTGCAATTATATGTTTTTTCAAACTCCCAATTAATGATCAATCAGTTGTTGGGTAGCTATAAAGTCAAAAGGCTAGAATTGCATCACTATCATGACTATGTGCAGAAATTGATTAGATGTCTTGGATATGTTACTCTTCAACTTATTCCAAGAAAGGAAAATCACAATGTTGATTCTTTAGATACTTTGGCTTCAACATTAACTTTGCCTGACCAAGCACAATCACATTCTGCTAAAAATGGATAGTACCACTAGAGAAGGGTGACGATGAAGAAAGCAAGCTTGAACATCTTGTATCCATTTCAAAAGATGAGAAATTCTATTGGAGACAAGCTCTAATCGATTACTTGTGTTACAATATACTTCTAGATGATCTGAAGAGAATGACCAAAATTTGTCATCGTACTCCTCAATTTCTTTACCACAAAGATACTTCATATCGAAGATCATTCGAGAGAGTTCTATTGTATTTTTTGGGGGAAGAAGAGGTAATTCAAGCCATGCAAGAAGCATATTTTAGAGTTTGTATATCACATTAATAAGGGACAAAGTTACATTTTCACATAAAAAGAATGGGGTATTATTGCCCAACAATGGTGAAAGATTGATTAGATTATGTTTGAAGTCGCCAAGCATGCCTACTTCATGCGAATTTTATGCACCAATTTCCTAAACTACTACATCTGACTATTGCATCTTGGCAATTTTATGCTTAAGGGATAGATATGGTTGGACAACTACCAAAATCTTCGGGTGGCAACTTGTACATTTTTGCCATGATGGATTACTTCTCAAAATGGGCTGAGGTTGTAGCCCTGAGAGAAGTAAAGAAGGAGAATACTGCAAACTTTATTAGGGTGATCATCGTCTATAATTTTGGCCTTCCTATTTATATAATAATAAATAACAAAAAGTTTTTCTCAAATAAATTGATGGATAAGATTTGTGATATTTTTTTTGTCTTCAAGCAACGTAAATCGTCAATGTATTATATTGTTGCAAATAGACTAGACAAAGAATTTAACAATACCTTGTGAAATTTGTTAAACATGGTCATCTCTAAATCTAAAAGTGATTGGCATAATAGAGTTGAAGAAGCTCTTTGGGCATACCAGATGACTCATAGCACACCAACTCAAGCAACTCCTTATTCTCTTGTTATTGAAGCAGAAGCAGTCCTTCTACTTGAATGCCAAATACTATCATTATGGCTTGCCATCAAAAAAGGACTTATTGAAAAAGGAAATGCTCCTCTATGTCTTAACGTGTTAGAGGCTCTCGATTAAAAAAGGTAGGAACCTCAATAAAGTCTTGAATATTATCAAGCTCATCTTTCTCGAGATTTCAATAAAACGGTTCTCCTAAGGTCCTTCCAAATTGGTAATCAAGCCCTTGCAGTAAGAAGACCAATTCTCATATACTATATATCGGGAAGTAAGTTCGCCTCAAAATGTGATAGACCATACGTCATCCAAGAAGTCGATTCATGTGGTGCTTACAAACTTATGGATGCAGATGGCTTGTGGAGTTCTCTCATCAATGAAAAATTCTTAAAGAAGTACTATCCTTGAAGGAACATCTTACTCCTAGCTCGCAAAAGTATAAACTGTGTACAATCTCAACAAAATGTCAACTAGGTTAAAGACCTCAAAAGACGTAGCCTATGCATAATTTATAACAAAAAATTCATATAACACTTCAGAAGTTGGAAAGTTAAGATTGAGTAAAAGGTTGCATAAAACTTACTGATGTCAGTTCCCACAAAGTCACTTAGGGTCCCTAAAAGGTCCTACGACTCGTAGTATAACACCTGAAAGTCAAAAAAGTGAGATGGAAAAGAAATGTTATAGAAAGTTGTTGGTGCCAGTTTAGATAGCCCCATCTACGGATGGTACAAGGTCCTATAGTCCATAGAAGGGAGTCGTAGGAAGGGTCCGAGAATGTTGGAAAATGTTAATTCTCTGAATAGGCACCTACGGACAGTATGAGGACCTACAACCCATAGAAGAGGTCGTAGGGTGAGTTTCATAGACACTGTTATTAGAGTTTAGTTTCCACTAGAGGTCCTATGAATCATAGAAAAGGAATATGGGTCATAGGTCGTAGGTGGTCCCGTAGATGGAGAGTTAGAGAGTTTGTATTTGAATATTGGCAGGACGAGTGGACCTACGATCTTTAGGAGAGTCTACGACCCGTAAAAGGAGGCCGTAGACCAAACATCAAAGACTTGGGTTTTTCCCTTTTATCCAAGATCCCATAAGATGACCTGTAGGAGGACCTATGACTCATAGGTAAGGGTCCGTAGGTCACCCCCGATAGTTAATTTTTAGGGTTATTTCAATCAATTCCTATTCTTTTAATCCCTAAGCAATGTCATTTAAGGCCAATTCATAAGTCATATAACCACCCTTACCCTTCAAATTCCCCACATTCCCTCTTATTCACCCAAAAGCCCGTAAGGCTCTCTAGAAAATCTCTCTCGAGGTCTTCTTTTTCAAGCAAGTTAGAGTTTCAAGGATTCAAGTCTCCTTTCCAATTTTAAGGCTAGAATTCATTGAGGTATGTGAAAATTTCATCCATGGATCTCTTTCCATCCATGGAGTTCCAAAGAATCTTCAAATCCTCTTTATGACTTCTTTCTAAAATCTAGGGTTTTGATAATTTTGTATTGGGTTCAATCAATTATGGTTTTGCTTAATTCCATTGATCCTATTATACATGATTTGATCTTGAATTTCACATTTTTAAGGATTTTTACATGAACTCATGCATTATTTCTATTTATGATTATGAACTATGCTTTGAAATTTATGCATACATCATACTTGAAGAAATTATGATTTTAAGGATGCTTTTAGATAAAGTATCAAGTATATTTTTATGAAAGTATGGTTTCTTCAAAGCGAAGTATTTTCATCATGAAGGGTTTCCATGATTATTATTAAAAATTTGATCATAACTTAGATGCTTCAGATAAGTGTCTTTTATAAATATATTATAAAGTCATGATATATTAAATGAGCTATTCTTATGATTTTTATATGTTATGATGAACTTGATATTGCTAGATATTTACCATTTTAAAAGCTTATGCTATGTTATGTATGATATTCCATCGAGAGTTTACTTAGCACTGAGAAGACTTTGGGATAGAGGCTCTACTATTAGTAGAGGTAGAGTTCTTTAATGGCAATACCCTAGTCTCATAACTACGTGTCCCCATAGGATGTCCCAGTGGACAAATTATCTTAAGATAGTGGGTCCCATATAGCTCATTTCATGGTCCTTATCTGCAAGTAGAACATCCTCTTTTTAGTGTATAGAAGAAACTGGATATGTTATAGCTCACATGGTTTATTTTGGTTAGCAGTATCTCTCCCAAAGACTTATGATTCTCACTTATGTTTTCTTTGATTATGATTTCCTTACAATTATTACATTGACCATGTTTAATGTTTTTCATGATGTTTTAAGGATTATATCATATTTTAGATTGGTCATTGCATTATCATATTTTTTTTCATTATATATTCTTCATACTCAGTATATTCCATAATACTGTCAACACATAGTGCTTTAGTAAGTCCTCATGGTTCAAGGGAATTTCCCTATTATGAGTTATTTATGTCTTTTCTTCAGACTTCTTTTGGTTTTTAAATTATTTCATGAGTAAGGGCTTGTCCTATGCCATACTTATTATAGTAGAGGTTATGTCAGACTTAGTATAATTTCTTCTTTATCAATTGTTGTACTCAGATTCTTCGTACATTGAGATTGTTTTTGACTTATCTTACGCTTTCGAATTACTTGCTTACATTGTTTATCTTAGTGCCATGCTTATGTCAAAATGACTTGTTTAGGGTTTCTCAGGATCCTATTTTCCATGTCACGTCTAGGGGGTAGCTTGGGTCATGACAAGCTTGGTATACAGAATATCAGGTTTTTAAAAAGTCCTAGCTGTCTGACAAGCCATGTCAAGTAGAGTCTTATTCCTCAGTGTGAAGCATGCCCCATCTATTAATAGTAGGCTACAGGATGTTTAAGAAACTTCATTTCTTTCATACTCTTCATTGTGCATTAGTGTTGAACTCTATAAGGTTTCTTCTAACTCATGTTCTACGCATTTCAGAATCATGCGTACAAGAAGAGCTCCATTGAGAAGAAATATGAATCAATATAAGAAGAAATAAGCACCTTAAGCTCTGGTTGATCCATTGGCCGAGAAACTCACCCATGCCAAGTTTAGGGCAACTTTCTAAGTTCTTGCCCAAGCTATGATAGCACAAGCGAATAGAGAGGTGGTTGCTCCCATGAACCCAAATGTGGGTATTGCGACCACTTTGAGACTTCACAAGGATGAATTCTCTAAAATTCCATGGTTCTAAGGTGAATGAGGATCCATAAGGCTTTGTTAAGGGAATCCAAAAAATTGTGGACATCATGGGAGTGAATCTGGCAGAGAAGACAGAATTGGCCGCTTATTAATTAAAAGGGGTTGCTGAAGTGAGGTTCACTTAATGCAAGGAAGAGAGGGCTATTGATGTGGGTCCTTTGGATTGGGGCAAGTTCAAGGTGTTTTTCTAGACCATTTCTTTCTCCTTGAGATGAGGCGCGGGGGGGAGGGGGGGAGTGCAAGAGTTCATTAACTTGAAGCAAGGAAATATGAGTGTGATGGAATATACTTTGAAATTCACTTAATTATCAAAGTATGCCCCGACAATGGTACCGGACTATAAAGCTCGTATAAGCAAGTTTATTTTTATCTTAGAGATGGTGGTAAAAGAATGTAGAACTGCCATGTTGATTAAGGAGATAAATATCTAGTGGTTGATGACTCATGATTAACAAACTGAGGAAGATATGATTAAGGATAAGGATAAAAAGAATAGGAGGGCAAGGACAGATAGTGGTGATTTCTCCAATTAGAGGTCTGGTAATTATGGTCGTTCTCAATTTTGAAAAAAATTCTCCAGCCTGACTTCATCTATTTCTCTGATTTAGAAGTTCAATAAAGTTAGGTATTTTAACCCTAAGCCTCAAGGGAGTCCTCTGAGTGGTCAGACTGTCCCTGTATATAGGAGTTGTGGGAAGAACCATCGAAGAGATTTCTTAGCCGGTTCTAATGTATGTTATGGTTGTGATAAAATGGGTAACAATGTGAGGGATTGACCTTCGCATGATAGCAAAGATAAGGATGGTTGTTAGCAAACTTTGTCTACTCCTTCAGGTCGCCTAGCTCTGCTGGGTAATTCATCTAGTTTTAGTAGTGGCCAGCATCAAAAAAGGTTTTATGCTCTTCATACTCGACAGGATTAGGAGGATTCCACTTACGTGGTTACTAGTATGTTATGATCTTTTCAGTTTGATGTTAGATCATCAAGCAAATCTTTATTCCATGACTCTTTATGTTGATATGAAGTTTGATTTCATTCCAAAGATCTTATTAAAGTGTTTCTTAGTCTCTACTACTGTTGGTGATTCAGTCTTAGCTAAACGGGTTTTCAAAAATTGCCCCATCTCAATTTCTTAGGAGGTCAACTCAGTTGATCTATTAGTGTTAGATATGACTAACTTTAATGTAATTCTTAGTATGGATTGACTTCTTGCATGTTATGCCTTTATTGACTATAGAACCCATGTGGTTTAATTTTTGAATAAACTAGTCATAGCGTGGTAGAGTACAATTCAACATTTAAGGGTCAGTTAATCTCATTCCTTAAAGCTCAAAATATTATTTCAAAAGGTGTTATCTATCATCTAGTACGATTTAGAGATACAAATTTTGAAACCCTACTCTTAAGTCAGATCTCTTTGTGAATGACTTTTTGGAAGTATTTTTCGATGATCTTTCAGGTATTCCTCCCAAAAGGGAAATCAACTTTGGAATTGACCTTTTCCAGATACCCAGCCTATCTATGTTCCTCCTTATGGAATGAATCCCGCATAACTTAAGGAGTTGAAAGATTAGTTAAAGGGCCTTTTGGATAAGGATTTCATTAGACTAAGTATCTCTCCATGGGGTGCTCTAATTATTTTAATTCGGAAAAAGATGGTTCTCTCAATATGTGCATCAATTATCGTCAGTTGAACAAGGTTACAATAAAGAATAAATATCTTATACAAAGAATTGATGACTTGTTTGATTAGCTTCAGGGTGTTAGTTTCTTTTGAAAGATTGATTTTCGATTGGATTATCATCATCTTAGAGTAAGAGAATGTGACATTCTGAAGACGGCATTTAGAAATCAGTATGGTCACTATAAATTTTTGGTTATGTATTTTGGACTAAAAAAGTCTCTTACAGATTTTATGGATTTGATGAAAGGGTGTTCAAGCATATATGGATATGTTCTTCATTATTTTTGTCAATAATATTTTGATCTATTCTTGGAGTAAAAATGAGCATACTAATCATTTGAGGATTGTATTGCATGTTTTCAATCATCGTCAGTTGTTTGCTAAGTTTAACCTCTGTGAGTTTTGGCTAAGGTTGGTTGCATTGCTTGTACATATTGTTTCTAGTAATGGTATTAGAGTTGATCCTAAGAATACCAAAGCAGTCAAGAATTGTCCTAGAACACTTTCTCCCTCAGATATTTGGAGTTTCTTAGGTTTGACAATTTTCCCCTATTGCTTTGCCTTTGACTTCTTTGACTCAGAAGAAAGTAAGATTTTAATGGTCGAAAGCTTGCAAGAAGAGTTTCCAAGAGTTGAAGAATTGACTCACTTCAGCCTCAATTTTGACTTTACTAGAAGGATCTGCTAGTTTTGCTTTGTATTGTGATGACTCAAAGCAATGTCTTGGTTGTGTTTTTATGCAAAATGATAAGGTGGTAGTCTATGCTTCTACGCAACTTAAAGTTTATGAAAAGAATTATCCGACTCAAGATTTGGAATTAGCAGAGGTGGTGCTTGCCTTGATGATATACGCACAGTATTTATATGGTGTTCATGTGGATGTGTTCACTGATCATAAGACTTTAGAATATGTGTTTAAGAAAAAAGGATTTGAATCTTCTCTAAAGAAGGCGGATTGACTAATTGAAAGATTATGACAGGTGTGTCCTTTATCATTAAGGAAAGGAATATGTGGTTGCCGATACTTTTAGTAGATTTTCTATGAATATCATTGCCCATATTGAGGATAAGAAGGGAGTTGGTTCATGATGTGCATAGACTAGCTCGTTTGATAGTTCATTTGGTTGATTCTGAGGATGGTGGTTTTATTCTACAAAATGGCTCAGAATCGTCTCTTATGTCGGATGTGAAGGAAAAACAAGATAGTGATTCAACTTTAGATGTATTGAAGAAAGTGGTTTCAGAAAAAACTATTAAGGCTTTCTCCCAAGGGGAGATGGAGTGCTTTGTTACCAAGGTCGCTTGTATTTTGCAGATATTGATGGTTTTAGGCACAGATTTTATTAAAAGCTCACCATTCTTGGTATTCTATTCACCCAAGATCCACTAAGATATACCATGATTTGTAGGAAGTCTATTAGTGGAATGGAATGAAGAAGAATATTGCAGAATTTGTGGCTAAGTCTCCGAATTGCCAACAAGTGAAGGTTGAGCATTAAAACTTGGGAGATTTGGCTCAAGACATTAGCATTTCCACTTGAAAGTGGGAATATTTGAATATGGACTTCATTAAGGGTTTATATCATACTCATCATTGTCATGATTCAATTTGGATTGTTGTGGACTAAATGACTAAGTCAGCATATTTTATTCCCGTTAAAACTTCTTATTCAGCCAAAATTATGCTAGGCTTTACATTGGAGAGTTGGTTAAGTTGCATGGTGTTCCATTGTCTATCATATCCAATAAAGGTACTCATTTTACTTCCCAGATTTGAACATTATTTTAGAATGGTCTTGGAACTCAAGTTAAGCTTAGTACAAATTTTCACCCTCAAACTGATGATCAAGCTAAGCAGACTATTCTGACTTTGAAAGATATGTTGAGAGCTTGTGTGATTGACTTCAAAGATAATTGTGATGATCATTTTCCTTTTATTGAGTTCGCTTATAATAATAGCTATCACTCGAGTATTCAGATGACTCTTTTTGAGGCTTTCTATGGTAGAAGGTGTAGGTTTCTTATTGGTTGGTTTGAAGTTGGCGAGGTTGCTTTGATAGGGCCTGAATCTGCTCATGAACCTATGGAGAAAGTTAGACTTATCAAGAAGAGATTGAGGATTGCCTCTAGTAGACAGAAATCTTACGTGGATATGAGAAGAAGAGAACTTGAATTTGAAGTTAATGATTGGATTTACTTGAAAATCTCACCTATGAAGGGTGAGATGCATTTTGGTAAGAAATGAAAGCTTAGTCCTTTATAAGTAGGCTCATATCATATTTTGAGGCCTTTCGGTAAGGTGGACTAGGAGTTGCCTTTAGAATTAGCATTGGTGCAACTGGTGTTCCATGATTCTTTATTAAAGAAGTGTATTGGTGATCCTACTTCGATTGTGTCATTGGAGATTATTAGAGTGAAAGAAAGTCTCTCTTATGAGGAAGTCCCTATTGAGATTCTTGATCATCAAGTCCAAAAGTTAAGGAATAAGGAAGTTGCTTTAGTGAAAGTCTTTTAGAGGAATCACTTAGTTGAGGGTGCTACTTGGAAGGACAAAGCCGATATGATGTCTTTGTACTTTCCCTGCACTTTAGATTCAGCTTGAGGTATTAGTTCCTCATGTTTAATCTTTCAGATTCATGTATTTCATCCATTCTCATGTCTCCATATGCATGCATGTTCCTAAAATCAGTTTTTAAAGTCATGGTTTAGCTAGGGTTTGATTACTCCTTTGTTTTTAGCATGTTTAATATGTTTTTCATTCATATTAGGTTGCTAAATCTATTTACCTACTCTATTCATGCTATTGAGTCCCATTCGAGGATAAATATTTCCAAGGGGTAGATATTGTAAAACCTTAGAAGTTCAAAATTTGAGATGGAAAACAAAAGTTGTAGAAGGTTATGGTGCCAGTTTAGATGGACCCATCTACAGACCATACAAGGTCCTACAATCCATAATAGAGGTCGTAGGGTGAGATTCAAAGACAATATTTCAAAGGATAGTTTCAATGAGAGGTTCGAAGGACACTAAAAGGGGGATATGGACCACAACTTATCCCATAGATGGATATTTAGAGAGTTGGTGTCATGACGCAAGCTAGGCCCTAGGTGCAACACGGTGATTAGAATCCTATAAGACTCCAACCAATCCTCTTAGCATATCATTCATGAGCATACATAAGGTAAATAATAAAATAAGCTAATGCATAGACACGAAAGCATAGTCTCAAAATAGAGCATAAGTATCAGAATACGGAATGAAAGACAACATAGACTCGAAATATCTAACAATCCTCTACTAACTAGATGGGGGCATAAGACAAGCTCCTAGCTCACCCAATATAAGAGATTAAAGAACATCATAAACTTATAAGAAATAATTAAACTATCATTTCCTCGAAATATAAGGACTCACCAAAATTACAAGTATAATAAGCTCTAGCCACGAACAGGAGGATGAGCATGATCATTGGACCCTACATTATGATATAATGTAGGCAAAAAATATGCATTTTTACAGGGAATGCACTAAGTATGTGAGAAGTATGCATGAACAATAATCAGATGACATAATCAATATGAATCATGGGATGCAAGACCAATATCTTAGAACATGAGTAAAACCATGATAATATTAAAACATTTAACTCATTGGTCAATGCATCAAAAACATCATCATCATGAGAACTTTAAAACTTTTCTTTAACTAGTGTGGGATAGGACCTTAACCGACACTTAATACCATATGAGCTATTACATGCAATTTGATGATCCCCATATGGAGAAGGGAAAGGCTACCTTGTCAGGGTATACCCGTTATAGTACTTTCTTTAACTGTGCTATATGTAGATCCAATAGCTTCGCTATATTTGCATATTTAAACGTACGCGAGCGACGTAGTTAAAGACTAAAGGTTTCTACTAGAATTCCCTTGGATAGCTACAATGACTCCCAGACTGAACCCCATCTTAATGTCCTCTCGGTGCTAAGTCATTATCCCAAAGGAATTTTCATGAAAACATGGTCATTAACATCATTAGAAAAGATAATAATAAATATCAATCCATCTTTATAAACATAACTTAAGAGTCTCTCATCTATCATCATCATAGTGAAATCATAAGAATATCTCATTAACTAGCTTGATTCATAAAGAATCTATGAATTGGTGAGAATCATCTTTATCACCTCTTTTAACATGATAGTGCAAGAATTGTCCTTATTTCACCATAACTTCTTTGCTTATAGCATCGTCGTAACATCATTCATGACTTTCTTTTCTTAAAGCATCTTTGAACATCATTCATAAAACTTTCATTGAAATAACTTAAAAATCATGATCATAACTCATAAATCATGCTGAAAACTACCATATATCATAGGTTTTTGAAATTCATCTAGAAATCATGCAATGTAATGTAAATTATGCATAATTGTACTAATAGCATTGAAATATATCATAATTAATAAGACCTAATGCAAATCATAAAATTAGGGATTTTAGAAGAAGAAAGCATAAGAGATTTTATAAGAAATATTTGGGATTCCATGGGTGAAATATCCCAAGGATTAATTCTGTTACACCCCGTACTTTTGTACCTTAAAACGCGTTCTTAAGTCTCTTGAAAGACTCTTAAGTTTCATGGAAGGATCGTAAGCCTCTTAAGTTTCTTAAGGTTTCCTAAAGTTTCTTAAAGCTTGTAAAAGCTTCTTAAGACTTCTTAAGAACTCTTAAGCTTCTTAAGAGTTGCCATGTGAGCCAGATAATCTATAATTCTATCAAACAACTCTAAGGAAAGGAGAATGCGATACCCCATAGTAGAGAAGATTGGAAATAGAGTTATAAGAATCCGAAAGAAATTGGAGACTGAATGATGAGTCATAGGACACGACTTATTTACGTAAGCTACCAAATTGGAAATATTACATACTTAAGCTACTGGAGTACATACCAAGCTTACGTAGCAAGGATTACATAGGTTCATAAAGTAAGACGAGATCACGAACCCACGAGGGAGAAAAAAGAGTACCACGTGGCAGCATGAGAGAGTTCCACATGGTAGCAGCTGGAGCAAGGGTGGTGGACCCCACCTACCCTATGGCAGCCTATGGTAGGAGGAAGGGATGTGTTGGCCCAATGAGGGCTTGACATGTGTCACCACTTAGGGCTTGACATGTGTCACCACTTAGGGGTTGACATGTCTCACCCCCTAAAGTAGCCTATATATATGTTATGACTCATTCTTATCTACAAGAAAGTCATTTATCTTCCTAGTTCAAGAGACTTCTAGAGAAAGAAAGAAGAGAAGAAAAATCTAGAACTAGAGAGAGAGTAGGTTCGGCCAAGGAAAAAGAAAGGTAAGCCTCCGATTTCGTTCCATGAGTTAATTATCTAGGGTATACCATGATGTTATGAAGATGTTAGTAATGTAAATTTATGGTTTGGATCATCCCAAAATGTTAGCAAACAGCCATGAAATTTTAGGCGCGCTAAAGGAACTTCCAAGGCAAGTTTTAACGAGTTTGACGATTTCGGGCAAGGTAAGGGATTTTCTTTCAAATTGGATTTTATGATGTTTTTATGACATATATTAAATTTATTAAATAAGGTTGGAAGTGTAAAAATTGTATAAGGATGTTTGACATTAGAAACAAACTAAATTAAAGTGGTTATAGCTAAATCAAAGTCGAGTAGTGGATTGTTGTTGTGGTGCTGCAGGTGCAGCTGGTTGGGTTGAGTGTTGTAGGGCTTTGAAGTTTTTTAAAAAAGGTGAGGTTTTTTCTGGTGCTATCCACACGACCTCCGTTTGGTATGGTTAAAGATTTTGTGAAATAAAGATTAAAAACTGTATTTTGATATCGTAGCTTCAGGCGAGTTGTTTGGAGTTTGTATTGTGTAATATTGAAGTAATTTACATGTGCATATGCTGCTGGTTGTTTTTTGGTATAGTTTTTGACACGATGGCCGAGTTGAAATCTCGGAGATGTTAAAGTTATAGGGGAAATGCTGCCCAGTTTTTGGTAACTTCGAAACTAGTAACAAACTAGTCGAGGGTATTGGATAAGGAAACGATTCCTATGGGTACTTGGTTGTAGAGTTGGAAATTTGAAAGTGAAAGGTTATTAACCTTAGTCGAGGGTATTGCATAAATTGTGTCTTTGATCGCATAAACTGTGTGGCATTATCTTGGTACACGTCTGTGGTTCCTGAGGCCCTAATTGATGAAATCCCTAATAACATCTAAAGGGTACCTCGGAGAATTACTTTCCTAATCTTCAAGTGATGGTTCACTTTACTGTTTCATTGAGTCTCAAGAGATGACCTAGTTGCATATGGTTTCTCACTACTGTACTCATGCATACGGTAACCCTTCTTTCACCGAGTTTGATGCGGGGCCGGGCCTAATATCATGTGCAACTTTACTATTTCTTTCACCGAGTCTCGAGCTGGACATGATATGATACCATAACGCGATGGGTGATACCACGTACGAGGAAGGGATGCTATATATGATGATATGATGATGTGACGATATAACGATGCAGCAACCATACGAGTATTCACCGCATCCTGGGATGGATAAAATATGATGATTATGACACTGAGTCCCATAATAGGCTGGGTACGGTATATGGTGATATAAGAAAGGAACACTGAGTCCCTCACTAGAGGGTCGGGTACGGTATATATATATATATAATACAGGTACACTATAGATGTACCCTACTCTCTTCACCGAGTCCCTCACTAAAGGGTCGAATATCGTAGGTAGGCGTGCATATGCAAATCTAGTGATATATTTACGACACCGAACCCCATAATCGGCTGGATATGTTATGATATATATACGATAAGGTTATTCCATGTACGATGGTATGATGTCGTATACGATGACACGATGAAGTGATATATATGATGAAAAGAGATGATGATATGATATTATGATGAAAATGATTTTACTGCATTAGATGCAATCACGGTAATGGGTTAATTGCTATATTTGTCCCCTAAATCCCTATTCCAACTGTAATCTCATTGTGGTGTTTTATGCTTACATACTCAGTACATATTTCGTACTGAACCCCCTCTCTTCAGGGGGCTGCATTTCATGTCCGCAGGTAAAGACACGCAATTTGAGGATCCACCAGCTTAAGATTCCACCCAGCGGGTGTAAGAAGAGATCCATCGTATCGGAGCCCAGCTTTTGGTACCGACCATTAATGTATATCTTTGTGTGTTCAAGGGTATGGTGAGGGCCTTGTTCCGCCTTATGTTTCTATTTCTTTCTACTCTTAGAGGTCTGTAGACATTTTTGTGGGTTGTATACGTATGTGTGAACAGTTGTGCCTATATGTTACGATAGCCTCATTGACTTATATATATTATCTTGCCTGTTGGCATGCTATGACTCAAATAGGAGACAAGTTTCATTATAGTTAGCAAGGGTACACACGAGTGTCCAGTTCGGGAACCTCTCACGGCCTACGAGGTTGGGTCGTGACAAATTCCACATACCTCGACCTTTAAAAGCCCTATATTGCAAAGAATTGAAGCTTGACCTAGAAGAAATTCTTACAATTTACTTGAGAAAGAAGGACACTAGAAAAACACACTTTTAGACAGAAGATTTTATTTAGGGAGTTAGGATGAATCTGAGCGGGTTATGAGAGCTTAGGGTAGTTAATAAGTTAAAATAAACTCCCAAACAATGACTATATTCATTAATGAGAACATAAGGAAAGACCAAAATACCCTTAACTTGAACTATATTCGGCACCTGGACAGGCCTCCAACATTGATGGCCTTTGGTGGTAGGCCTGGCGATGGAATTAAATTTTGGGAAAGTGGGGATTTTTAGGAGTGACCTTCACGGAGGCCACCACGGCACATGGTACTCACTATGGCTCGTGGTTCCTTCTGTGGTAGGCCCCTTTAGAGGGGGAATCTGAGGAGTTGGGCTTCACAGACCACACCGCGGCACGTGGTTCGCACCACGGGCAGTGAAGCCATCTGTGGACCCTTCTCCAGCTTTTCCCTTCAATTGGTTTTCACGACCCAATCCTAGGGCATATACGTGACACGACGAATGAAAAACTTGAAGATACCTCACTCAAGCCTCTTAACATTCATTTAGCTTTTCATAGGTAATGACATACAATAACAAGCGGAAATAAAAAGGGGAGACAGGACTAGGGGAAATATCATAGGACAAGATTCCTTAACAACTTCAAAAAAATTTCCATTTGTGTCCAAACATACATCTACTAATAGACTTGGCGGGGGCTAAGACATGTCCCTAGCTCACCCTCAAAATAAGAGTCAAAAAATGCCTTAATAGAAGTCTTAATGTTCTACATAACATAAGCAAGAATAAAAGGGATGTTGTTCTCGAAATATGGAAACTCACCGCATGTAATCTTCAAACTAATACGAGCTAGCCACGTGGAGGAGGTCGAGGAGGAACATCGATCCCTACATGGTGATATCATGTAGGCAAAAGTATGAGTTAGTACTTTGAATATACTAAGTATGTAGGCATGCATGACTTTACAAAATCAATAGGAAATTAGCATAATATAAAACATAATGCAATGCATGCATAATCAATCATGTACATAATATTTGAAAACCTTTATTTGTGGGGAGATGACCATAACTGACATTTAAGACCATGCGAGATATTACATGGAATCCAACATATCCCCCTACATTGGTACGGGGAGACTACTTTCCAGGTAGAACTCCAATCAACTTTAAACATTCTTTAACTTTAATGTTAACATTTGATGGCTACAAAGGCCTAGACGATAAGGAATCCTATGGTGGCACATAGTTAATACAATGTGAGACTTTACTTAAGAATACCTTCGATCGAGACGCCATCTACATGCTACATTCAGTGTTAGGTCAAATCATACGGAATAACATTTAAACATTAATATAACATAAGCATTATATAACTTTAACATTTAAAATATCAATGGGTGGAATAGCTCATTCAAACCTTTAGTTTATAATATCATCATACATGACATGCCCTATTTACCGTTCTACTAATGAACCTCTATTTATAAGAAAATTAGGTCTACAATCATTGATGGTATTTTGAATACCATGATAATGGGACCTTCCTTTCTGGAAAAATGTTCAAAATCATTGACAGCCTATTGGGATGTCACACGTGTCATATCATAACCTTAAGCATTTCATTTGATTCAATGTGAGGATTGTTCTTTCACATTGAAACCTTACTTTGGCTAAGAAGCCCTTTCATCAATCAATCATTTCATAAAGACTTCCCTTCATAAGCATTTATGTCATAACATTCATTGGAGTCAAACTTCATTTCAACTTTACTTTATCATAGGAAACTAGGTGGGTTCATATCAATCAACTTTCAAGTCATTTAAATTAATGTTAGCATGCATGAGAGTGAAGGAATATATCATTTAAATATCTTAAAACAACCCACCAATATAATTTAAAACTACTTTCAAGCCTTCATATAAGAACCTTGATAAATCATCCATTCCATGTAAATAAGAATCAACACAAGTCAATATAGGTAAATAAACTTCAAATATTCAAGAATCTATACATTTGGAATCGTGTATGAAAACCCATAAAAACTCATCACTTGAAATTGAGAGTCAATATACATATATATCAATAGGAGTAAATAAACTTAAAATATACCATAATCTATACATTTGGAACCATCATGTAAAAGCCCATAAGATTTCATCATTTTTAATTGAAATACTAAGTTGAGAAAATATTTGGGCTCCATGGGTGGAAGAACCCATGGATGAAAACCCACATACCTTAGAGAGGAACTTGAAGAAGAATTGGAGAAGTCTTGATGTTAGGTCTTCAATAGGAAGCTTGAATCCTTAAGTTTGAGAGAAAATTTGTTGGGGATGATTTGAGAGAGAAGAGGATTAAGTTTAGGGTTTTGGGGAGGCAAAAG
Source organism: Solanum dulcamara (assembly GCF_947179165.1). Classification (NCBI taxonomy): domain Eukaryota; kingdom Viridiplantae; phylum Streptophyta; class Magnoliopsida; order Solanales; family Solanaceae; genus Solanum; species Solanum dulcamara. The sequence continues at coordinate 18,472,888 of NC_077239.1, forward strand.
ACTGCATAAATGACCCCAAAATGCATCCAAGTTCGTCTATATATGTTTATGGAATTGTCCAAGTTGTCCTTACTTGAAATTGGAAATTTTGCTAAATTTTGAACTAACTGGGAATAGCTCCGCGACGCGTAGGTGTTCCCCCATAGTTTATTTTTTTTCAAAATTGAAATTTGAGCCAAGATTGATCAAGTCCGCAACGTGGACTTGACGTGCATCCTTATGGATAAGAGGACATAACATTTTACTCCGAACTCCAAACAATGCAATATTTGGTGTTGGAAAGAAGACTCAAAGACCTTTAATTTGATAGGTAATGGGACACCTAATTAGTTATATACTAGGAGATATGGTTGTTTGAAGTTGATGGACCCTATTTTGTACTCATATGAAGACTTAGCCGATAGAAATTATTTGGACTCGGCTTGGTGTTAGAGATTCCTTATGACCCTACACCATATATAACACTCTTTAAATACTTAGGAATTGATCCTAACTTATATATACAATTAGAAGTCATCGAGTTCGAGACAAAAAGGGTCCTCCAAAGCAATTTTCCCCTACCTTATCCTAGTATAAAACATTCCAACTTTTAAACCATGACGGACCTTACATTAGTGTTCTCACACGCTCACTCTCCATAGCTCGTGGAGAGCAATATGGGCCGTGAGGGAGCTTGTGAAGGATCACTTGATGCCTAAAAGTGACATTTTTGAGAAACTTCAACCTCGTTTTCTCACTTTCCAACTTTCAAAGTCTTACAATATCTCCCCCTTAGGGACATTTGTCCTCGAATAGAACTCAAACTAGCCTGAATAGAATAGGAAAGAACATAGCATCCCAACATGAATGCAAAACATCTTGAGAATGCATAGAACATGAAATGTTCAATATCATGCTAAAACATAACTTTAAAACTCATTTCATGAACATGAATGCATATGAAAACATGAGAATAACTGAAACACATGATTTGGGTTTAACAGATTATGAAGAAACTAGATACCTCAACTTGGAATAAAACAAAAAAGATGAGGATATCAGGATGTCATATTGGTTTTGGCTTCCCATGTAGCACCTTCAACCTCTTGGTTCCTCCATAATACTTTAACTGAAGATACTTCTTTGTTCCTCAACTTTCAAACCTGTCAGTCTAGGATCTCTATCGAAACTTCCTCATTAGAGAGACTCTCTTTCACCTCAATGTTGTCCAAGGGTATAATAAAGCTAATATCACCAACAAACTTCCTCAAAAAGGACACATGAAACACCAGATGCACCGATGCCAAATCTGAAGGCAAATCCAAAATCAAATCCAGCAATAAGGCACCTTGCCAATCTGCTTCAAAATCTGATATGGGAAAATATAGGGGGGACTTAGCTTTTGTTTCTTACCAAAATGCATCACACCCTTCATGGGTAAAAATTTTAAGTAAACTCAATCATTAACCTCAAACTCAAGGTCTTTTCTCCTCACATCCTAATAGGACTTTTGTGTACTTTAGGTTGTCTTCAATCTTTCTCTAATCAATCTCATCTTCTCCATAGACTCATACACCAACTCGGGCCCTATCAAGGTAACATCACCAACCTTGAACCAATCGATAGGAGATCTACACCTCCTACTATATAAGGCCTCAAATGGAGCTATTTGAATATTGGAATGATAACTGTTATTAGGTAAACACTATCAATGGCAAATGATCATCTCAATTACCTTTCAAATCTATAACACAGGCTCTCAACATGTCTTCTAGGGTCTGAATGGTGTGTTCGGCCTGTCGATCCATCTGAGGGTGAAAGCCTCTACTAAGCTTCACTTGAGTACCGAGAACGTTTTAGAAAAATCTCCAAAATTAAAAAGTAAACTGAGTACCTTGATCAGAAATGATAGACAATAGATCACCACGAAGCTTAACCGACTCTCGGATATACAACTTAGTATAGTCTTCGGCTGAATATGAGGTCTTAATAAGAAGAAAATGAGTCTACTTTAAAGTAGGATCACTATCTTATTTTTTTAACATCCACCACAAGAGACTATTCAGGGCCATTTTGCACATTAGCACCACCATCCTCGGAGTCAACTAACCGAACACCCAAATGGGCCAATTTATGAACATCCCAAACTAGCTCCTTCTCCTCATTCTCAATATGGGCAACATTGTTCATGAACAATCTACTAAGAGTGTCGTCAACCATATTTGTTTTCCCCGGATGTTATAACATACTCATGTCTTATGTCATAATCCTTCAATAATTCAAGCCATCTCCTCAGTCGAAGATTTAATTCCTTTTGAGTGAACACATATTGCAAACTCTTGTGAACGGTGAGTACATTCACATGGACCCCATATAAGTAGTGTCTCCACAACTTCAACACAAATACCACAGCCACAAACTCTAAGTCATGGGTCGGATAGTTCTTTTTTGTGAACCTTGAGTTGCCTAGAAGCATAGGCTATCACTTTAATATTCTAAATTAGCACACAACCAAGTCCAACTCATGAAGCATCACAATAGAAAAAAAACCCATCGGAACCTTCCGACAAGGTCAACACCAGAGCGGAAGTAAGTCTATTCTTCAACTCTTAAAAACTCTTCTCACATGCCTTGGACCATTGGAATTTCACCTTGTTTGAGTCAAAGTAGTCAAGGGTGATGCAATGGAAGAGAAACCTTATAAAACCATGTATAATAACTGGATAATCCCAAGAAAGTCAAAATATCATAAGGTGACAGTGGTCTAGGCCTATTCTTAATAGCTTCGATCTTCTTAGGATCAACCATAATACCTTCACCGTAGACAATATGACCAAGGAAAGCAACTGACCTCAACCAACCGACACTTACTAAACTTAGAAAACAATTATTGGTCCTTGATAATTTGCAAGACAATCCTCAAATGAACGGCATGCTCTTCCTCGATCTGAGAATATATCAAAATATCATCAATGAACACAATCACGAACATATCAAAATATTGCTTGAATACCTTATTCATCAAATCCATAAAAGTTGTAGCAGCATTCGCTTGTCCAAAAGACAAAACTAAGAATTCAAACTGACAATACCGACTTCTAAAAGCCATCTTCGAAATGTTACATTCCCTTACTCGGAGTTGATAATAACTCGACCGAAGATCAATCTTTTAAAAATAGATCGCTCCTTGAAGTTGATCAAATAAGTCATCGATCCTTGGAATAAGATATTTATTCTTAATTGTGACCTTGTTCAATTATTGATAGTCAATACATACACTCAGAGAACCATTCTTCTTCCTAACAAAGAGGACTAGAGAACCCCATGGAGAGATACTCAGTCTAATAGAACCCTTATCCAACAAATCATTCAACTGATCCTTTAATTCTTTCAACTCTGCCGGGACCATTCGATAATGAGGAATAGAGATAGGCTTAGTATTGGGAGAGAAGATTGATACCAAAGTCTATTTCCCTTTCGGATGGAATGCCTGGGAGATCATTGGTGAAAACTTATGAAAACTCATTAACAACTGAAATTGACTCAAGAATAGGAGCTTCGGAATTAGTATCTCTAACCCGGACTAGAAAATGCAACCTTTCAAGTGGCCCAATTTTATTTTATTTTAAACAAAATAAAACTTAATACCCAATATTTTTTTTCTATAAATACCTCCCACATTTCATTATTTTTTACCTACAACAAGTATCTATATTTGATATACATTGTAAGTATATATAATATAATGTAAGTATTTCATTATAATAAATAGTATATTGTGAGTATATTTGGTATACATTGTAAGCATATATAATATAATGTAAATACATTATTATAATAGATAGTATATTCTGAGTATATTTGATATGTATTGTAAGTATATATAATATAGTGTACGTATATCATTATAATAGATAGTATATTGTGAGTATATTTGGTATACATTGTGAGTATATATAATACAATGTAAGTATTTCATTATAATAGATAGTATATTGTGAGTATATTTGGTATACATTTTAAATATATATAATATAATATAAGTATTTCATTATAATAAATAGTATATTGTGAGTATATTTTCTATACATTATAAGTATATATAATTTAATGTAAGTATATCATTATAATAGATACTATATTGTGAGTATATTTTCTATACATTATGAGTATATATAATATAATGTAAGTATTTTATTATAATAGATAGTATATTGTGAGTATATTTGGTATATATTTTAAATATATATAATATAATGTAAGTATTTCATTATAATAAATAATATATTGTGAGTATATTTTCTATACATTATGAGTATATATAATTTAATGTAAGTATATCATTATAAAAGATAGTATATTGTGAGTATATTTGGTATACATTTTAAGTATATATAATATAATGTAAGTATTTCATTATAATAAATAGTATATTGTGAGTATATTTTCTGTACATTGTAAGTATATATAATTTAATGTAAGTAGATCCTTGGAGTAACTGGTAAAGTTGCTGACATGTGACCAGGAGGTCACGGGTTTAAGCCTTGGAAACAGCCTCTGGCAGAAATGCAAGGTAAGGTTGCGTACAATAGACCCTTGTGGTCGGGCCCTTCCCCGGACCCTGCTCATAACGGGAGCTTTAGTGCACGGAGCTGCCCTTTTTATAGTATATTGTGAGTATATTTGATATATATTGTGAGTATATATATAATATAATCTAATTATATCAGTATAATAGATATTATATTATGAGTATATTTGCTATACATTGTGAGTATATAAAATATAATGTAAGTAAATAGTATATTATGAGTATATTTGGTATACATTATATGTATACATAATTAATGTAAGTATTTCATTATAATAAATAGTATATTATTAGTATATTAGGTATAATTATAAGTATATATAATATAATGTAAGTATATCATTATAATAGATAGTATACCGTGAGTATAGTTTTGCAAACATGGCCTTGGAGATATCCTGCAATAATGTGTGTATAATATAATATAAGTGTTTTATTATAATAGATAGTATATTCTAAGTATATTTGGTATATATTGTAAGTATGTATAATATAATGCAAGTATTTCATTATAATATATTGTATATTTTGAATACATTGTAAGTATATATAATATAATGTGAGTATATCATTATAATAGATAGTAAATTGTTAGTATATTTGTTATAAACTGTAATTATATATATGATATAATGTAAGTATATCATTATAATAGATAATATATTGTGAGTATATTTGCTATATTGTACGTAAATATAATTTAATGTAAGAATGTTATTATAATAGATATTATGTTGTGAGTATACTTGCTATACATTTTAAGTAAATATGTAATATAATGTAAGTATATAATTATATATTTTAAGTATATAAAGTGTTATAGTTACTTGTAAATTAATTATATAACGATATTAAATAAATAACGTTATGTTATATTGATGATTGACTCAAACTTTCGAATACATAAACATCGATAATTATTTTTAACAAAAACCAGTCAGCCCAACGGACTGAAACCCAGCCCAGACCGATAGGCTCTGTCACTTCATAGGTACCCTTAATGGGTCGTGGGCTGAGCCGTTCGACTTTTTTTACTGATAGGCCTAGACCGAACCTGCCCAGTAAAGGCAAGACCAGCCCAGCCCAGTTCGGCACACCAATGGGCTTTACATTTAATGGGCCGGTTTTACCCAGCCCACTTAACAAATTTAGGTGAAATATCAATTCTTATGAAATCAAATGGTAGAACAGAAGGATCCCAAGTGGGCTCAACTGTAAGATTGTTTAAAGTTTCGTGTAATTCTTTTAAATTATGACAGTCCTATTCTCCCTCTATGCGGACAAGTCTGTTATGTGTTGAAATCATAGGTAAGATGGATTCAACTTAAATCCGTTTTTCTTCCATGTGTTATTCTATGGTTGTTGCGTGATCTTTATATCCTGAACATATGAAGTAGGTTCTTTTAGAATCAATTTTAACTCGTATGCTAAATGTTGTTACAATTCAAAGGATTAGGACCCTTAAAGAAGTTGCACAAAAGACATTCTTTCAGCTAGCACCTTTGAATTTTGGTAGGTTCTTCTTTGAATTCCAAGCTCTAGTCATAGCTCATAACTTGGCTCCATCAATTTTGCCAGTCTTGACTGTCGATTGTGGAAATGACTAATAATGTCTCTTTTACTTGTTTGCCAGCAAGATTTGTCTCTAGTAAAGAATGCTAAAATTGCTAGTCCTGATTAGTGTTAGGATCGAAATAATTAAGTGTTATGCAAAAGCAAGCAAAGCAAACCTCGAAAGATTATGAGTAAAACGATACACGAGAAATATATTAAAAGAGACATAAACATTTAACTTGATTTGGTTAACTGACCTACATCCACAAGAGAAAATGTGCAATATATCGAAAGAATTAACATCACACAATTCAGCTAGGAAATGTTGCAGACATATGCATGTGTATGATTTGTAATCGAAATGACTCATCTTCTTGACTACAAGTAATTATTAGAAAGTCCCAGTAAAAAACAACATAGGTGTGAAAGACTGATTTGGTTCTTGTGGAATTAAAGGTGGAAGTAGGACGTAGTAAAGGATTTTAAGGTCCCAGCTATCGTTTCAATCTGAAATGACTCTGTTTCACTATTTATAAGTCTTACCTATTCACAATAATGGGTATTTAATCCTTTTGTTTGAATATCGATATAACTATCAAGTGCTTTTTTTGGATTGATTAGACAAGGTTACAATGATGGATATCATTTAATTCTGTTTATTACAATTACAGGTTTGGAGATTTCATTAATCTTCATAAGACACTAAAAAAAGAAGAGCAGTAGATTTCATGAATAAAACATTGCGACACCGTGACGATATGGCAATAATGTATTTGATGGAAGAAAACAAGAAAGGTGTATTCCATTATGCATCATATTTTAATTGTTTGTAAAATTAGGATACCCAAAAACATTAATCTAATATATTCTCTCAAGGATCGAGCTAGTTTGGTCGCAGTTCCGCTTGTCAAGTAATGGCGGCAGAGCGAGAATTTTTACTAATGAGATTTAAAATTCAAAGAAGTAAACATATAAATTAATCAAAGAGGGTTTAATTCTACAGATAAATATAAAATTTAATTTTATTTATGTATAAATAGTATAATTTTCTTTCGAAGGAAATTTGTATGGCGATAAACTGGTTCCGCCCCTATTGTCTAGAATGACGCCTGTCTGCTAGTTTGGCCAGATTTTAACCTTTTCACTTTTTACGAGTCAAAAAATATAATGATGGCTAAGAAAATTAGAGAACAAGAATCTTTGATACTTTCAACCGTTATCCGCTTCGTATTTGGCCACCCAATATTTTCCGTGGGCACAATATTGGTATACCACAGGTGCATCATTTTTGGTCCTCTCATACAAGGGAAAGGACCTCTCAAGTGCTCCAATGATCATATCGGATATGGACAATCGTCTTTTCTTGAGTACTTTACCATTTTCCTTTTTTCATTCTCATTATTATAAGCATAATAAAATGAGTACGTTTAAAAAATTTTGCAAAAATTATTGAATTTAAAATAAATATCCGTTACATCTGAGAATTAGTCGATTTCGTTGGCACCATGCAATTAAATCAATTCAATTATTTTCTTATCACCTATTTAGTAGAAAAGATTTGTCTGTTCTTTTAGCAAACAGATTTAGACTTGACTCAAGTCTTAATCAACAAATCCCTGCGCTTTCTATCTTGATAGTGTGGCTCTTTACCGTGGATTTAGATTTAAGTAATTAGCAAAGGGATTAATTAATAAAAGGGTCCATAATGTAGTTACATCCCATCAATTGAACATGGTTCCACTATGATTTGTCTCCATTAATTAGCTAGTCATCAATTGTTCATGATGATTAATAATTGATTCGTTATAAGTGATATGTCCATTATACTAAGATTGCCCAATGACCTTTAATTACTATATTACCTGTCTCCTCCTTTTTCCTTAATCTGTGGGGGCACCTCATTAACCACTAACACTAACTTTTCCTCTCTAATGACAATCATTTCTTTTAGATTTCACTGATGTCAAGTATAGTTTAGAAGTTGACAGCTCTGAAAATTGTTTAATTACATTATATTTTTGTACTAAGGTACCCTGCTGTTTACTATCTTGTAGCTTTCCACTTTACCATTATGGCATAATACATAAATAAATAGTTAAATTTTGGTTGAATTGGCAAGTAAGAATTTTAACTTTGAGATTGTATATATAGACATCTAAGCTTGTTTTTATCGTGTCTCGTGGACATCTAACGATGCTAACGTGGCATATAAATTTTGAATGTGTCTAGATGATCATTTTGTAAGTTGCAGTGTTTAACTAACACACTAGAGACGAGTTGAGGTGTCTATATGTGCATCCTCAAAGTTAAAATATTTGATTATTAGTTAAAGCCAAATTCAAATGTCTATTTATTTATGTATTATGCCTACTAGGGCTGTACAAGACAAACCGATAAACCGCACCAAACCGACAAACCGAACCAAACCAGAAAAAAAACCCGACTAGAGGTTTGGTTTGACTTGGTTTGGTGTTTGGAAAAATAACCCGACCATTATAGGGTTGGTTTAGTTTTAACTAAAAAAAGTCAAACCGAACCCAAGCCGACCCGATTATAGATATACTAATTTTAAATTATGTTATACATAAAAATATTTATTAAAATGTAATTTATAAAAAAAATTTAAATTTTTTTCATAATTTTTGTTTTCTTTCTTACATTTAGATTTGGACTTGAGAAGCCCATCTAAATAATATACAAAAAAAACTAATCTTATAAAGTTATATTATAAAGTTAAAACTTCAAACAGTGTTCTGCCTACATCTTATATGTTGATATTTTGTACTAGAACTCTTTTTAAGAAGCACTGCTCTATGATTTTTATTAGATACTATGAAAAACCTGAGAAATCCAAAAAAAACCAAAAAATCCGAGAAAAATTGATATCGAAAAACTCGACTTTTATTGGTTTGGTTTGGTTTATAGATTTAATAATCCGACACAAATAATTTGATTTAGTTTGTAAAAAATCCGAACCAACCCGGTACATGTACACCTCTAATGCGTACAATTATTATAACATTGTTATCAACATGGTATATTACTCATATCTCTATCAGTGAAAAGCCAGGTCAATGAAACACGCACCATGTTTCCTTTTTACTTTTATAGAAGACAAAATTACACATTAATTTACTACCCAACGGTTGAAATTGGAATTCGGCAATCAAATTGAAAGTTACATTCACCTTTTTACAAAATTAGCATTCTCTAGTCTGCATATTAATCATAACGATCAGTTCGGTGTACTAAACTTTTGTTATAGTCATATTTCTGAAAACTACGGACTATTGAATTATTGTAGGTAGCTTTAACTTACATTTTTTTCAAGAGACTATTATTCCAATTTGAACTTCTGACCTATTGATCTTTGGCTCCTTTTATTGCATCAATATAAGGTACTTAAACTTTCTATAAATTAAACTTCAATACGATCCAATTTAAGTGCTTTTGATAGAATTAAAAAGGTAAGAAGATAGTACGGGAATGGTCTTTACAAATTTTAAGCACGGAATTAATTATGATTCTTTGCCTCTCCAAAAATGTATTACACCATAGGAGCACTCAAAAAGTGAAATAGGTGCATTAGGACAAATGTTAAGAGGGCCTAGTGAGCACAAAAAAGGCAATCTATATCCACTATCCAACTTTAGGCCTCTAGTTTTGTCTCATACTTGAACCAGATATATTGGTATAGGTTGTATATTAGTTCTACTCATTACCTCATAGGCTGCTCAAGATTTTCAAAATCCTTCTTTGCACAATGTGGAATATCTACTCACAAAGTAACTTTGTGTCTAGATTAATCCCTCACATGGGTGCACAGCAAAACAACACGTATGCAAAAACATACATTTTATTGTCACGAACCAATTCAGAATCTAAAATCAACAAATTAGAATAAACATAATATTAATATATTTCGAGCTAGAACCACCTTTGGCTACTAATACTTTCAAGCCCTAACTTATGTTACAAGAATTACCTACCCTTTCTTAGAGAGAAGTGATAAGGGGTTCCATTTGTGATAATGATCCACTTAATTTGGACACAAAATTAGTGGGTTCCATTTTTAATTTGTTAATATATGAACTAAACCTTCTTACACTCTATAGTACATAATTGTAGTGATTGGGAAGTAAGAAGCAATCATGACTTAACTGATATGGGAAAAGAGCAGCAAATTGAAGAGGATCCAAAAGAGATGGAACATAACAATTGCAGCTAAAAGGAGTTTCAAAAGCTATTATGCCTCATCCTCCCACTATTGTTTGTACTTTTGGTAGAAAATTAAACTTGAGACAGTCAACCGATATTACAACTTTAACAGTAGTTTGTGAATTGTTTGTGTGTTTTTTACACCATTATTACTCGTGCTTTCCAGATAAGATGCCCTTTTAGGAATAAAATTAAAAAATGTACTTTTTATTTGCCAAGGCTTTCCATATGTACTTTTAGAAGATGCAAAGGAATGTCAAAGGGTTGGATTCTATCCAATGTCTAATATAGTAAAACAACAGTGGCTCCACTATTTGACTTTTAACTGAATTGAAGAGATCGAGTGAATCCAAGAACGCAAGCTGTTCAGGAGCTCTATAGAGGAGTGACGTGACTTGAATTTATAGCACATCTTAAGTCTTTTATTTGATATTTTCATTGTTCTTATGCTTGTATTAGTGTGTTTTTATGTTATTATACTATTTTGTAGTTTTTTCATGTCCAAATGGCCAAAAGATGGAAAAAAAATTTACGACAAAAGGTTAGTTTTGGGCGGTTTACGATCGTGATACAAATTAGAGATCAATCGGCCAACCGCAAAGTAGATCCATGATTAGAGAGGATGTCAATCAGAAACCCGCAGAAGATGGACAGAATGTCACGCCTCGAGTCTACACCCTAGGTGTGGACGACACTTAGAAATCGTTTCTAGTTCCCAAGCGAATCCTTGGCTTGGCTAATTACCAAGCGGAAGATTTAACTCATAGAAAATATAACTTAGATGGGCACACAAAGGAATGTAATAAATCCTTCTCAAAACAAGTCTCAAATACTCTGAAATAGATAACAGATTGTTTTAAAATATAAACTCTGAAAATAAAGTTGAATGACTATTAACTCTGTCTGTGTCTAGTCTATGAAGCTTCTAAATTGAATCCAAATAGGTACCGGGACAAGCCCACAACTACCTCAAAAGACTAATAAAAAATGACTTAAATAAATGACAAAGGAGCTCCTCCAAACGTAAGGAGGTCTTACCAAAAGATGGAAGGTTACTGATCTTCAACGATGCGACTGTTGAGGATCTTTATCACATGTATCTGCATTATAAAAAGATGCAGTGCCAAATGGTGTCAATACATGGAATGTACGGTATGTAAAACGGCTGAAAAGAAACATACTCTAGAGTACTCAAAGGAATGCATACTGAAATATTTCAACTCAAAGTAAAGCACGCAATTATAAAATAAGTCAATTCTTTATAAATCATAAATAAGTGAATGCAACTCATTATGAAAGTAATATTTACTCTCTGGGGAGTTTCTCGAAGCAACAACCATCACTATGAGCATTGTGATGATGCAACGGACTTCTACCGTTGCCATAGCTGCCCAATATCTTGCCAGGGTAAGGGACACAAACTCATCGCATGGATCTAATAATAGTGCTTATGTGGGATTGAAGTGAGGATTCGCCCGAACCAATGACACAATCCTATCCTACGCTCGCTACGTAGTTTATGGGGTTTGAGTTATCTAAACTCTTACCCAAATCGGTGTTCAATACTACTCCCAAAATCATATATTATGCTCATATGCTCATGTGAGTGAAAATACTTAAAATATAAATCATTTAGTCTCATTGTACTTAACTCAGTTTAGCTCAACTCTTCTCAACTCAAGTTTTCTCTTTAAAATAGTTACACTTTCTCAAATTCAGTAAGTGCAAAAAATATACTTTTAGTTTCTCAATCGCAGTCTCAAAATAAATGCATCATACTTAACTCATTAGACTTGATAATGATCATACTCAAAATTACTGAATAAATGTCTTCATAACTCAAGTACTAAATTATGCTCAAAACTCCTTTTCCAATTAAGATATGAATTTTAAATCATTTCAAAACTCAAACCGATGCATAAAATTAAGCAATAGAAATACTCACTAGGGTTCATGCGAATGTAAACATGACTGACATTCAAAAACTTAAATCATGGGAATAATCACAATATAATTAAATATACAGAGAAATCAATAAGTGATTTCATAACTAACTCAAGCACTCAATTTAATTGGAGCAAAACTAAAGCTTGAACTCTTTCATTATGGAATTGACATGTAGGGCGCGTGGAAGAACTCTGTCAAACGCTATGAATAGACTTACATACCTATAAGATTGATGATTTAAGCAAAACTTGAAGAACTTGATTGAAATGTTCGAACCCTAGCTTTTCTCTTCTCCATTCCTTGCACTCAAAATATTCTAAGTGTTAATGAGAGAAAAACATCCTGGGTATAGATATGTAGCTTATTTTAGTCTCAAAATGTCTGAGTTTTGATTTGAAAAAGGTGGAAAAATACCAAACTATCCCTTGTTAAAAACTGCACTAAGCCATCTACGGGTCTTTCTATGAATCGTAGAACTTTCTATGTCCCGTAGAAGACTCCTCGTAGGAAATGGGGTCCAAAATTAGACTCCACTGGAATGTGTAAGGTTGGGTATACAGACATCCTCTACGGGTTGTAGACCTACCTACTGGTTGTAGAAGACAATTTTAGGATTTCATTGAGGAAATTAGGCTTGGGGTCTACGGACCCTTCTACGGATTGTAGACCTTTTACGGATTATAGAACTTAGTCGTGGAACCCTGGTGCACATTCTAGTAGCTATTGGAATGTGGAATGGAACCTATGTGCTAGCCCTACGGGTCATAGAAAATTATATAGGTCGTAGGAGGAAGCTCGTGTGATGGACCTTGAATGTGTCTTGGGAACCTCTTCTACGATGTCTCCTATGGTCCGTAGAAAATTTTACGGACTGTAGAAGCCACTCGTAGAAGGGTATTACCTCCTAAAAAATTCACTAAGTCTTTATGGGTTCCATGATCCACCGTATGACCCATAGAACTTTCTATGGACCTTAAGTGACACTTGTGGCCACACTGTATAGTGATTTTCTTTTACTTTTATCTGGGTTCTTCGGGATTGGTCTAAGTTGGATTTTTTTGGGGTTTTACAATATATCCTTCTTGAGATCATTCGTCCTCAAATGATGACAAAGCTAAGAATTTAATTAAGGCACCAATGCAATACAAGAACTCAAAGACTCAAACTCATGAACCACTACTTAAATACTAGAGAAGACACTAAATATGAGATAGGGAAAAGAGTATTACCTTCAACATCAACACTAGGAGGAACGAATAGATGCGGGTATTTGGCTTTCATATCCTATTCGGCTTCCTATGTAGCCTCTTCAACAAATTAATTCCTCCACAAGACTTTGACTGAAGTGACGTCTTTGATCCTCAACTTGCAAACATGACGATCAAGAATTTGAACAGGAATATCCTCATAGGACAAGCTACCTTTCACACCAATGTTTTATTTAGGAATAATGAGTGAAGGATTTCCTAAACACTTCTTAAGCATCAAAATGTGAAATATTGGATGAACGACCGTTAACTCTTATGGAAGATCTAACTCATAAGCTACATTGCCAACTCTCTTAATAATCTGGTAAGAACTAATGTAATAGGGACTAAGTTTCCTTTTTCTCCCAAAGCTCGTAACACCCTTCATAGGTGAAACTTTCAAATAAATCCAATCATTCGCCTCAAACTCTAAGACTTTTCCCCTTACATCAGTATAGGACGTCTGTCGACTTTGCAAGGTTTTTCAACCTCTCTTAAATAATCTTCACTTTTCCATAGCTTGATGAACTAATTCTTCCCTATTAACGCTGCTTCACCAACTTTGAACCACCCAATTGGAGATCTACATCTCTTCCTATAAAGAGCCTCATAAGGAGCCATTTGGATACTTGAATAGAAACTATTTTGTACACAAATTCTATAAGAGGCAAGTGATCATCCCAAATACCTTTAAAGTTAATGATACAATATCTCAACATGTCTTCAAGAGTCTGAATCAGACTCTCTGCTTGACCATCTGTCTAAGGATGAAAAGTGGTACTAAGATTTACCCTTGAGCCTAAACCTTTTTGAAATGACTTCCAAAACTGAGAAGTTAATTGAGCACCTTTATATGAGATGATAGACAATGGAACTCCATTAAGTCAAACTATTTCATGAATATATAGTCAAGCATAATTCTCTATTGAATCTATAGTGTTAACAGGAAAGAAATGGGCTGACTTGGTCATCCTATTCACAATCACCCAAATTAAGTCATGTTATTTGCGAGATTGCGGTAAGTCTATAATGAAGTCCATACTGATCATCTCCCATTTCTATTATGGAAACTCTATATTCTAAGCTACACCACAAGGTCTTTGATACTCAACTTTGACTTGTTGATAATTTGGGCACTTAGAAACAAAGTGGACTATATCCCTCTTCATGCCATTCCACCAATAGACTTCTCTCAAGTCATGGTACATCTTGGTAGAACCTGAATGTATTAAATATTTAGAGCTATGGACCTTTTCCTTGATTCTATCTCGAAGACCATCAACATTCAAAATACACAATCTACTTTGATACCTCAATACACCATCTCCCCTTTTGGAAAAGCCATCGCTTTTAGCTTGTTAACATCATCAAAACATCAGCTTGTCAACATCATCAACAACATTAGATTTACTTGGGTTGTAGAGAATTCTCATGTCATAATTCTTGAGCAACTCAAGAAATCTCCTCTGCCTCAGGTTCAACTCTTTCTGACTAAACACATATTGAAGGCTCTTGTGATCAGTGAACATATCTACATGCACGCCATAGATATAGTAATGCTATATCTTCAACAAATACTACCGCTGCCAACTCGAGATCATGAGCCAGATAATTCTTCTCGTGGAACTTAAGATATCTAGAGGCATATGCAATAACTTTCCATCTCCACATCAATACAATACCCAATCCAACTTTAGACGCATCACAATAGATCATAAAACCATATGTTCCCTCGGGTAGGGCCAACACTGGAGCAGTAGTCCATATAGTATTCAACTCTTGAAAACTTTTCTCAGAAGCATCTAACCATTGGAACTTAGTCTTCTTTTGATTCAACTTAGTCAATAGAGATAATATTGATGAGAATCGCTCTACAAATCTTCTATAGTAACCACCCAAACCCAAGAAACTTCTTATGTTGGCCTGAGATGTAGGTCTAGGCTAATTTCTTACTGCCTTTATCCTTTGCTAATCAACTCGGATACTATCACTAGAAGTAATGTAACCAAGGAATGCCACAGATGCAAGACAGAACTCACACTTGGAAAACTTAGCATACAACTCCTTATCCTTGAGTGTTTGGAGAAAAATTTTGAGATGGTTGACATGCTCCTCCTCATTTCTCAAATATATTAGAATGTCATTGATAAAAACGATAACAAACATATCTCGATACAACTTAAATACTTGGTTCATGAGGTCCATGAATGCTACAGTAGCGTTAGTCAAACCAAAGAACATAACAAGAAACACATAATGACCATATCGAGTTTAGAAAGTTGTCTTTGAAGTGTCACTTTCTCTTACTTTTAACTGATGATAGCTTGATCTAAGTTCTGTCATGACCCAAGTTAGGACCTAGGTGTGACACATCAATCCGAATCCTGAAGGACTCCAACCAAGCCTCTTAGCATATCATACATGAGCATACATAAGGTAAATAAAGAGATAAAACTAAACATATATATGGAATAAAGGTTCAACATGAATATCTCGATAAAAAAGAATAAATCTCAACTCAAATGGAAAATAATATTGACTTCATGAACATCTAACATGCCTCTACTACTCTAGATGAAGGGATAAGATAAGCTCCTAGACCACCCATAATAAGAAACAAACTCATAGGAATAATGAAATGATAAATGTCTTGTCCTCAAATGGTGAGGACTCACCAACAATGAGAAAGTAGTACTCAAACTCTAGCGACGAGTTGGAGGTGCGCGATGATCGTCAGACCCTACATTATGATACAATATAGGCAAAAGTATGAGCATAAACAATGATAATAGGATATAGTCAATATGAACATGGGATGCATGACCAATATCTTGAAATACATGAGTAAAACTTGAAAGCATTTAAAATAATCATAATCATGTGGTCAATGCATCGTAAAAATCATGAGAACTTATATCATTTCATATATCTTTATGTAATAGGACCTTAATCGACACTTAAGACCATGCGAACTATAACATAGAATCCAATGAAACTCCTACATCGAGAAGAAAAAGGCTACTTGTCAAGGTAGACTCCGTGAGAACATCTTTAACTTGAGTTATTTGTGGATCCACTAGCTAGGCCATATTGGCAAACCTATGTGGAAAATATAGTTAGGGACTAAAGTTTTCTACTAGGATTCCCTTGGGTCATTACTTGAGCTTTCGGACTGAACCCCACCTTAAAGTCCTATATGTGCTTGGTCATTATCCTAATAAAAATCATAAATCATAGTCATTAACATCATTAGAAAAGAAAATAATAATATTAATCCTCAAGATAAAATAGTCATAAGAGTAGGTCATTAACATGATTGATCCATACAAGAATGAGAAAACCTTTCAATCCTTATGAATCTGTGAGAAAACCTTTCACCATCTTTAACATGAGTGGGCGAATTACCTTTCACAGCCGTAGATACTTAATTGAACATCATTGAAATTATAGTTCATCATTAGTCATTATATTTATGAGTCATTCATAACCTTGGATAATCATTCATGATTATTCATAAAAATCTTTATCAATTCATGATCAAGATTCCTTAAAATCATACTTGAAAATAACATAAGGCATGGGTCCATGAAAATCAACTGGGCATCATGCAATGTGACTTGAATTAGGCATAATTAGATCAATAAAATAATAATAATAAATTACAATTGAGATTACCCAATACAATTTTGTGAAAATTAGGGCTTAGAGTAAGAATTCATAGAGGAGAATTTAGAGAAAACCTTGGCACTCCATAGATGGGAAGGATCCATGGATGAATTCCCACGTACCTTAGACAATTAGAGACCTAAATGCACTTGAATTGGAGGCTTGAACTTGAATTCTTAGAAACTTGCTTGAGGAGGAAGATGAACTCTTGAGAGAGAATTTTAGAGAGATCATTTGTGATTAGGGTGTTAGGAAAGGAATGAGGGATTTTAGAGGGTTTGGGGTAGTTAATAGAATATGATTAATCCCCCAAAACCGTCCAAATATATTAATGAGCCAAAAGGGAATGACCAAAATACCTCTTAAAACTTAATTGAATGGACCCCTGGACGGAAAATCTTCATGGTCCGTGAAAAGATCCATGGGCCTTGGAGTGGTCTTGGAAACTAACTTGGCTAAAGCTGGCATGGGAAACTTTGATGGAAGGGACTACGGTTCGTAGAGGTCATGACAGGGCATAGAAGGTGTAGTGAAGATGACTCGTTCCCTTAGTTTTGAGGGTTGAGTTCCATGGACCACTTTATGGTCCGTGAATATCTCTACGGGTTGTGAACCCAGTCATGAACCCTATCCTATTCCTTCCTTTTTCCTATCACTTATACGGTATGCCTTTACGGGTCGTGGTTCCTTGCATGGTCTGTAGAAGTGTTCGTGAACTTGTTTCTTTTTGAAATTTTTTCCAGGTGACTTCCACAACTCCCTTCCATAGGATGTGGTACTGTGTATAGCTTGTCAAGGGCCTCACGAACTTCCCCTCGTGCATCTGTTTCTGAGATTACCCTCTTAAACTCTATTTTCTAGCTTTCCAACTTTTAGAGTTTTACAATATCTCCCCATTGGGAATATTCTTCCTCGAATGGGACTTAAACTAGCATGAATGGATTCGTAAAGAGACATAGCAGCCTAACATGAATGCAAAACATATTGAAAATGCATAAAAACATGGATTATTCAATCCCAAGCTAAAACATTAGTTTAAAACTTATTTCATGAACATGCATGCATATGAGAATATGAGAATGGCTAAAACACATGAATTCGATGGAGTTAATCATGAAGGAACTCAATACCTCAACTTGGAATGGAAAGAAAGAGATGAGGATATCATGACATCATATCAGCAAAAGCTTTCCATGTAGCAGCTTCAACCTCTTGGTTCCTCATAACACTTTAACGGAAGCTACTTCCTAGTTCCTCATCCTTTCCACTTGTTGGTCTAGAATCTCAATCGAAACCTCTTCATAGGATAAACTCTCTTTCATACAAATGGTGTCCAATGACACAATAGAGCTAGGATCACCTACACACTTCCTCAATAGAGACACATGAAATAGCGAGTGCAACAATGCTAATTTTGAGGGAAACTCATAGGCCACCCTGCCAATATGCCTCAAGATCTGATACGAGCCTAAATTTAGGGACTAAGCTTTCCTTTCTTTCCAAATACATCACACCCTTCATGGGTGATATTTTCAAGTAAACTAGTCGTCTACCTCAAACTCAAGTTCCCTTCTCTTCAAATTTAAATAGGAATTTTGTCGGCTATGGGAAGTTTTCAATATATCTCTTATGAGTATAACCTTATCCATGGCCATATGTACTAACTTGTGTCAAATCAAGGCAACCTCACCAACTTCAAACCAACTAATAGGAGACCTATATCTCTTACCATATAAGGCCTTAAATGGAGCCATCTCAATGCTAGAATGGTAACTATTCTTATAGGAAAACTCTATCAATGACAAATGATCATCCCAATTACCCTTGAAATCAATCACACACGCTCTCAACATGTCTTCCAAGTTCTGAATCGTATGCTCGTCCTCACATCAGTCTGAGGGTGAAAAGTTGTACTAAGCTTAACATAAGTACCCAAACCCTTTTTGAAAGACCTCCAAAACTAAAATGTAATCTGAGTACCAGTGTCCAACTCACGAATATAAAGTCTATCACAATCCCCAGCCGAATAGGAAGTTTTAAAGGGAAAAAAATGAGTTGACTTTGTCATTCTGTCAATAATCACCCAAATCGAATCATGTTGCCTATGGGTACGAGGCAAACCCGCAATGAAGTCCATATTCAAGTCTTTCTACTTCCATGTAGGAATCTTGATATCTTGATCTAAACCTCTCAGTATTTGATGCTAAACCTTTACTTGTTGACAATTAGGACATTTGACCACAAATTCTACAATATCCTTTTTTATGTCATTCCGCCAATATGCTTTCCTCAAATCTTGATACATCTTTTTGGAACATAGATGAATAGAATACCACAAACTATGAGCCTTGGACAATATCATTTATCTCAAGCCATCAACCTTAGGAACATACAACCGGCCATGAAATCTAAGCACACCATCTACCCCTTGGGAGAAAGACTCAATGGATATTTCATAAACCTCTTTGTTCAACTCAACCAAAGTAGGGTCATTATCTTGCTCTGCCTTAAAATCCTCCACAAGAGATGATTCGAAACCATTTTTATCACGAACTAAGCTAGGACCTAGGTGTGACATGTCGATTAGAATCTCAAGGGACCTTAACAAATCATTCATGAGCATACATAAGGTAAGTAAAACAATAAAGCTAAGACATAGATGTGGAAATAAAGTCTCAACATGAAAAGTCTCAATAAAAGAGAACAAGTCTCAACTTGAATGAAAAGACAACATAGACTCCGAGACATCCAATATACCTCTACTAGTCTAGATGGGGGCATAAGACAATCTCCTAGCTTAACCAATATAAACAATGAAAAATTTATAAGAACATATGGAAAAATAAACTGTCATATCCTCAAAACATGAGGACTCACCACAAGTGAAAATGGTAATGAGCTTTAGCCACAAACGGGAGGATGAGCGTGATCGTTGGACCCTACATTATGATATAATGTAGGAAAAAATATGTGTTAGATAGTCAATATGAACATGTGATGCATGACCAATAGGTTTAAAACACGAGTAAAAGAACTTGAAATCAGAACATATGATGCATGATCAATAGGTTTAAAATATGAGTAAAGGAACCTTAAAGCATTCGTAAATTATAATCATGTGGTCTATACATCATAAAACATTATTATAAGGGCTTATAGAACACACACACACACACATATATATATATATATATATATATGTAGGATATTAACTTTAATCGACATCTAAGACCAAGTAAGCTATAACATGGAATCCGATGTAACTCTCAAACCGAAAAGAGAGAGGCTACTTGCCAAGGTAGACTCCATATCATAAATATAAACATAATCAAAAGCTATATGTGGATCCACTAGCTAAGCCATAAAGTTAAAACCTACGGTTGCACATAGTTTAGAAACTAATGGTTGCTACTAGGTCTCCTTCGTGGATCCCCACCATGAAGTTTGTCCTGTGCTAAGTTAATCCCAATAGAATGCATAAACATAATAATTAGGAAAGGAAATCAACCAATCCAATATCATAAAAAATACATCATAAGAATAGCTCCTTGAAAACCATGATAATAACTTGAACTTGAGGATACTTACATTTATAAGGAAACAAATCATCATAGCTTGAATATTATGAGAAACCCTTTCATAATTCATGGATTTATGCTTGAAATCATAGTTGAATCACAAAACATAACTTTCATAAATCATACGTGAGAAAATAATAAACATCGTGATCATAAATCCATAACTCATCCTTGAAATTAATAGCATAATGCATGGGTCATTGAAAAATATCTTGAAAGAATGTAATTCAATTGAAATCATGCATTAATAGACTAGTATCAATGAATAAGAATATAATTGAGTTGACCCATACGCAATTTGACCCAAAACCCAAAATTGAGAGAATTGGAATTGAAATTAACATAGAATGAGGGAGAAAACCTTGGGACTCCATGGATGGAAGGAATCCATGCATGAATTACCGCATACCTAGACTTAGAAAGAATGAATTAAATCCCTCTAATGGAAGATTGAAGATTTTCCCCTAGTTCTTGCCTTAGAGAGAATTTGGTGAGACTTGAGAGGTTTGATCTTGTGATTTGGAAGAATGAGGTTTTAGGAGTGTTAGGAATTAGTTATAGGCTAGGAATTAATCCCCAAAAATGTCTAGATACATAATAATAATAATAATAATAGGAAAAGACAAAAATACTCCTTAACTTAACTGCACGAGGTCGCTAGGATAAAGGGTCACCACAGCCCGTGAGGCTTACCACAGGTCATGGTGATGGTCCGGAGATGGAGGTGAACTGATTTGGTCATGGTGATGGTCCGGAGATGGAGGTGAACTGATTTGGTGTAGTGTTTCACCACAGAGGACTCCATGATCTGTCACAAACACCACAAACAGTGGTCCATGTCGTGGCCTTCAAAGGAACTTAGGGTCCTAGGGGTTTAGGTTCACGGTCCGTAGTGGGAACCACGAGCCGTGGAGCTATCCGTGGTCCTTACCTCTCAATTTCCCATTCACTAGTGAACCTTCACGGTTTCTCTCCATGGCCAGGGAAGAGCACCACAACCAGTGAAGGGTTTCGTGAAGGACCACCTAGTGCTAAAAGTTGTGATTTTCATTTGAAACCCCATTTCCCAACATTCCAACTTCTAGGTTCTTACAACATCTCCCCCTCGGGAAAATTTGTCCTCAAATGGGAATCAAGCTAGTATGAATGGAATAGGAAAGAGACATAACAACCCAAGATGAATGCAAAACATATCAACAAAAATGCATAAAATATGGAATATTCCATCCCAAACTAAAACATGACTTTAAAACTCATTTCTTAAACATGAATGCATATGAAAATATTAGAATAACTGAAACACATGGATTTGAATGGACTGGGTCATGAAGGAACTCAATACCTCAACTAGGAACGGAAGGAAAGAGATGAGGATAGCATAACATAATATCATCTTCTTCTTCCCATGTAGCACCTTCAACCTATTGGTTCCTCCAAAACACCTTAACAGAAGCTATTTAATTGTTCCTCAACCTTCTAACTTGCCGGTCTAGGATCTCAACTGGAACCTCCTCATAGGATAGACTCTCTTTCACCCCCAATGTTGTCCAAAAGGCATGATAGATCCAGGATCACCAACAAACTTCCTCAACAAGGACAAATGGAACAACGGATGCACCGGTGCTAACTCAGAAGGAAAATCAAACTCATATGCCACCTTGCCAATCCACTTCAAAATCTAATATAGGCCTACATATCAGAGACCAACCTTCCCTCTCTTACCAAAACATATCACACCCTTTATGGGTTAAATTTTCAAGTAGACCCAATCATTAACCTCAAATTCAAGTTCCCTTCTACTCACATCCATAGCCTGAATGCGAGGACTAAGCTTTTCTCTCTTTCCAAAATGTACCACACCCTTTATTGGTTAAATTTTCAAGTTGACCCCATCATTAACCTCAAATTCAAGTTCCCTTCTCCTCACTCTAGAGAGTCTTCAACCTTTGTCCAATCAATCTCATCTTTTCCATAGTCTCATGCACTAAGTTGAATCCTATCAATGCAACTTCACCAACTTCAAATCAATCAATAGGAGATCTACACCTCCAACCATATAAGGCCTCAAATAGAGCCATCTGAATGCTGGAATGGTAACTATTATTATGAGCAAACTCTATCAATGGAAAATGATCATCCCATTTACCTTTAAAGTCAATGAAACAAGCTCTCAACATATTTTCTAAGGTATGAATGGTACACTTGGCCTGACTGTCTGTCTAAGGGTGAAAAGTTGTACTGAGCTTAACTTGAGTACCAAGACCCTTTTGGAAAGATCTGCAAAATTGAGATATAAATTGAGTACCTCAGTGTGAAATGATAGACAATGTTACACAATGAATCTTAACCCACTCTAAGATATACAATCTAGCATAGTTTTCAACTGAGTAAGAAGTCTTAATAGAAAGAAAATGAGCTGACTTAGTTATTTAATCAACGACCATGCAAATCAAATCATGTTGCATATGAGTACGAGAAAACCCTATAATGAAGTCCGTATTCAAATTTTATCACTTCCAAGTAGGAATCTCAATATATTGAGCGGACCTTTCATTTTTTTGATTCTTAAGCTTTACTTGTTGAAAATTAGGACATTTTGCCACAAACTCCGCAATATCCCTCTTCATGACATTCCACTAATACCCTTCCCTCAAATTACGATACATGGAACCCGGATGAATATAATTCCAAAAACTATGAGTTTCAGACAATATCATTTACCTCAAGCCATCAATATCAGGAACACACAATCGACCTTGATATCTCAAAATACCATATACTATTTGGGAGAAAGCCTCAATGGCTTTTTTCGGCAACCGCTTTCTTCAACTCAACCAAAGTACGATCATTATCTTTCTTGTCCTTATCATCAACCACAAAAAATGATTCAGAACCATTTTGGACAATGACACCACCATCCTCGGAAAAAACCAAGCGAACACCAAAATAGGCTAATCTATGAACATCATGAACTAACTCCTTTCTTTCATCCTAAACATGGGAAACACTATTAATATATAATATAATAAGAGCATCGGCAAACACATTTGATTTTTTTGGATAGTACAACACACTCATATCATAGTCCTTAAATAACTCAACTCATATTCTTTGTCGAAGATTTAAATCCTTTTAAGTAAACATATATTGCAAACTCTTATGATCAGTGAACACATCGACATGGACACCATAAAGGTAGTATCTACAAATCTTCAAATCAAAAACCACTGCCTCTAGCTCCAAGTGATAAGTCGAATAGTTCTATTCATGCACCTTGAGTTTCCTAGAAGCATAGGCTATCACTTTACCATTTGCGTCAAAACACAACCAAGACTCCAACTCTTGAAGCATCACAACAAATAAAGAACCCATCAGATCCTTCAAGGAAGGTCAACACCAGAGCAGAAGTATGCCTATCTTTCAACTTTTAGAAACTCTGCTCAATACCTTGGAAGATTGGAATTTCACCTTCTTTTGAGTGAAAGTAGTTAAAGGCGATGCAATGGAAGAGAAACCTTCCACAAACCTATAATAACTGGCTAAGACTAAGAAACCTCAAATATTGTAAGGCAACAAACGTCTAGGCCAATTCTTCATCACTTCAGTCTTCTTAGGATTAACCATAATACATTCACTGGAGACAATATGGCCAAAGAAAGAAACCAACCTCAACCAAAGCTTACACTTGCTAAACTTAGCAAATAACTAGCGGTCTTTGAGAATTTGCAACACAATCCTCAAATGATTGGCATGCTCCTCCTCACTTCAATAATAAACCAAAATATCATCGATAAACACAGTTACGAACATATCCAAATTATCCTTGAATACCCTGTTTATCAAATCCATAAAAGTTGTAAGAGCATTCATTAGTCCAAAATACATAACCAAGAATTTAAAGTGACCATACCAAGTTTTAAAAGCCATCTTTGAATGTGACATTATCTTACTTGGAGTTGATGATAACCCGATCGAAGATCAATCTTTGAAAAGTAGCTTGCTCCTTGATGTTGATCGAATAAGTCATCAATCAGTGGAATGGAATAGTTATTACTTATTGTGACCTATTCAACTACCGATAATCAATACATATACAGAGGGAACCATCCTTCTTCTTAACAAAGAGAATCAGAGCACTCCATGGGGAGATGCTTGGTCTAGTAAAACCCTAATCAAACAAATCTTTCAAATGATCCTTTAACTCTTTCAATTCTAACTAGGCCATTCGGTAAGGAGGAATAAAGATTGGTTGGTTACCGAGAAGGAGATCAATACCGAAGTCTAATTTCACTTTAGGAGAGATTCTTGGGAGATCATTAGGAAAAACTTTCGAAAACTCATTAATATCCAAAACTGACTCAAGAGTAAGAGCTTTAAAATTTGTATCTCTAACCCGGACTAGGTGATAGATGCAACCCGTAGAAATCATTTTCCAATCTTTATGGCATTAGATGAATTGATCTTTAATCATGGAATTACTAATTTCCAACTCTAGGACTGGCTCATTAGGAAACTGAAACTTAACCACACGGGTTCTACAACATATACAAGCATAACATGCATGAAGCCAATCCATACTGAGAGTTACATAAAAATAGTTCATATCAAGCTCTACAATATCAATTGAGGTGACTTTATGGAAAACTAAAACTGGGAATTTTTGATAGACTCTCTTAGCTACAACTGAATCGCCAACAAGAGTATAGACCAAAAAGGCTCTAAAACGATCTCGAGACTGAGAATGAATTTCATAGAAAGATAAGTAGTAATAAATGATAGGGTAGCACTCGGATATAATAATGGGTAAACATCAAATTCAAAGGCTTTTAACATACTAGTCACAACATCAGGCGAATCCTCTAACTTCTGAGGAGTTTGAAAGGTATAAAACCTATTCAGGCGCTCTCTTACACTCGAAGTAGTACCATCCTGACCGGTTGACCTATAGTAGTATGAGTCTAAGGTCGACCATATCCACTCATAGTAGCATTTGAAGGATAATCCTTCACTTGATGACCTGTCTTACCACCATTAAAACAAGCACCCAAACCCTCTAGACATTCTCCAAGATGGTTTTTCCCACACTTCTTGCATGGGGAATAGGTTGACCACTTGGAGCTCCTCTTTGAGGCTTAGGTTTAGATACCCTATATTTTTTGAACTTAGGAGTAGGGGCATTTGAAGAGTTTTGGCCGTAATACTTTTGCGAAACTGAGGATGGCCACCATTTTCGAACTTACCATAAAAGGATTTTTCACCATTAATTTGTGCCTTCTTGGACTCTATTCTAGACCTCTCCTTTAGAGTTTTCTCTTCTATTTCTTTAGAATGTGTCATAAGTATTAAAATATTCATTTCCTTGATGAGCATAGCGGTCCTACATTCCTTGACCATAAAATCAGACACACCTAAAATGAACTTGCTCATCCGAATCCTTGAATCCACAACTATGAGAGTAGAATATTTTGACAACTTAGTTAACTTGAGGGAATACTCTCTCACACTCATATTACCTGGGCGCAAATTGATGAATTCTTGTACCTTAGCTTTCCTTAATTCTAAAGGAAAGATCCAATCAAGAAATGCACTCTTGAATTACTCCCAGTCAATGGGACCATCATCTCTACCCCATTCATACTTCCATTGCTGATACCAAACTTGTGCAACTACCTTAAGTTCATAAGTCTCTAGGTTCGCCTTCTCTATCAGACTAACTCCCATGATCCTAATGATCTTAGTATTGCCCTTAATAAATTCTTGTGGATCTTTATCCATCTTAGAGCCATAAAACTTAGGAGGGTTCATCCTAGTGAAGTCACAAACCTGGCTAGCAGCCTTACCCATATTTGGGTTTATGGGATCTACCACTTCCCTATTTGTTTGAGCGACTAAGGCTTGGGCAGGAACTTGAAATGCGCCCCAAAACTCCACATGAGATACTTTCTCATTAAAAGGGTCAGTTGGAGCTTGTTGATTCTCCTCAACATTTATTCCGATGGGAATTCTTCTTGGAGGCATAATTCAGTAATTCCAAAGAGAAAGAGCTAGAGGGAAAAACCTTAAAGTTTAACTCTATCACACGAAAAGATCAAGAAAGAAGTGAAGTTTTTCCTAAGATGCCTCATAGCCACATATTCATAAATGTGGCGTGCTTCACACCGATGAACAAGATTCTACTTGATGCAGCATGATAGAATCCTTATGATACTTTAAACCTTGTGCTCTGATACTAAGTTTGTCACTATCCAAGCTAGGCCCTATGTGTGATGGAAATTAGAATCCCGAATGACCCCAACCAAGCCTCTTAACATATCATTCATGAGCATACATAAGGTAAGTAAAGAAATAAATCTAAGACATAGATGCAGAAATAAAGTCTCAACATGAAAAGTCTCAATAAAAAAGAACAAATCTCAAATCGGTATGAAAAGGCAACATAGACTCTATGACATCCAATATGCCTCTACTAGTCTAGATGGGGGCATAAGACAAGCTCCTAGATCACCTAATATAAATGATGAAAAAGTGACAAAAACATAAGGAAAACTAAACTGTCACATCCTCGGAACATGAGGACTCTCCACAAGTGAAAATAGTAATGAGCTATAGACACAAACAAGAAGATGAACATGATCATTGAACCTTGATTTATGATACAATATAAGCAAAAGTATTCATTAATACATGGAATGCACTAAGTATGTGAGAAACATACATAAAAAATAATAATAGGACATAGTCAATATGAATATGTGATGCATGACCAATAGGTTTAAAACATGAGTAAAAGAACTTGAAAGCATTTGTAAATCATAATCATGCGGTCGATATATCATAAAACATTATTATAAAAGCTTATAGAATATAACATATACATATGTGGGATATTAACTTTAACCAACATGTAAGACCATGTTATCTATAACATGGAATCCAATGTAATTTCTACACCAAGAAGAGAGAGGTTACTTGCCAAGGTACACTCCGTAACAGAAACATAAATATAATCATGAGCTATATGTGGATCCACTATCTACGTCATAAAGGCAAAACTTACGGTGGCACTTAGTTTACGAACTAATGGTCGCTACTAGGGATCCCTCGTAGATCCCCACCATGAAGTTCGCTCAGTGCTAAATTAATCCCAATGGAATACATAAACATAATCATTACAAAATGAAATCAACCAATTCAATATCATGAAAAATTCAACATAAGAATAGATCCTTGAAAACCATGATCATAACTTAAACTTGGGGATACTTACCTTCCTAAGCATCCAAATCATCATAACTATAATATTGTGTGAAAACCTTTCACAATTCATGATTTTATGCTTGAAATCATAGTTGAATCACAAAACATAACTTTCATAAATCATACATGAGAAAATCATAAACTTTGTGATCATAATTCCATAATTCATCATTGAATTGATAGTATAATGCATGGGTCATTAAAAAATACATTGAAAACTTGTAATTCAATCACAATCATACATGAATAGGCTAGTATCAATGAATAAGAACATAATTGAGCTGACCCATATGCAATTTGACCCAAAACCCAAGAATTGAGAGAATTAGAATTGGAATTAAAATTAATGTAGAATTAGGGAGAAAACGTTGGGACTTCATGGATTGAAGAAATCCATGGATAAATCCCCACATACCTAGACTTAGAATGATTGAATTAAATTCCTCTATTGGAAGCTTGAAGACTTTTCCATAGTTATTGCCTTAGAGAGAAATTGGAGAGACTTGAGAGGTTTGATCATGTGATTTGGAAGAATAGGGGTTTAGGAGTGTTACAAATTAGTTATAGACTAGGAATTAATCCCCAAAAATATCTAGATATATTATTATAATAATAGGAAAAGACCAAAATACCCCTTAACTTAACTGCTCGAGGTCACCTGGATGGAGGGTCACCACTGCCCATGAAGCTAACCATGGGTCATGGTGATCATCATGTTGATGGAGGTAAAATGATTTGGGGGAGGTTTCCACCATGGAGGGAACCAAGATCCATCACAAGTCCATGATGGGCACCATGATCCGTATAGCCATCCATGGTCCCTGTCTGTCAATTTCCCATTTACTAGTGCACCTTTACAGTTGCTTTTCATAGACCATGAAGAGCACCACGGTATGTGAAGGGCTCCGTAAAGGACCACCTGGTGCCATACGATGTGATATTCATCTTAAACCCTATTTTTTGACTTTTCAACTTCCATGGTCTTACAATTTCGAACAACAATGCCACCATCCTCAGAATTAACTAAGCAAACACCCAAATGAATTATCCTATGAATATCACAAAATAACTCCTTGTTTTCATCTTCATCATAGGTAATATTGTTCATGGAAAATCTACTAAGAGCATCAGCAACCATATTTGCTTTACCTTGATAGCACAACACACTCATATTATAGTACATCAACAACTAGAGCCATCTCATTTGTCGAAGGTTCAAGTCCTTTTGGGTGAACACATATTGAAAACTCTTTTGTTCAGTGAATAAATCAACATGGATACCATATATATAGTGTATCCAAACCTTCACAGCAAACACCACCGCTGCTAACTCCAAGTCATGAGTAGGGCTGGGTATAAAATACCAAAAACTGAATTACCGAACCGAATCAGCTATTTCGATATTTTGGTATTCGGTAATTCAGTATTTCAGTTCAGTATTCAGTATCGAAATTCATATTTTGGTATTTCAGTTTTGGTATTTAATATTTACAATTATACCATTCGGTATTTCTCGAATACCAAAATTAAATAAGTAAATAACCAATAGTCCTATTCTGTAGCCCATTGTATTCTATTGGGCCTAAATGAGTGTATGGCCTAAAAGAGTAAAACAAAGGCCCATTGTCAAAATATTTATCCAGCCCAAATCTGAAATCCCTAACCTAGGCTAAGTTGAGACCTTCAGAATCAGTCGTCCTTCACAAATCAGTAAATCACAACATTAGTTCACAGGCCACATCTTCAGCATTCGGCCTTCGCCCTTCAGTTCATCAGTTGAGAGTTGAGACCTTCAGTCCTTCAGACTTCCCAGCTTCAGTCTTCAGACCTTCAGTGCTTCACTCCTTCACAATCACCGCTCTATTTCTCTGCTCAGCAACTGGCGCTTGCTCTTCAGTCCTTCAAATATCATAAGTTCACAACCTCAACAGTGCAATCGAGTAGCACTATAGCAGTAGAGGAAATAGAGAAAAGAAGAAGAGGAGAAAAAAATTAAAAAGAGAATCAGAGAAGAAGAAAACAATTGGAGAAGAGAATTTACCTTGAAGAGAAGTCCTAGTAGTCGAAAAGCAGTAGAAAAGAAGTCGCAGCTCGAAGCTTTCGTAACTCGTAAGTATGTTTTTACAATTTCTCTGCTTTCCCTTTGTCTGTTCCTTGTTTTTAATCTTTTTGTGGAATTGTTACACATGTTTAGCGTAAATTCTTCTATCAGAGGTGAGCAAAATGCCAAAATCTGTTCTTTTTTTATTTTCTTTTACACTTCCAATTCATGTCTTATAACATTTGTAATCTCTTCTATGTTTAGATAGAAGATGAAATAAGTCGAACAACCAATGTCAGTAGAAGTTCACCTCTAGCTCTTACTGAGTCTCTTGATTCAACACCGAAAATTGAACAACATTCAGTGACTGTGAAGAGGAAAGCTATAGAATCAAGATCTGCTTCTTGGCCGCATTATAATAAGCTCATAGAAGATGGAATTCATAAAGAAAGGTGTAAGCATTGTGGTTAAAGTTCTCTTAGTTGTTTCAACTAAAAATGGAACAAGTGGACTGAATAAATATTTGAAAACTTGTCCTAAAAATCCAAATAAGGTTACACTTTCAATTCCAAGTACAAACAATCAAATTTAAACTTTCCATTAGAAGGTGAAATGCGTGATGGGTCAATTTGGACTTTTGATCAAGAGGTATCTCGGAGGGCTTTAGTTGAGATGTTAATCTTGATGAGCTTCCTTTTTGTTTAGTTGAAAAGGAAGGTTTTAAGAAGTTTATGAAAAAACCCCAACCTTTATTCCGAGTTTCCTCCTGTAGAACAGTGACTAGGGATTGTTATGTAGTTTTTGGTGAAGAGAGACAAAAGTTTATGAAGTATTTGAAAGAAACATCACCGAGAGATTGTCTAACAACAAAGACATGGAATTCTATACAAAGAATAAATTATATATGTTTGACAGTACACTTTATTGATAGTGATTGGCTCTTGCATAAATGAATTTTAAACTTTCAGGTTGTTACTAGTCATAAGGGTTATGAAATGGCTCGTTGTATTAGTAAGTGTTTTCTTGATTGGAAATTGGAAAAAATAATCACTATAACTGTAGATAATGCTTCTTCTAATAATGTCATGGTGAAAGAGATACACAAATAAATGGTTAATTGGGGATCTAACATGAAATGTTGTAACCATCTTCACGTGAATGTATGGCTCACATTTTGAATCTTATTGTGCAAGATATCATGAAAGAAGTTGGTCTATTTATCAAACGTGTTAGGCAAATGGTGAAATATGTTAGACAATCTCCCGCAAGGATTAAAAAATTTACAGAATATTGTGAACTAAAAAATATAGACAGTAAGAATTCATTATGTTTAGATATTTTAACCCGGTGGAATTCTACCTACTTGATGTTGGATGCCTCACAACATTTTGAGAGTGCATTTGATAGGTTTGATCTTGAAGATGGTGGATTGTCAACTTATCTTGCTAATCATATTTGTGAAGATGGAAGTGTTGCAGGTGTACTTGAAAGTGATGTTTGGCAAAAGGTGAAAAATATGGTAATATTTCTTAAAAGATTTTATGATCTAACTTAGAAGGTTTCAAGTTCACTCTACGTCACTTCTAATGGTCACTTTGAAGATATAATTGAGCTACACAATCAGTTAAGAGAGTGTATGGAAGACAATGATCCTTCTTTGGAAAAAATGGGAGAAAAAATGAAAGAAAAGTTTGTCAAGTATTGGGGTGCTCCTGAAAAAATGAATAAAGTGCTTTTTATAACCTCTATCTTAGATCCTCGTAACAAACTTGAGTATATTGGTGACGTACTTGATGATATGTTTGGAGATAAAAAGGAGAGTGTAATAAAAGATAAAATGGTGACTTATATGAAATATATGTTTGAAAAATATGTAGCAAAATTCTCTAATGCATCTCGACGCTCATCTTGTCTCTCTGATTTATCGGGTCAGACATCGGATTTATCTATTTTTAACACTAGCACAAAATCAACAAAAGTGACAAATAGGATCCAAATGAAGAGGAATAAACAAGATGGTACAGGTTTGGGTGGTAAGTCGAAGTTGGAAAAGTATCTTA
The DNA here is from genome assembly GCF_947179165.1 of Solanum dulcamara. Taxonomy (NCBI): domain Eukaryota; kingdom Viridiplantae; phylum Streptophyta; class Magnoliopsida; order Solanales; family Solanaceae; genus Solanum; species Solanum dulcamara. The sequence goes on from NC_077239.1 coordinate 18,505,026, forward strand.
GTGAAGAACTAGAGCCGAATGATGATGACGACAATTTTAATATCTTGTCGTGGTGGAAAGCTCATTCTCCTAGATATAAAAAAATTTCCGAGATGGCTCATGATGTGTTAAAAATTCCAATTTCTAGTATGGCATCGGAATATGCCTTTAGCACCGAAAGACGTATTTTTGATTTATTTAGGAGTTCTTTGACTCCAAAATTGGTGCAAGCTGTTATTTGTCTTCAAGATTGGGGTTGAAATGAGCCTTATCCCATAAATGTTGAAGAAGATTTTAATGATCTTATGAAACTTGAACTTGGTATGTTTTTTAGTTTTTGTATTTTATTTTTATATTTTTTTACTTAGTTTAATTGTTGACACATTTTAAATTCTTTTTAGCTATGGATGATATTGACTGTATTGTTCAAGCTGAAAAACAGTGAAAGTAGATTTTGGATCAGTTATGGATGTTCTAAAGAGCTATTTGTTGAGCAAAAATTCCAAGCTATGATGTATTGATGCGTTCTCAGTTCAAACTGTTTCTTTTTGTATTGGTGATGTGCTTGTAGCAGTGAAAAATAGGATGGTACACCAACATAATCAACAATATTAGAATATGGATTGCTTTTTAATGGTGATATTGATAAGCAAAGAAGGGACTACAAACTGCTGAAGGTTGAGCCTTTCAATTCAGAAAAGAAAAAATATATGTGCTTATTGTATCCTATAACACAACATCATTATAATGAAGTCTTGTTCATTTGCATTGTGTGGTTCCTCACCAGTTTCTGAGGATCAGGTTTGCTTACAACTTATGTTTCTATTGCAGGTCAGGGAAACAGTGTGTGATGTAGTATTCTTACATAATGAACTGTTTTTCGATGCTGCTCAGAAGAAGTAAGACTCATTTTATGTCCAAATTTCTTGATTGTAATGTGTTATAAGATGGGTTTCGAAGGCACTCTATTCCTTTGGTTATGTTTCACAGGATTTAGAGATTCTATAAGTTCCTAAACTCTTGTTAAATGTTCACATAGATCTCATAGTGGGTTTGAATCATGTAATGTCCACAACATCCACTACCTGAAGGTTAGTTTGACCTATTAATGCCGTGTGCCTTCTATTGTCTGGTCAGTTGGATTGTTAAATATTTCATTGTTACAACTTGTAGTATGTGTGCCCTTCTAATACCTCCAATTTGTCATGACCCAACCCCGTACGCCGCGACTAGGGTCCAACCTGGACCCCCCTATGCGTATCTATCAGCTATACCTAAGTTGAACCGTATGTGATGTGACACTATACCCAAAAGCCTCAATAGTTGAAAACTTTTTTATGTACAGGTAGCCTCTTTCATTTGCATCATATCATAAAAGGGCACGCAAACCGACAAGGCTGCCATAACATAAAAAGATTTACAACCTACCGTATAGGCACAGTCGAGACAAACTTATAAACAACCCACATATACATATGTCTACAGACCTCTAAGAATAGTAACAACAACATATGGCAGGACAGGCCCCCCGCCGTACCCCTGGACAGTTAAATACATACATATTACATGACTAGTATAAAAAGTTAGGCTCCGGAACAATGGAGCTCTCCCAGTATCGCTGAGTGGAAACCTTAAGCTGGCGGATCTCCAAACTGAACATCTATACCTGCGGGCATGAAACGCATCCCTCCGAAGAACGAGGGGTTAGTATGATATATGTACTGAGTATATAAAGCATAACAATACATAACTGAGCTGACAACTAAAGTAGGGATGTAGGAAACAAATATAACAGTTAACGAATTTCTCTACCTGCATCTTGTGACATGAGGGCATGTACACCTTCTTTACATACCATACCTGGCCCACTATGGGACTTGGTGCTATAAGTGTGTCACTATATTTCCACATGCATGCCAACAAACTGTATTTGGCCCTTCAATGAGGGACTTAATGAAGATATCATTTCATCATTTATCATGTCCGACCCTTCATAGGACGCGATGAATGATCATTGCATCATATATCATTCCCGGCCCTTCATGGGACACAGTGAATTTATCATGCCCGGCCCTTCATAAGATGCGATAAATTTATCATGCCCGTCCTTTCATGGGACACGGTGAATTTATCATGCCCGGCCCTTTATGGGACATGGTGAATTTGTCATGCCCGGCCCTTCATGGGACGCGGTGAATTTATTATGCCCGACCCTTCATGGGACGCGGTAAATTATCATGTCCGGCCCTTCATGGGATGTGATAAATAATCATTTCATCATATATCATGTCCGGCCCTTCATGGGATGCGGTAAATTTATCATACCCACCCTTCATGGGATGCGGTAAATTTATCTTGCTCGACCCTTCATGGGACGCGGTGAGTGACGTATTAACAGCCTGTACAAGTAAAGTAATGAGGAACCATATGCAATTAGTACATCATCTGATATTCGATACAACAATCGGCATGGACTATCATTTGAGGATCAAAACTATCATCTTCTCACGTATCCTCTAAGTTCCATTAGGGGCCACATCGACGGAGTCTCAAGAGTCCTAGGCTTTTATTAAGGTAATACCAAATGGCTTATGCAATCAGAGACACTTGTCATTATAGAGTTCTTAGGCATGGGAGCTCATACATTCAATTAGTATTCCTCATATAGGGACTCGATAGTAGTAGTTCAACTACTTCAAGAACTTCGATATTAAGAAATGAATAGGAGTTATAGTTCATGCTTTTCATGCATCCGGTTACTATTTCCTGTATAGAAGGCTTGAGGGTGATAGATCAGCTACCTTAAGAGCCTTAGCATTTAGAAGTGAACACGAGTCAATAGGCTCTACATATATTACCTTTTATCCTATAGAAGCCTTAAAAAGGCAATAGTTCAACTATTACAGGAGTTCTATCATTATGAAGTGGATAAGATTTTTTTTTTTTATGGGAACAGACCCTACACGAGGCTCCCACCTCTCGTGCACAGTCAGGGGTTAAGCAACACCCCCAAGCCTTAACATAAATAACCAAAATAAAAATACAAGGAGGGGGACATAAACCTTACCTCCGATCCTATGGTGGTTCATAAGTCGGCTAACCTATTAAGGTCAGCTAACTCATCCCCGATACAAAAAAGAGACTAACTATAACTAGAAAGCAGTAAACCTGTGAGAGGACTCCTCCCAGTACAATTCAACTATGAAAGCATAAATGAGGGAGACTCTCCCCTTCCATGAGAAAAAAGGAAAGTAACCTACACTAGTCCTATTCAACTATGCTATGTACCAGACATAGCTACATTGAAGAAGAACAAGTATACAAAACTTCTATCTCGCATGGGATGGGAAATTCCTTTCATCTTTGCTCTTTTTAGTCTTGTCGTACCAAGTAAATCCAGGTGAAGTGTGCCTTTGTATCAGTATCATGATTACCAGCTAAGGAGGCTGAAAGGAGAGGAAGTATATGGAGCTATAGTAGCCAATAGCCTTGGATTTGTTGTGGAGAAAAGTGTAGCTGCATTCGAACACCTGCATGGGGTTCCAAATGTATGGTTGATGCAGACCTGCACCTACAAGTAGCCAAGGGAGCAAACAAACATGGTTGTTGTAGTTCTGTAACCAGCTCTTTGCTGTCTCTCCCTCTATTGGATGATGGTCAAGTCCTTGGGATACCTGCACAGACAGACAAAACCAGAAACATACACAACCAACCAAGTCTAGAGGTTGCTGTACATAGGAGTGTGTTGGTTTTGGCATCTGTTGTTGCTGATGCTGTTGAACTTCATCTTTCAAGTCTGCACTTTCAGCTTCAGCTCTGTGGTTGAGTTGTTGTTTGGTGTGTGGTTGAGCAGTTGTTTGGTGTTGTGTTCCCACAGTATGTATATGAAGTTGATGGAGATGTAACATATTACAGCTACTTATGATATTGTTGTTGGTTCTTGGATGTTGTCTATGAGGTTGTTGGAGTTCCATCTGAGTTCCACTATTGCCTGTATCTCCAACAACCTGCACAAACAAACAAGCAAACAAACAAGCAAACACACAATTCCAAGAGCAGTTCCAAAAGTTCTGAATGTGGTGCCATTCCTCTGTTGCAGCTGGCTTCCTCAAATTCTGTATTTGCAATATTGAGAGACTCCCATATGTTGTTTGATGTTGTCGGTTGTTGCAGTGTGTCAGTTCAGCAGCTTCCATGTGTAGGAGTTCTTTAGTATACCTGCACAAGCACCTAAAAGGAAAGCATACAAACTTGCCAATCTGTAGGTTGCTGGAGCTTGCATTTTGGACTTGTGGTAGATCCCTCTTTTGGTACTTCTGCTGCTGTGCTACATATGGGAGGTACAGAGGGTGGGTGATGATGGCTGCAGGTTCCCTGAGAAGCCAAGCATTCTCAACTTTGAAGTTGTAGCAGGTGTGCAACTGTGAACCTGCCTTAGCATCTAAAAAAAGGTCTAGCAATTGTGGGAAGTGAAAAGGTTGGTGCAAGTTTGTGTGCAGCTCCTTGTTGCTTGTTTTGAAGTGGTTAAACTTCTTGGAGTACCTGCACAGATAAACAAAACCAACAAACCACACAACCAAAGAAATCTGGAAGATGCTGTAACCATGTTCCTTGTGTGCTGCAATCCAAATAATTTGGTGTTGCTGCAGGTCATGAAGAATGTTGGGGAGTGCTGGAGAGTTCCTGGTATGTGGACCTGCACATACAAATAGCCAAGGAAGCAAGCAATGAAGATTGCTGCATTCCTGTAACCAATTTTTTGTTTCCTCTGTAGCTGAAGTGGTAATATACTTGTTGTAGATCCCTCTTTTGGATTTGGGATACCTGCATAGACAAACAAAAACAGAAGAATACAGAAACCAGCAAATGTGCATCTCTTTGTTGCTTCCTTTGTGATTAGGTTGCTTGTTGGTGTCAATTACACAAGGAGGGAGATCCTTTGTTGTGATCAACTTCTTGGGGTACCTACACAGGCAAACAAAAACAACAAACCACACTGCTGTAACCAGTACTATTAACTTGTATTTGTTTCTTGTCTGCTGCAGGTTGAAGGAGTTGTTGCTGGGGTGTGTTGATAGTGGAGAATGTGGATGGTAAGCTGAGTGTGCTGCTCTATAGTAGCCCCAGGTTACTGCATCCCTTTTAGCATTTCCAAGGAGAGTCTGCCAGCTACATTGGTGAAGCTGAGGGGGATTGATCTTGGGGATCAATGCAGTCTCAAGAAAGGAGCTGAAGTTGGGGTACCTGCACAGCCAAACAAAAACAACAAATCCCACAACCAAAGAGATCTGCAAGCTGCTGTAACCATGTTCCTTGTGTGCTGCAAGTTGGTGGAGTTGTTCCTGGGGTGTGTTGATGTTAGAGAATGTGGATGGAAGGCTGCTCCCTAGAAGCCCCAGGACATTGCAGCCCTCATAGCAGTTCCAAAGAGGGCCTGCATAAATGGACAAAGGCCATGTCCAAAAAGATGGAGATGAACAAAGGCAAAGGCTGGATTGGATGTTATGGGATTGTGTCTGTGAAATCCTGGTGATCAGCTCCAACTTCTGATGGAATAGCTCCCCAGTTGTTGATGTACCTAAGCAAAAACAATCAACCAAAGACAAGCAACCAAACAAACAAAAAAACCAGGAGGAAGTTGCAATTCTGCACAGTCCTTGTGTAGGCCTCTTAGTGAAGGTATTTGTTTTGGTGGTTGTATTTGTGATGTGCTCTATGTAGGTGTTGAGAAAGCATGTTGATGAGTCCATCCTGACATCTGCAGCTACACAACAAACAAGAATCAGCAAGAAAGGAGCTGTTTCAGGTGTTGAGCTATTAGAGAAGGCCTTGGTGGAGTGGATAAGCTGCTGTAGGTTTGTGTGCATCATTTTCCAAGTCGCTCGACTAACGTCTCCAATTATCCATTTGAGCTGAAACTTTATGGAGTTAACATATATATCCTCTCCTTTAGTCATGCAAAGTTTGAAGGCTTGTTTCCCAAGTTGGAGGATCCAAATTACTAAAGACCCTCTCATTATGCTTAAGGCAGCTGAATGTTTCCATGTCGCTGGCCTAACGCCTCCAATTATCCGTTTGGGCTGAAACTTCTTGGGCCTTGTCATTATATTATTTTCTAATACCCTGCAAAGATTGGAGGCCTTTGGACAGGTCCACAAGCTGCACCTCACCCTGCACATGCTGCCCTGCTGAAGCTTAAGTGCTGCAGGGTGGTTGGAAGTTGTATTTGGGTTTTTCTCTATGTATTTGTTGTTAATGAATGTTGATACATCACTCCAGGTACCTGAAATAATACAACAACCAAAAACAAACAAAAGGGGGCTTGCACAAACTAGCAAAAAGGAAGTGACCTCAGTAGGAGCTTTGGAGACTATTATCTTTTGCCAAGTCGCTCGAATAATGTCTCCAATTCTCCGTTTGGCCTGAAACTTGATGAGGTTTGCATATATGGCCTTTTGTTTATCCCTGCAAATTTTGAGGGCTTGACCCCTAAACTGGAGCTTCCAATTACCAAGTTTCTCTCTCTTTAGGCTTAAGACTGCTGATTTTTTCCAGGTCGCTCGCCTAACGTCTCCAATTATCCTTTTGAGCTAAAACTTGTTGGGCCTTTCCAAATTAGTATATGATGTAATCCTACAAAAGTTGGAGGTGTTTGGACATGTCCACTTGGTACAAATCACCCTGCACCAACAAACAGAAAAACACACAGGCAAGTAATTCTGCAGGTTATAATAGCTACTAATATTGTCTTGTATGTGTTCCCTGAAAGTTACAGGTTTGTGACTTTATTGCTGGAGGATGTTGTTGTTGATAAAGGTAAGAGGCAGGCTGAAATTGCAGTACAAAGGACTCCTTATGCATGATCCTGTGTTCTTGCATCCTTTAACAGCCATCCAAAAAGGGGTTGCATCAATTAGATTTGGCAAACTTCCATTTGTAGTTTGTTGCATCCTGCTATTGCTGCACCATGGGGCACCTAAATTTGTTTCTCCACTGGTGGACTGATGAGTTGTAGGTTTGTATGTACCTGCACATACAACAGAGATAGGAAAAGAAAGAATAAATAATGCTCTATTCCTTACCTGTAGAGGCAAGTTTTTATGTCTAAAAAAGCAATAAGTAGAGGAGGCTTTCCTCTTTACAATAGTCCTAATTATAGGATCTTCAAGGTAGCTGTAATTATACATATCCAAGTTGAAGATCAAATTAGAACAATAATAAGGCAGTTGTCAGGGGGGCTTCTTAATCCTTTTGAGTCTCCTTCTTCTGAAATTTGCCATTCCCAACATGTCTAGCTCTATGAGGGCTCTGGCCTCTTTGGGAAGATCCTGCTTGTTGAAGTAGAGCTCAGGAACAAAGCATTTGTGGCTGTGTTTGGACAAGCTATCAGCTGTGGAATTGGCTTCCCTGAAGGTGTGGTTGCAGCTGAATTCCTGGAATTGGTTGATGATGTTATTGAGCTTGTCCAGCAGCTCTTTGATGGACCATGGAGGCTTTGCTTCCTGTTGCAGCCATTTGAGAAGTAATTGGGAATCAACCTCCAGTATGACTTGATTGTAGCCAAGATGAAGGCACCAAGAGAGACCAAAGATAGCAGCTTTGATCTCTGCTTGATTGTTAGTTCCAGATCCTAAGGGGATTGCATAAGCAAACATGAGATCACAAGATGCATTCCTAAGGATTCCTCCTCCTCCAATGTTGTCAGGATTGGTGAGAGCACTGCCATCAGTGTTCAGCTTCACCAAATGGTCAGTTGGTTTGGACCAGCATACAGGGAAGACCTTGATATCATGGTAGCATTGCTCAACCAAGAGAACCAGGCCCCTCCAGTTGTTGGGCCAGTTGATATAAGGAAAAGCACTGTGCAGCAAGTGGGAAGTGTCTTTAAAGACAGAGAACTTTACTCTTGCAAGGTTAGAATGCTTTCCTCCATATTTTGAAACACATCTATTCTTCTAGAGGTTCCAGCATATGAAGATAGGGAGTGCTTGTATCATGAGCTTGTGAGCCTCATTCCTGCATTTAGAGGTCCACCATCTCATTAACAAATTTCTGAGAGGTGTGTACTCCTTGCTTATGCCCACAGAGTTAGCAAATATACTCCAAGTACTCCTGGCAAATGCTCCTGCAACAAAGATATGGTCTATAGTGTCTTGGCCAGGTCTGTAGCAGCAAAAGCATTATGAAGGAGAGTGTCCAAAGCTGGTTATTTTCTCATTGGTTGGTAACTTTCCCCTAAGGGCTCTCCAAACAAGAAAGGAACATTTGAAAGGTATGAATTGATGCCAGGTATTGGAGTTAATCCTGGTTTTGGGTCTCTTGTCTCTGATGATATTCCAAGCAGAAGAACAACTAAACTCCCCATTGTTGTTTAGTGTCCAACATGGTTGGTCCTGCTGGAGGGGTTGGTAATTGATGTGAGTAGCAAGAATATTAGACACCATCTGTGGAGGGGCCTGCTGGATGAGAAGATCAGTGTTCCATTGTCCATTGTCCATGAAGGCTGAAACAGTGGTGTTGTTAAGCCTGCAGCTGTTGTTGTTGAATTGGGCTAAAGGACCCACTCCCAACCAGTTGTCTCACCAAAAGAGGCAAGAGCCAGACTGTATTTGCCATTGGATGTGAGGCTCAACTTTGTGCTTGTTCTTCATAAGATGCTTCCATATCAAAGATTGTCCAGTGTGCCATTTCTTGGTGATGGGATTGGATCTTTGGCAGTACTTTGCTTTGGTAAAATCTCCCCATTGTGAGTTCTTAGTTCTAAAAGTCCACCACTGTTTATATTGGAAAGACTTGGCCACATCAGAGATTTGTCTAACACCAATACCACCTTCATCATAGGGGTAGCTAAGGTTTTTCCAGGAAGACCAGTGGTACTTCCTCTTGTCATTCTTCCACCCCTAGAAGAAGTTTGCAGTGATACTCTGAATCTGTTTGAGAATGGTTACAGGAGGGGAGCTAGCTGACAGCAGGTGGATGGGGAGTGCTTGGATGACATGTTTAACCAAAGTGACTTTGCCTCCATAGTTGAGGATCTTAGCCTGCCACCCTGTTATTCTATTCACCACCTTGGCAATTAAATCAGAGTAATATATGAGCTTTTGTCTGCCAATATAAAGAGGGCACCCCAGATAAGTGATAGGGCTATCCTTTTGCCTGAAGCCAGTGACCTTCTTAATTCTTCTTACAGTAGAATTGAAGGCATTAGAAGGGACCATGAACTGGCTCTTGTCTCTGTTGATCAGCTGACCAGAGGTACTCTCATAAGTGTGCAAGGTTTCCATAATGAGTTGCAAAGTTTGGGCTCTCCCAGAAGAAAAGATGATAACATCATCTGCAAAGATGAGATGATTAATTTGAGGCCACCTCTTTGCCATGAAGAAACCCTGATAATTAGGATGATGATAGAGATTGTTCAAGAGTCTAGATAAAACTTCAGCCCCAAGGATGAACAGAGAGGGAGAAAGAGGGTCCCCTTGCTTCAGACCTCTTGTGGAGTGAAAAACACCATGTCTTGAGCCATTGATAATGATGGAATACCAATTGTGAGACATAATTCTCCATACCATATCAATGAACCCTTCTCCAAAGCCCATTTTCCTCAAGACCAAACAGATATAGGACCAAGAGACTCTATCATAGGCCTTGGCCATGTCCAGCTTAATGACCACATTACCACCTACATTAGGCTTCTTAATTTGGTGAATGATTTCTTGAGCTAGCATGATGTTCTCAGAGATACTCCTATTTTTAACAAAACCAGATTGGTTAGGGGAAATAAGAGTAGGAAGAGTAGGTGCTAGTCTGAAGCATAAAAGCTTGGAAATAATCTTATTGGTAAAGTTGCTAAGGCTAATAGGCCTGAATTCTGAGAGCTTGGTTGGATGGCTTACTTTTGGGAGTAAAACCAAACAGGTATGAGTATAGTACTTAGGCAATGTTTGACCATTAAAGAAAGAAAGGACCACTCTGAATAGATCTTCTTTGATGATCTCCCAGCACTCCTGAAAAAACTTACCATTCATTCCATCAGGGCCAGCTGCTGAGTTGGGGTTCATAGAGAAGACCACAGTCCTCAGTTCCTCCAAGGTGGGGAGAGCTTGGAGGTCCCTGTTTTGATCATCTGTGACAAGCTTAGGAATACATTGAAGGGCATCCTCCTGAATATGAGTGTCTTCACCAGTGAAAATGTTCTGGAAATGATCACAAGCAGCCCTAGCTATGTCATCATCCCCTTGCAACCAGTTACCTTCATCATTTTGAATCCTATGGATGAAGAGTTTCCTTCTTCTTCCTTTGATGATTGCATGAAAGTACTTGGAGTTCTTGTCCCCCTCTTTGAACCATTGCAACTGAGTCTTTTGTTTGAGCATGGAGTCCTCCAACTTAAGATATCTAATATACTCAGCATTGATGGCATGAAGATTGGCTCTACATTCCTCAGAGTTAAGAAGAATCAGATCCTCCTCAGCTTGTCTAACCTTGGCTTCATACTCTTTCACCTTAGCATAGATGTCCCCAAACTGCATCCTGGACCACCTACTAAGAGTATTAGATAATCTCTTCATTTTCTGATGAAAACACCACATGGGATTACCCTCAATGTTCCTGTTCCAGCAGTTGCTAACAGTATCCATGAAGGAGTGGTGGTCTGTCCAACAATTCATGAATTTAAAATACTTGATGTGGTGTTGATGGTGCTCAGTGAACTCTAACAGGAGAGGGCAATGGTCAGAGCCAACAGTAGGTAACTGAGTGATAGTAGTCTGAGGCATCACTTCCAGCCATTTGTCATTGACCATACCTCTATCTAATCTCTTCCAGATTCTAAAGAAGATACCCCTCTGATTAGACCAAGTGTATTTCTGTCCAGAGAATCCCAAATCCTGAAGACCACAGGCTTGAATGATGCTTATGAACTCCAAGCTCTTTCTCATATTGTAGGTAACACCCCCCAGTTTCTCTTCAGGTTCAGTGATAACATTGAAGTCACCTAAGGTACACCAAGGGAGGGTTGTATTTGAGTGCTGCAACATGCTATCCCATAAGGGTCTTCTGAGATGATCTTTGCATTTTGCATAGACAAATGAAACTCTGAATTGGTTTGGATTCATTACATGGAAGATTTCACAAGTAATCACCTGTTCCCCATTTTCCAGAATCCTACAATCCACATCTTTGTTCCAAAACAACCAAATCTTACCATTTGGGTTGCTAATAGCATTGTCCATGTTAAGCTGGTTTCTGAACTGATGAATTTGAGAGCTATCAGAAAAAGGTTCCAGGATAGCAAATAAGGAAATCTGATGGATACTCTTCAGGGATTGAAGTCTTTCCATGACACCCTAGGTATTAATACCCCTCACATTCCAACTGAGAATACTACTCATTGGGAAACTTTGGAGGTGTAGAGTCTAGTGTTTGGTCTGCCCTTGGGGGCAGAGTTCACAGGGCTATTTGGTTGGAAGTTTGTTCTGTGAGCACCCCTTGGAGAGAGTCCCTGAGCCTTAGCAATCTGCTGGACTTCATCTTCATACACATTTTCCTTGGAAGGACTGAAGGCCTTTATTAATTGCTCACTCACAGCATCATCATCATCATAATCATTCATTAGTTGGTAATCACTATCCTCCTCATTCTCAGATACACACACTGCATATTCATCAATCTCAGGAGGAGTTTCATTGTTGGTATTGAGGGTACACTTGGGCTGGGATGCACCAGTATTGGTCTCAGGAGTGAGACCTGCTGACTGAGTGGGAGTTGTAAGTATGCAATGGGTTTGGAGGGGAGTGATATCCATCCCCACCTGGTCATCATCTAAGACAAATTGTTGGCACCCCTGCTCCCCTTGCTGTACTAACACAATGTCCATAGTTTGACATTTTTCAGCAGAGTTCTTTTCTGTTATTTTCTTTTTGATGGCTTCTCTTCTCGTTTTGCTCAGCTTATTCTTCTGAACAGTAGTACTTTTACCACTAGTACTGGCATGTGATCCCAGGTCTTTGTCCATGGCACCTTTGCTAGCTTTCATGGTAACTTCATCAGTAGGAGTAGCTGTAGGGATAGGGGTGTTTGTGGGGGCCTTATGAGCAGAAACAGCAGGGTCTCTAGAATCACTCCTAATCTCAACAGTGCTCTCATGCATAGCATGAGGGGATACCCTTCCCCCATTGGTTTCCCCATCCTGCATGTCAGTGGGGTTCTCCTGTACATTTCCAACTTCCCCTCCTTCAACTACCAGATCAGCCACAACAACATCAGCCTATGGGGGGGCAGGGGTATTGGAAGTGATAATTCAATATCTGAAGTCCTTGCAACATTGGTCCTTGATGCAGTACCTGGTAATGCAGTACTTGTGCAGAGAATATAGGGGGAAAGGGTTTGTGGGAGAGATAAGTCAATACCTTGTCTCTCAGTTGTGGTACTTGCTTGCCTTGTTGATGAACTCTTCAGAATTGAGTTCCTTAGGATGTTTGTAGTTCCTGCATTTTGGTTAGTGGGTTGATCTTGCCTAGCATGATCAACATGAACATTGGGAATAGAATTAGGAGTAGGAATCTTACCTGGATCCGCATGGACTTGCTGCACTGCTACATACTTGCCTTTGAGTGATGCTCCAGTGTTTCTGCTGTCCTGATTTTGCTGCACATTGGATGGTCCTTTGTTCTGCTTCCTTCTTTGTGTTTGCCAGCCATTGTCATCTTTACTAGCCTTGGAGTTTTGTGGCTGTTGTGATCCATTGATTGTTGAAGGATTGTTTTGAGTCTGTGGTGGGGGGGATTGTTCTGTTTTGTCATTCTCATCATGGCTCTTGTTTTTCTTTCCATTTTCAGTTTCTTTCCTGTTTTTTTGTTCTTCATCTCTTTTTCTAATGTTGCATACATGTATCATGTGCCCCTGATGCTTGCAATACATGCAATATTCAGGGACATTCTCATAAAGCAGTTCTTGCCATCTTCCAATAGTTGGATCTCTTTTGTCATAGCCAAGCCAGACATGATGAGGCCTCTCTTGGGTCAGATTGATTTGAACTCTTACTTTGGCAGTACTTCCTCTTGTCTTTTGGACAGAGGCAGTATCCATAAAGAGAACTTTTCCAACAGGGGCCAATAAAGTAGTTACAAACTCCTTTTCATAGCAATGCCATGGGAGTTCTGGCAGGGCTACCCACACAGGAACAATAGGAGTTTCCTCCTCAGGCCTAAAAGTTGGAGTCCAGGTTTGTATCCTCATAGCTTGGCCTTCAATGGTCATTCTTTGCTTGGTCCACACAGTTGTGTAGTCCAATTCATTGTCCAAGTCAATGTATATATGTCTGGCATTGAAGTGGGCAATTTTAACACCCCCTACCAATTGAGTTTGGAGAATGAAGCTTCTCCTTATTAGCTCCACCTTAGGCATAGTGCTGCTGAATTTCCCAACAAGGGTATATTTGCATTTTTGAGCTAATTTAATCATGAAATCATCATGGTCATATATCACAGCAGGTAGCCCTTGTCTAGTGGTATAGATAGGGGGAGATAGCTCAAGAGGGGTGTCATTCTTGGCTTGGTTTAACCTAAGCTTAGAGGCAAAGGTTTGGATCACTGTGTATGGGGCAGGGGCAGGGACCTATTCCTTTCTATTGGGGAAAGGATTCCTTTGAGGATTTCTATTGGTATTTTCTACTTGTTGAGGCTGATTAGTCCCAGGTTTAGGAGCTTGGTTATTGGGGCTAATTTTATCAAAGTTGGATGATATCTTAAGAAAGCTGTTGTGAAGGCTAGTAGGCTGATTGTTTCCAGGCTTACTAGTAGACATAGGATTGTTATGAGTATTACCCTGCACACAAACATTAGCAGCAGTACCAGGGAGCACATTTGCTCCACTGGATTTCAACAAACTAACATCATAGCTAAGCAGATTAGAGGGGTGCCCTGCAATATTATCTCTACCATCATGTTTGTCAGGATTAGAATCCAAAACCTTTTCTAGGCCAAGCACAGAGTTAGTATGGTGTTCTATAGCATTGGAATTTAAAAGTATTTCATTAGAAGAATGATTATACTGACCCTGGTTAGGATTATTAGAGATGGGGTACTTACCTAGAATGCTTTGGTGGAAGCTGCTGCTGTGATGAGTTGAGACTTCATGAGCCTGATCATTACCATTCCTTTGGGGTGTTATGGATTGAGTGCCATTGTCTCTATACTGATGTTGGTTGTGTGCTAAAGTAAGCTCCTCAGATTGTAAGGCCTTGAAACTGTGAGTGTCACCTCCATTTGCGTCTTGACGACTTTTTGAATTCGAACATATGGGAGGTGATTCGAACTCAATAATTTGCCTGGAAAGGTTACCAACAACCTGGGGAACCTTTTGGAATTGGTCCCTTCTCAACTCTGGCGACCTCTCCTTGAATGTCGCCTTGACGACTTTTCGAATTTGAGCTAATAGGAGATGATTTGATACTGGGTATATAGTTTGGAACCCTCTCCTTAGTGTCACGAACCTGTTGGCATTGATATTGGATTGATTGGTTCGCCGGAGCTCCGGCGACACCATCATGGCCAGTATTCGAATTCAAATTCAAGGAAGAGGGTAGATATTCGAGCTGTTTCTTTGTGGCTGGGAGGTGCTCCTTATCAAGCTGAACACTTTGGTATTGAGCTTGGTCGAATTGAGTGGCCGGAGCTCCGGCGACCTCATCTGACTGAGGGATCAAATTGATATTCGAGGCTTTTGGGATTGATTCGAGCTGGCTCTTGGTACCTGGGAGGTCCTCCGCATCAACCTCAACACGTTGGCAATGATTTTGATAGGATATGTATGCCGGAGCTCCGGCGCCGACGTCGACCTGTTCATCGGCGATTCCAACTCCGGTGAAAATTGAACCAGTAGAAGCGTCTAGCCTAGGAGAACAAACCCAGTGGGTCCGAGGTCTCGAATCTCGCCAGAACTTGGTCGAATTTCAAGGCGCACCTCCGGCGACTGTGCATTTTCCAGCGCACTAATTGCAGGATCAGTGCTCACGATTTGTGTAGTATTTTGATCCAATTTTTGGACTATAGGTAGTCCAAATGATAAGGAATCAGATGATACAGGTCTTGTGACTCGAATCAAACCATTGTTCTTCAAATCAATGATTCTTTGAGCACGGCGCAGCTCCTCCTCAGAAATATCTACAGTGTTCGCAGGTGTATTTTGCAGATTGGAGGAGCTGTGGGTTTGATTTTGTGATGTTGCAACTTGAATCAATCCTGCCTTAGTTGAAATTGCTACTGGTTTGTCAGTATTTTTTTGCAGATTCAAAGTACTCTTAGCTGGATTAAAGGTTGATGCTTCTTCAGCTATGTTCTTATTACGGTCCGGTGGTATGTGAAGCTCCACCGGCGGTGGTGAAGCCATTCCGGCAGTCTTCTGCCGATGAAGATGATGAACAGTAGTGTTAGTTACCGTTAGTAGATTGAAAGATTTTCGTATGTCGGTTGTGATAAATGGACTGTACTCGAAGCTTTACGTATGGAACTATCCCCAAGTTCCATATACAAACCATTTATAACTTATATCTAAGACTTGCCAAAATAAAGAAGAATATCTTTACCTACTTACGCCAAAAACATGCCGAGAGAAGGAATAAGCTTTACATACTTATTCCAAAAACATGCCAAAAGAAAGCTTCACATACCTGTTATGGGTTAGTCTTTGTCCCGGTCACCTTGTCGTCCCGTGAACCTAGGTAACATGAAATCAATACGAACATCAACCTATTTAGACCTTTCAGCATCTTACATTACTTAAGAGTATTCATAAACCCCATTCCCTCGCTCGCCTTCTCGACTAATTCCTTAACTAGTTAAGGCGTTAACGAAAATCGGACAACACCTCCCCTATAATGTGCCCTATCCGAATTCCAAATTACATACCTAATTAATACATCTAACCAAAAACAATAACCTGCAGCTCATATACAAGGAAAACATGGCAACATTACACAATATAAACTCCACCCGACTTGCTGAAAATTGTACTACCAAAATAGGGTTTCTAGTCTTTGTTTCGCAAAACCTTTAATTATACGAAATGAGGGGTCGTGTGGCTGAAACCATCAGTACCCAAAACCATTTTAAAATACATTTATTCCCTGAAACAAATCACCAAACACCTGAAGCATCACCCCACACGCACAACACCCCATTTCGGCTACAATTTAACTACGACGACTTCACTTTCGATTGTTTCTATTGTCGAACATTTCCATGACCTTTTTTATACTTCAATCAGTATAAAAGGTATATAATACCCCACATAACAACCTCATAAATTCCAAATTTAAAGGAGAAGTCTTACCTTATCCGAAGTTAGCCAAAACTCACCAAAACTTGCCTCGGAACTTCTCTAGTCGTGCTGAAACTGTGTGGACTGTTTTCTGTCCATTTGGTGCTGCTCCAAACCCTAAATGCACATTATTAACACCCTAATAACATTTACAAATCCTTTAAAAAACGTGGGATAAGATAATCAATCCATAGTTTATCATATGGCTTCCCAAACTTGCTGAAAATTAACTTCGGAACCTCCTTGACGCGGCTGAAATATTGTGGCTGGTTGTTACTCGTTTTTGCTGCCCCAAATAGGTAATTTAAGTTATTAATAACCTTATATTGATAGAATAATACCTTATCTAATTAATTTATGGAGCTAAAACGGGACTTACCTATTTGTTTCCTCCAAGCCGTCATGTTTTTCTCTCTTATTCTAGGGTTTGCTTTTATTTTTGTTTGCTGAAGTTTAAGTGCAGGAAATGAACTTAAGCCATGATCTACATGTATATATATGGTCCTAGGAGGTTGCACGTGTCATCCCCATAGGGTGACACGTGTCCAGCTCCTATTGGGCCACAGATCCATGCCTTACCCCTAGGCTGCCACGTGTCCTTGTGGGCTCCACCTCTAAGTAGGTGGGTCACCTGCTTGCTTGAGATGCTTCCATGTGTCTCTCCTCCATTATCTGCCACATGGCGTCTTTTCCCCTTCATCATGGGTTCGTAATCTCGTCTTATTTTAAGAGGCTATGTAATCCGTGCTACGTAAGCTTGGTATGTCCTCAAGTAGCTCAAGTATGTAAGACTTCTAAGTTAGTATCTTACATAGGTAAATCAAGTCCTACGACCCATTACTTGGCCTCCAATTCCTTCCGGATTCTTATGACTCTATTTTCAACCTTCTCTACTATGGGGTATCACATTTGTCTTTCCTTAAAGTCGTTTGAAAGTGTCGTAGCTTATCCGGCTCACATGATAATGTCTAAAGAACTTAAGAGACATTCTGAGCTCGAGAGTGTGGGGTGTAACATCCTTCCCCCCTTTAGAACATTTGTCCCCAAATATTGAATAAAACTTCCCTTAAGACTTTATACAAACTATAGGGAGATTCCCTTCTATTGCAATAACATATATTTTCATCCAAGTAATTAATATATGAGTTCCAGGAGTGGTTTACCCGTAGACATTTGGAAATAGGTACGGATACCTGTGTTTCATTTCCTCTTCAATTTCCCAAGTTATTTCTTCATGATTCTTATTCCACCTCGGCAGCTTGACAAAAGCTACGTCCTTAGTTCACACCTATTTTAATCTATCGATCCAGGATGGCAATAAGTTGCCCCTCATAGGATAACTCCCTGTTACATAGGCCTCCTCCCTGGGAAATATTCTGGGAGGGTCGTTTGTATATTTTTGGAGTATTGATCTGTGAAAACTAAATGTATTGCTTCAAATCGGATAGTAGGTCCCACTCATAGGCAGCTTTATCCATCATAACCCATATAAAATTATACTTCCGTAGAGTGTGAGGTCAGCTTGGACTATAACCTACCTTAATTGCCTTCCATTTCCGAGTTGGGATTCCCATCCCCCGTAACAAGCTATCAAGCCTCTGATGCTCCACTTAGTTTAAGCTATTATACAATTCCTCTTAATTCAACTTGTAACACCTTAGGTATGCTATCTTACTCCTTTACTCAGATCTTCTTTCAATTTTTACTACCAAACATTATGTTGTAATTCTTACACAAACGTGTCTAGGTACTTAGATAAATTCAGAAAATGCCTTAGCATTGCTATACTAGCGGCTTACCTCCTTCAGTCGAGGTCAGGGCTCCACTATGGCTTCTGCCCTTAATATCGATTATATATTACTAGTTCTGCCTCAAACTATCTTACATTTTTCCTTAATCGATTCTAAATGTGGCCATCACACTGCTATTACCAACTTCTTTTTATCAAGTAATCCTTAACCTTACTCTTAATATGCCAATGTTCGTAGGCCGCACAACTATTCTTGTGCTATTTGCATGAAGTGTGTTCTATTTTAGTCATAATCTTTTTTGCTCTTGGCTTACTCGATTCCATATGTGCCATTGCACTAATACGCACTTACAATCTCTTTTTGTCATACTGGTTTCGTTCCCTTTTTCACTTCCTAGGGGGTCACCCATCCCAGTGCTACTCTCACCCAAGCACACTTAACTTCGGAGTTTTGACGGAATCCAGTGCAGTAGTGCGGGTATAATTGCGTCCATCCCTTATGGCTCGTTTGAAGTTTAAGCATTCCCATTTATATATGATAGTGTCGGTTGATTTTCTCTTACTCTTGTACTTCTCTTGTCCACTTCCCCCTTTTTAGGGTGTACCCATGTCATCCTCTATTTATTTTTAGCTATTCACATGCGAATGATTCTACTCCAATATTTTTAACATACTGCACCATGTCCACATCTTCTGTTAGATCGTCCATATGTTTGATTGCTCTTATAAGAACCCCTAGAACAACTATAGGGTGCTTTGGTATTCGCAATATATCATATAAAATCTCATCTAACGGTTGGTACTCGAGTAACATCCGTAATATAGTAGTGCATTCAAAGCCATATTCCATTCATCCCAATCAATAATTGGCTCATGCCTATTATCGGTTCAAACTCTCTACTCGAGAGTACTTATACTTTGATGATTCGTGTTTCGAGCTTCATCATAACACTAGCCTGATTTCGATGGATACCACTTATTCTTATAATAACCTCGTAATGCAGCAGTTGTTCTGCAAATCTTTCAACTATAACTTGTCATAGTTTATCCCTATGTATCAATTCAGGCGATGCCTTACTATATTGTTTTATCCCGATCGATCAGTCTTCTCTAAGTCATCTTCTTTGGCCTATAGGTCCTTCCCGACTTCATTCTACTATACCCATATCGACCTCTTATTTTTTATTGCCATTAATTCAGCAATTAACTCATTTCTCGAGGTCAGCCATACTCGTTTAGTCAAATATCATCATTGCTATGAGCACAACCTTTCAAGACATACTACAACCCTACATCTCATTCTTTTTTTTATTTCTAGAAAAATTTAGACAGATTTTCCTCTGTATTTCTTAGTATCTCCACACCTGCACGCAGAAAATACCAACAATGTCTCACAGGGCACACATATATAGTCATATCATCTCATATCGCAGCCACACAGGGCGCCCACAATTAGCAGTATGAAAATAGACATACCTTATATGTCCACTCGAACTGCACCTATTGCACTTTCCTGTATACTTTTCTTTTTATTTTTCAGCTTTATATATCAATTATATTGCAACGCCTTACCTGACATAGGTCCTTCGTGCCTTTACTTACCTGCGTTCTTTATAACTTTTAATATCGTTAGTTACTTTGTTCTATCGATATTGTCTTTCTGCTGAAATCACAAGTTAGTATGAGGAATTTCATTTTCTACGACTCAGCTCTATCGCACGATTCTAGATATGAAAGAAAGTAATATCCTAAATGTCCTGTAGCCTCCTGTTTATAGATGTGGTGTACAACACATGGATAAACAAGACTCTACTAGACACGGTCTATAGACATTCCAAGGATGAACTGCTCTGATACCACTTCTGTCATGACCCAACCCCAGAGGCTGGACCCCCCCTATGCATATCTATCAGCTATACCTAAGTTGAACCGTGTGTGATGTGACACTATACCCAAAAGACTCAGTAGTTGAAAACTTTTTCATATACGGGTAGCCTCTTTCATTCGCATTATGTCATGAAAGGGCACGCAAGACGAGAGGTTGCCATAACATAAAAACATTTACAACCTGTCGTATAGGCACAGTCGAGACAAACTTATAAACAACCCACACATACATATGTCTACAGACCTCTAAGAATAGTAACAACAACATATGGCAGGATAGGGCCCCCGCCGTACCCTTGGACAATTAAATACATACATATTACATGACTAGTATCAAAAGTTAGGCTACGGAACAGTGGAGCGCTCCCAGTATCGCTGAGTGGAAACCCTAAGCTGGCAGATCTCCAAACTGAACATCTGTACCTACAGGCATGAAATGCAGCCCCCCGAAGAACGAGAGGTCAGTAAGATATATATACTGATTATATAAAGCATACCAATATATAACTGAGCTGACAACTGAAGTAGGGATGCAGGAAACAAATATAACAGTTAACAAATTTCTCTACCTGCATCTTATGATATGAGGGCATGTATACCTTCCTTACATACCATACCTGGCCCGCTATAGGACTTGGTGCTTCAAGTGTGTCACTATATTTCTACATGCATGGCTACAAACTGTATTCGGCCCTTTAGTGAGGGACTCAATGAAGATGTCATTTCATCATTTATCATGCCCGGCCCTTCATGGGACGCGGTGAATGATCATTGCATCATATATCATGCCCGACCCTTCATGAGACGCGGTGAATTTATCATGCCCGTCCCTTCATGGGATGCGGTGAATTTATCATGCCCGGCCCTTTATGGGACGTGGTAAATTTATCATGACTGGCCCTTCATGGGACGCGGTGAATTTATCATGCCCGGCCCTTCATGGGATGCGGTAAATTATCATGCCCATCCCTTCATGGGATGCAGTAAATAATTATTTCATCATATATCATGCTCGGCCCTTCATGGGACGCGGTGAATTTATCATGCCCGACCCTTCATGGGATGCGGTGAGTGACGTATTAACAGAATGCATGAGTAAAGTAATGAGGAACCATATATAATTAGTTCATCATCTGAGATTCGGTACAACAATCGTCATGGACTATCATTTGAGGATCAAAACTATCATCGTCTCACGTATCCTCTAACTTCCATTAGGGGCCACATCGACGGAGTCTCAAGAGTCCTAGGCTTTTATTAAGGTAATACCAAATGGCTTATGCAATCAGAGACACTTGTCATTATAGAGTTTTTAGGCATGGGAGCTCATACATTCAATTAGTATTCCTCATATAGGGACTCGAGGGTAGTAGTTCAACTACTTCAAGAACTTCGATATTAAGAAATGAATAGGAGTTATAGTTCATGCTTCCCATGCATCTGGTTACTATTTCCTGTATAGAAGGCTTGAGGGTGATAGCTCAGCTACCTTAAGAGCCTTAGCATTTAGAAGTGAACAAGAGTCAATAGGCTCTACATATATTACCTTTTATCCTCTAGAAGACTTAAAAAGGCAATAGTTCAACTATTACAGGAGTTCTACCATTACGAAGTGGATAAAAATTATGGACTGTACTCAGAGCTTTACGAATGGAACTATCCCCAAGTTCCATATACAAACCATTTATAACTTATCTAAGACATGCCAAAATAAAGAAGAATATCTTTACCTACTTACGCCAAAAAGATGCCGAGAGAAGGAATATGCTTTACATACTTATTCCAAAAATATGCCAAAAGAAAGCTTCACATACCTGTTATAGGTTAGTCTTTGTCCCGGTCACCTTGTCATCTCGTGAACCTAGGTAACATGAAATCAATACGAACATCAACCTATTTAGACCTTTCATCGTCTTACATTACTTAAGAGTATTCATAAACCCCATTCCCTCTCTCGCCTTCTCGACTAGTTCCTTAACTAGTTAAGGCGTTAACGAAAATCGGATAGCACCTCCTCTATAATGTGACCTATACGAATTCCCAATTACATACCTAATTACTACAGCCAACCAAAAACAACAACCTGCAGATCATATACAAGTAAAACATGGCAACATTACACAATATAAACTCCACCCGACTTGCTGAAAATTGTACTACCAAAATAGGGTTTCTAGTCTTTGTTTCGCAAAACCTTTAATTATACGAAATGAGGGGTCGTGTGGATGAATCCATAAGCACCCAAACGCCTTTTAAAATACATTTATTCCCTGCAAAAAATCACCAAACACCTGCAGCATCACCCCACACGCACAACACCCCATTTCGACTACAATTTAACTACGACAACTTCACTTTCTATTGTTTCTATTGTCGAACATTTACATGACATTTTTTATACTTCAAGAAGTATACAAGGTATATAATACCCCACATAACAACCCCATAAAGTCCAAATTTAAAGGAGAAGTCTTACCTTATCCGAAGTTAGCCAAAACTTGCCAAAACTTGCCTCGGAACTTCTCTAGTCGCGCTGAAACTGTGTGGACTGTTTGCTGTCCGTTTGGTGCTACTCCAAACCCTAAATTCACATTATTAAAACCCTCATAACATGTCCAAATCCTTGAAGAAACGTGGGAGAAGATAATCATCCATATCTTATCATATGGCTTCCCAAACTTGCTGAAAATTAACTTCGAAACCTTCTTGACGTGGATGAAATGTTGTTGCTGGTTGTTACTCGTTTTTGATGCCACAAATAGGTAAGTTACGTTATTAACCACCTCCTCTTGATAGAATAATACCTTAGATAATTAATTTATGGAGCGAAATCGGGACTTACCTATTTTTTTCCTCCAAGCCGTCACGTTTTTCTCTCTTATTCTAGGGTTTGCTTTTCTTTTATATTGCTGAATTTTAAGTGCAGGAACTGAACTTAAGACATGATATACATGTATATATGTGGTCCTAGGAGGTGACACATGTTATCCCCATAGGGTGACACGTGTCCAGCCTATATTGGGCCACGGATCCATGCCTTACTCTAGGCTGCCACGTGTCCTTGTGGGCCCCACCTCTAAGTAGGTGGGTCACCTACTTGACCCTAAGTAGGTGGGTCACTTGATTTCTTGAGGTGCTACCACGTGTCGCTCCTCCATTAGCTGCCATGTGTCGTCTTTTCCCCTTCATCGTGGGTTTGTAATCTCGTCTTATTTTAAGAGCCTATGTAATCCGTACTACGTAAGCTTGGTTTTTACTTAAGTAGCTCAAGTATGTAATACTTCTAAGTTAGTAGCTTACGTAGGTAAATCGAGTCCTACGACCCATTACTTGGCCTTCAATTCCTTTCGGATTCTTATGACTCTATTTTCAACCTTCTCTACTATGGGGTATCACATTTGTCTTTCCTTAAAGTTGTTTGATTGTGTCGTAGTTTATCCAGCTCATATGATAATGTCTAAAGAACTTAAGAGATATTCTGAACTCGAGAGTGTGGGGTGTAACACAATTTTCCATGAGTATTTTAGCTGGTGGATTATTTTACTTATATTTTTACTATGGTAATGGTTGGAAGGGCCAAGTGTCAGCTAATTTGTGTTTACTTAGTACTTGTTTCTTGTTCTTCTAAACTCTTCTTCTTCTTAAAAATAAAACTCTTCACAGTTCATGTCTTCTGTTCCTTTGGGGAGTTGCTAGAAACCTTGCTTTTATTGTTGTCTTTTTGCTTCAAAGAAAAGGGAATTGTTCTTTATTGTAATGCTACCTTTTTTAACAAAAATATTACCTTTTATAGTTTACTGCCATGGAAAAATTTGTATGAATTCCATGTGGTCTATTGTTATTTCAGGATACTATTGTCGAAAACAAATGCATGCTTGTCGTTTACATTTCCCTATTGCTTAGGTTTTTAACGTATGATCTTTCTTAAATTCTAGAAATATGGTGCTACGCTAAAGCTTCAATATTTAAGGAATCACTTCCTTTTGGCTTTTATAAACAAATATGGTCAGCTGCATTATCAGTATGTTACCACTGGCCAGATAATAGCTAATGTTCGAACTAGCTTGGGTCATACTGATGTCATGCAAGTAAATCCCTTCAACGGTGTGGTTGCTGTGGGCCATTCTGGTGGTACGGTCAGTATGTGGAAGCCTACAAGTGCTGCTCCCCTAGTGAAGATGCTCTGTCATCTTGGACCAGCCACGGCTCTGGCATTCCATCCTAATAGACATCTAATGGCAACTGCTGGTATGAAAAGGAAAATAAAGATTTGGGATTTGAGAAAGTTTAAGGTTCTACAAACATTAGAAGGTCATTGTAAGGCCTTGGATTTTAGTCAAAAAGGTTTACTAGCTACTGCAAGGCCTTTCTTGGAGCATCACACGAATAAGAGAAAACTGACCGAGGAAAGTCAGCTTCCAAAATCTTTAGAACTTTTCGTTAGAAAGAAGGCAGAAGCATTATTTAGTTTGTTATTAAAAATCTTCACATCTTTTATTGTTGCTATTATGAATATTATGTACTAACATATTCCATGTGGACTTTGACTTCAATATGATATTATCGAATACCGTACCAAACTGAATTTTAATTTACCGATTACCGAATTACCAAACTAAAGTTTGAAAGTTCGGTATTTGGTATATAGTTTGAATTACCGATTACCGAATTATTGAACCCAAACTTTGAAAATACCGAATCGAATACCGAACGCCCAGCCCTAGTCATGAATCGGGTAATTTCTTTCATGCACCTTGAGTTGCCTACAAGCATAGGCTATTATCTTACCATTTTGCATCAAAACAAACCAAGAACAACTCTCGAAACATCACAATAAATAACAAACCCATCGGATCCTTCCGGTAAAGTCAACACTGGAGCGGAGGTAAGTCTATTTTTCAACTTTTGGAAACTTTTCTAAGATGCCTCAAACCATTGGAATTTTACCTTCTTTTGGGTTAAAGTAGTCAAGGGCGATGCAACAGAAGAGAATCATTCCACAAACTGTCTATAATAACTGACAAAGTCCAAGAAACGTCGAATATCAGAGGAGACAAAGGTCTAATTCCTTACTGCTTCAGTTTTCTTTAGATCCATCGTAATATCTTTACATGAGGCAATATGGCCAAGGAAAGCAACTGACCTCAACCAAAACTCACACTTGCTAAATTTAGCGAATGACTATCATTCCTTGAGGACTTGCAACACAATACTCAAATGATCGGCATGCTCCTCTACACCCTGAGAGTAAAACAAAATATCATCAATGAACATAATAACAAACATATCCAAATATTGCTTGAACACCTTGTTCATCAAATCTATAAAAGCTGCTGGAGCATTTGATAGTCCAAAAGACATAACTAAGAATTCAAAGTGACCATACCAATTTCTAAAAGTCATCTTCGGAATGTCACATTCTCTTGCTCGGAGTTTATGATAAGTCGATTGAAGATCAATCTTTTAAAAGTAACTCGCTCCTTGAAGTTGATCAAACAAGTCAACAATCCTTGGAATGGGACACTTTTTCTTAATAGTGACCTAGTTCAATTACCGGTAGTCGATACACATATGAAGGGAACCATCCTTCTTTCTAACAAAGAGAAGTAGACCACCCCATGGAGTGATACTCGATCTGATGAAACCTTTATCTAAACAATCATTTAACTGATCCTTTAACTCCTTAAGTTCCACTAGGGCCATTCGATATTGAGGAATAGAGATATCTTGGGTATGGGGAAGAATATCAATATCAAAGTCTATCTCCCTTTTGGGAGGGATTCTTAGGAGATCATCGGAAAAAAACTTCTGGAAACCCATTAGCAATCGAAACTGACTCAAAAGTAAGAGCTATAAAATTCGCATCCCTAACTCGGACTAGATGATATATGTAACCTTTGAAAATTATTTTCTGAGCTTTAAGGCATAAGATGAAGGTCTTTAAATAATAAATTACTAACCTTTCATTCTAGGATTGACTCATCAGAAAACTGAAACTTAACCACACAAGTTCTACAACATATAGAAGCATAACATGCGTGAAGCCAATCCATACCAAAAATAACATCAAAATTGGTCATATCAAGCTCTACAAGATTAACTAAGATGATTTTATAAAAAACTAAAATTGGCAATTTCTATAGACTCTTTTAGTCATAACTTAATCACCAACAAGAGTATAGATCGAAAAAGGCTCTAACAAGATCTCGAAACTAATAATAAATTTTATAACAAGATAAGGAGTAAAATATGATTTATTAGTACCCGGATCTAACAATATATATATATCAAAGTCAAAGACTTCCAACATACCAGTCACAACATTAGGAGACTCCTCCAAATCTTGCCTAGTCTGAAAAGCATAGAATCAGTTTTGGCACTGAGCACCATCAGACCCTAAAGTAGAACCGTGCTAAATCAAATGACTTATACCCTAAGTCTGAGCCTGAGGTCGACCACCACCTCTATAATTCTTTACCTGATGACCCGACTTACCACACCTACAATATGCATCTAATACCGCCAAGCATTCTCCTATGTGGTTTCTTCCATACTACTTGCATGGAGGAATGACTTGGCCACTCGGTGCTTATATTTAAACCTTAGGGTTGGGCACCCTATACTTTTCTAAATTTAGAGCCAGACTGTTTGAAGAATTTTTTCCAGAGTACCTTTAGCGAAACTAAGGGAGGCCACCATTTCCGGACTTGCCATAAGAGTACCCCCCATTATTGGTTCGATCCCTCTTAGACACCCTTCTAGATCCCCTTTTCAAATTTTCCTCCTTTATTTTTTTGGCATGTGTAATAAGCCTCAGAATGTCCATCTCCTTGATTAGCATGATAGTTATACATTCTTTGACCACCAAGTCAGACACACTAGAAATGAACTTGCTCATATGAGCCCTTGGATCGGCGACCATGAAGGAAGCATATTTTGATAACTTTGTGAACTTGAAAGCATACTCTCTCGCACTCATACAACCTTGTTCCAAATTAATGAATTCTTGACTTCTTTAGCTCAAGAGGAAAGAAAAGTTCAAGATATACCTCTTTGACCTCTTCCAAAATAAAAGGACCCACTTCTCCAACTCGCTCACCCTTCCATTGATCGAACAAAATTCTAGCAACTCCTTTCAATTGATAAGAGTCCAACTCTATCATTTCCATCTAGCTAACCCTCATAGTCTTCACAATCTTATGAATGCTTTCAACAAATTCTTGTGGATCCTCATCCACCTTTGACCTATGAAACTCCATTGGGCTCATCCTCATAAAATCACAAACTCTTGTTGCTGTCGTACCCATATTTGGGTACATGGGAAAAACTAACTCTCTGTTAGCTTGAGCAGCCACAACTTGAGCAAGAACTTTGAAAGGCGCTCTAAATTCCACATATTAGACTTGCTCATTCAATGGGTCATTTGTAGCTTGTTGCTCCTCCTCAACATATCTTATCACGAGAATTCTTTGTGGAGGCATATTTCTGTAATTGCAAAGAGAAAATGTTAGAGGAAAAAGCCTCAGAGTTCAACTCTATCAGACGACATAAGAATGATGAAAGAAGTAATATTTTCTAAACACCTCATAGCCTCCTATTCATAGATATGACGCACTTCACATAGATGAACAAGATTCTACTTGACATAGCTTGTTAGGATCCCTAGTACACTTTAAACTTGTGCTCCAATATTAATTTGCCATGACCCAAGCTAGGCCTTAGGTGTAACACGTCGATCAAAATCCCGAGAGACTCCAACCAAGTCTCTTATCACATCACACACAAATATACATAAGGTAAATGAAGAGAGAAAACTAAATATCAAAATACAAAATAAAGGTTCAACATGAATATCTTGATAAAAGAGAAATAAAGCACATTGCTCTCGGTATTCAATTCATCCCTATTCTACAAAGATGCACTACAACCTTAAAGTGGTCTATTGGTAGAATAACATGAAAATATATATAGCAAAATATGTGGCATAGTGATCCAATTTCCAGCAAGTGAAAGCTGAACATTAAAGTCTTAATGACCTAGCTCAAACTATGGATATTATAATATGTCAATAGAAAACCATTAACATGGAATTTGTTGTTCGTCATTCTTTTTTTCATATGTATGACTTCATTTGAATGATAGTTGATCAACTTACAAATGCATCCCACTTCCTACTAGTTAATTCCTCTAGAAAAATAAAATATTATGCTAAGATACATATAAAAGGGATTATTTGCTTAAATGGAACTCTAATGTACATCATTTTAGATAAATGTTTATGATTTATAACACATTTTGGAGGTCATTCTAGAAGATTTTGGGCATGCGAATGAACCTCAACATTCTATTCCATCCATAGACTGATGGGCAAGCCGAGCACACCACTTAAACTCTCGAAGATATATAGAGAGCATGCATCTTGGTCTTTAAAGGGAATTGGTATGATCATTTTCCCCTTATACAGTTGGCCAATAATAATAACTATTGACATAATTCTATTAACACCCCTTATAAGCGAGAATGATGTAGATTTCTTATTAGTTGGTTTGAATTAGGAAAAAATTATATATTAGGACCATATCTTCTCTATTAGGCAGATGAGAAAGTAAAGTTAATAAGGAGTGGCTAAAGACTGCTCAGAGCTGACAAAAATCCATCATAGATTTGCGGCACATAGATTTGTAGTTTTATGTTGATGATTGGATATTCTTGAAGGAATCACTTATGAAAGGCGTCATGTGATTGGGAAAGAAAGGTATGTTGATTTCCAGATATGTTGGATCTTACAGAATCGTATAGAGAGTTGTCTAGGTAGCTTTGAGGTAGATTTACCTACGGAGTAAGTCATTGTGCATCTAAATTTTCATTCATCTATGATGACTCAGTTCTTAGTAGACCCATCACCAGTTATCGCTACAAAAGATATAAAGATCTTAGAAGAATTTTTATAAAAATAAGTCCAGTGGTCATATTCTATAGACATGTCAAAGGTTGAGAACAAAATAAATCACTTCAGCTAAAGTCATTTGGAGGAGTGAAAATATAGAAAGAGTCACTTGAAAGGCAAAGATAAATATAAAGGCCAAGTATCCATACTTGTTCAAGGACCTCCTGAAGGTTGTTAAAGCCACATACTCCTTTCGTATTCTCATCAACTTCATTCATAATCCTTAATGCTATTTAATTCATATGATATATTTTCAGGTACCTCATATGTACCTATTATTTCAAAGTTTCATATATTCCTCAGAATTGATATGTCATGATAAAGAATTATAAGCTAAGCTTTATCATTTTCTATAACTTTTATTTGAGTAATGGAGCCTTGTTTTCTATTTAGTAAATAAAGACTTATTTTCTATTTGGTAAGCCTTGTAGATGTTGTGACGCTTTGTGAAACATAATTATATGTATTTGGTTAGCTCGAGGTTTAGATAGTCCTGTTTATAAAAGAGACTCTGCGAAAATTTCAGAAAATATCAAACTTAGACTTACTTTAAGTTGTACTATTTATTCAAGGAAGAATAATTTTTTTTGGGGGGGGAGGGGATAATGTTACATATTATAACTACTAGTATATGTGTGACTTGTAAATGCCGATGAATTGGTGTGAAATTAGGAGAACAAGGTGAAAATGGGTAAGAATACCAAAGAAAACTTATATTAGGTCATTTGAAGTATTAAAACAAAGTTAGAGGCTAAAGGGATCCTTAAAACAAAAGTTCAAGTTGAAAGGTTCATTGTGGCGGAGTGTTTCAAGTAATCATGTACATGATGTGACTTTGAATGAATATATATCCTAATATATGAGAATTTATAATATGAAACACCCACAAATGAAAGATATTTGAGTTTAGTTTCCATCAAAATAAATCGCTCATCAATTCTCTTTATAGTAACAAGTTATGCATATTTAATTATAGACATACACAATGCCAAGGCAATCCATATGAGAGTGTACTACCATGAAAGTGGTTCTACCATTGTGGAGTTTGCCGTGGAAAACATTCGAGAGCTTGAAGTTTGTAGAAAAAGGATGTAACACCATCCATGGAGGATCTACCACCATGGATGGCAATGTACAACGTAATTTATGACCATGAAAATTCCATGATCGCTTGGTGGTCCGTGAATTTAAGTTGGCAAAAAGTTTTTAAAAGATCTTAACATGATCTGAATCTCATTTTCATCATTTTCTTCACATAACTCACCCATAGGCTCTCCAATAAGATTGGTAAGGATCTTTTATCGTTTAGGCTCAAATTTTGCTTGGTAGCAACATAATGGTAAGTAAATGTTTTTTCTTCACTCAATTTTGGAGTTGAGTTTTCGTAGCTATATTTAAGAAAGGAAAATAGTAAATTTGTATACTCAAGTGTATTTTTAACTCCCTTTTCATCTACAAAGCTCATGGGAATATTTTTGTGTTATTTGATAAAGAACTCACAGAATGTGGTTTGGGAGTTGAGAGTTCAAGTTTTTATGTTTATTTGACCTCGAAAAGGGGATTTTTACTGTGGAGAAGATTGGGGGAGTAAGACTGACCTCAGATTAAGGTCATAAAATTATTTGGAAAGCAAGATAAGAGAAGGGTGTGATGAAACATAGTTTAATTATCATATTTTTTGAGCTTGTTGCTCATGAGCTACTGTTATGTTGCTTACATTATTGTACTTATTGGTTTAGTACTTATAATTCCTTGATATGATGCTATGATACAACTAAATTTATTATATAAGTACATTGACAATATCATATGAGAAAAGGAGTCTAGGAGTAAGGTAAACAGAGGACTCGTACAAAGAGGGAACTCATCAGAGGATTTGTACGAGCACCTACTAAACATGTTCACTAATATTATGTAAGCCTCAAAGCTTGATTTCAAAATAAACATATTCAGATAGCATGAGTTCATTGTAAAAATTATTAAAATCATATAATTATGATCAAATCATGTATAATAAGAGCAATAGGAATGAATAAAGTATTAACTAATTGAACCCATAACACAATCATAAAAATCCTAGATTTTGAGTGAAATCATAAAGAGAAATTTGAGTTTTGTTGGGACTCAATGGATGAAAAAGAATCCATTGATGAACTTTCTACATACCTTGATGATTCCTTTTTTTTGAATTGAAAGAGGATACTTGAAGCTCGAAGAACACTAATTCACCTTGAGAGAATCCTTAGAGAAGAAGACTTAAGAGGTTTTGGGGTTTTTGAGAAACTGAGGGGGAGTGGGTAATTTTTGAAGAGTAAAATCATTTATAGGGCTTATGAATAGTCTAGAAACGACATAGTTTAATAATTAAAAAGATAGAAAAAGATCCAATCAACCTTGAAAAATAACTGTCGGATCACTTTTACGGGTACTATGCACTGACTATACATTGATACATAAACCATCCGATCTGTTCGTTAATTAAAGGACTGAAACTCACTTCTCTGACCAAGAAACATGAACTATCTCTAAAAGCAATCAACCATACCATGGGTCATCAAATCTCTCCGTAGAACACAAGTACTGAAATCACAAGTCTGTGAATCTCATCTATGGTGACCATTTATGACCCATATGTCATGACCCAACCTTTTGGGCCGCGAATAGAGTCCGACTCGGACCCCTATATATGTATCTATCAGATATAAGAACCAAACACATGAACCCAGTGGGTGATAAAATATTCATACATGTGTAGCCTTTTTCATTTGCATCATGTCATGAAAGGAAAAGCCAGCCCACAAGATTGCCATAGCATAGTAACATTTACAACACATCGTACAACTATAATCGCACAAAACTCACATATTACCCACATACATATGTCTACAGACCTCTAAGAATAGTAACGATAACATATGGTGGGATAGAGCCCCCATCGTACCCCTGAATAAAAAACATATATATATCAAATGACCAGTATCAAAGGTTAGGCTCCAGAATAGTAGAGCACTTCCAACATCATTGAGTGGAAACCCTAAGATGGCGGATCTCCAAAATGAACATCTGTACCTACAGGCATGAAACATAGCCCCCCGAGGAAAGGGGGGTCAGTATGATATATGTACAAAGTATATAAAGCATAAAACACCATAACTGAGACAATAGCTGAAATAGGGGTGGAGGGGGCAAGTATAACATTTAGCCATCTACCGTACCTGCATTTTATAAAATAAAGGCATACATACTATCATCGCATACTTTATCCGGCCCGTTCAGGGACTTGTGTAATAACTACATCATTTTTTCATCATAAGAACATATATACCATTAGCGATGTGGAACGTACAACCCAATCCATATATATAGAAAGTACACGCTGAGGAACGACGACCCGATCCACATATCTTATAATAATGCCGAGGAACAATGGCCCAATCAATATATCTTGTAACAATGCCGAGGTACGATGGCCCAATCCATATATCGTATAACATATCGTGGAACGTACAGCCCAATCCTTACATAGCAAGATATGTCGAGGTACGTTCGGCCCAATCCATATATATCATAATGCATATACGTGCATGTAAAACTCTGTAACGTATCAAACATCCCTTAGATATTACCATAAAGCATGTTGAAGAGCCCCTATTACATATCCCAACACTATTCAACCTGTAGAAGGCTCAAGGGTCGTAGTTCAACTACTTCAAGGCCCTTATCATTCAAAAGTGTGTACAAGTCATGAATTGCATCCAAAATCTATAAATGGAGCAATCTCCAAATCCATGTTCTATATTACCTATATTCCAGTGTTTCTAGAAGTAGGAAAAGACAAGCTTTACATGTACCACTCTCTATCACATGAAAGACTTGAAAAGTAATGACTCAACTTGTTACAGGAGTTCTAATCAGTAGGAAGTGAACGAGAGCCGTAACTCACACTCATAGTTTTAAGAGTGGAATAACTTCCAATTTCCTATACCTAATACTTATATCTAATTCATGCCAAAAGAGAAGAAAAGGTAGCTTCACATACTCATCCCTTTCTAATGTATGGAAGGCTTGAGAAGCCCTTGTTCGATTACTGTAAGATACATAAGAACTGTGAATTACACTTGGCATTTATGAGTAGATTTACCCTCAAGATTATATCATTCACTATTTAACTTGAATACATGACAAAAGAAGGAAAACGTTAGCTTTACATACACTACTTTTCAGCATATAGAAGACTTGAGGAATGGGAGCCTAACTAGTTTAAGAGTCTTAACATTCAGAGGTGAACACGAATTATGAATCATGAATCATGTTCAGAGCTCATGAATAGAGTTACCCCAAGCTTCATACACATATCATTTGTCACTTAAATCTAAGACATGCCCAAAAGAAAGAAAAGATAGGTTTTACATACTTATGCCAAAACATGCCAAAAGAGAGGAAGAATAACTTTACATACCTCTTACGGGTTACTCTTAACACGTTCACCTCATCGTCTCTTGAACCTATTTAACATGAAAGAAATCCGAGCATCAACAATCCTCGACTTTCCAGTGTCTTAAGTTACATATGAGTATTCATAGAACTCATTTCCTCGCTCGTCTTCTCAACTAGTCCTTTAGCTAGTTAGGCGTTAACAAAAATTGGGCAGCATCTCCCCTATAATGTGCCCTATCCGAATTTCCAATTATACTCTTAATAGATACAGCCAACTAAAAACAATAACCTTCAGCATATATATACAATTTACATCAATCTTATACTACATAAACTCCAAATGACTCGCTCGAAACCACGATACCAAAATAAGGTTTCTAGTTTCCGTTTTGCAAAACCTTTAACCGTATGAAGCGGGGGTCGTGTGGATGCAACAAAAATATCCCCAACTCTTTTAGAACACATTTAGGCCCTTAAACACACACCACACAACCAGAAGCCTCCTCCAAACACACAACGCCTTACTTCGACTACAATTTAACTACGACGACTTCAATTTAGATTGTTTCTTTCGCAGATAATATCAACGACTTTTTTATACTTCCAGCAGTATAAAAGGTACATAATACTCTCCATAACAACCCCATAAAGTCAAAATTTAATGGAGAAACCTTACCTTATCCGAAATTGGCCAAAACTAGCCAAAATTGCGCCTCAGAAACCTCTTTAGCGTGCTGGAAGTTGCGTGGACTGTTTGCTGTCCGTTTTGGCTGCACCAAGCCATGATTTTATACTTATAATACCTCCATATGATCGTGTTATATGCTATATTATTAATTTACGGAACGAAATTGGGACTTACCTATTTTTTTCTCCAAGTCGTCCTCTTTTTCTCTCTAGACTTAGGGTTCTTTTTTTCTGGTTGTTGCTGAAGTTTTCTGGATAGAAATGACCTTAAGAGTCATGTAATACATATATATACATTGTCTTAGGAGATTACACATGGAATCCTCCGAGGGGTGACACGTGACAGCCCCTTAGGGTACCACCTCATCCGAACTTCCAACCCAAAGCTGCCATGTGGCAGCGTGGGGTCCACCCCAAGTAGGTGAGTCACCTACTTGCTTCAAGTAGGTGATTCACCTACTTGCTTCAAGTAGGTGCATCAAATGCTTGCTTCAAGTAAGTGCGTCGTCTCCTTATTTCTCTTTCGTAGTTTCGTAATCTCGTCTCACTTTAAGAGCCAATGTGTTCCTTGCTAATTAAGCTCGACGTGTACTCAAGTAGATTAGTATGCAAAATGTCCCAAGTAATAGCTTTCACAAGTACGTCGAGTCCTACGACTCTCTACTTAGCCTCCAACTTCTTTCGGATTCTTCCTATGGAGTATCTCCTTCTACTTTCCTTAGGATTATTTGATAGCGTTATATATTATCCGACTCACATGATGACTTCTAAGAAACTTAAGACCCTTCCCAGAAACTTAAGAAGCTTACGAAGCG
Source organism: Solanum dulcamara (assembly GCF_947179165.1). NCBI lineage: Eukaryota > Viridiplantae > Streptophyta > Magnoliopsida > Solanales > Solanaceae > Solanum > Solanum dulcamara. The sequence continues at coordinate 18,539,845 of NC_077239.1, forward strand.
TTCCAAGGTACCAAAGTATGGGGTGTAACACCATATATCCTACGTATAGGTCCAAAGTACTAAATATCTTTAAGTATGAAACACGATCCACGGGCACCGTGGACCTTTCCACAAGACATCTTGTTGTCTCGTACAAACTCTTTTGAGGCTTGACATTTTCCAACTCTCAACACTTAAACCTAGAATGGTTCCTATGGCCCAACAACCTTCTATGGTCAGTACATAGGGGCTATGAAACCAGTTACACTTGAAACTTTCTGCAGTTTTCTTTAACTCAACTTTTCAGCTTCCGAGATGTTCCAATATCTCCCCCTTGGGAATATTCATCCTTGAATGGGACTCAAGCTAGTATCAATAGAGTAGGATAGAGATTTAACAACCTAAGATTAATGCAAAAGACATCAAAATGCACAAAACCAAGGAGTAATCAACCCCAATCTAAAATATGATCTTTAAAACTAATTTCATAAATATGCATGCATATGGAAATATGAGAATAGATAAAACACATGAATCCTAAAGAGTAAACATAAGGAACTAGTACTTCAAGTTGAAACTGAAGCAGAGGGACATATAAGGATATCTGGACATCATCTCAGCTTTATCCTCCCAAGTAGCACCTTCAATAAATTGATTCCTCAAAGGATTTTCACTGAAGCAACTTCTTTATTTCTCAACTTTCACACATGGAGATCAAAATCTCAATCAGAACATCATCATAAGAGAGACTTTGTTTTACTCCAACACTTTCTAGTGGCACAATCGTGATACTCCAATACACTTTTCTAATAAATAAACATGGAATACCGAATGGATAGATTCTAATTCCGAGGGAAAATCAAACTCATAGGCCACCTTGCCAAAAAGTCTCAAGATCTGATAAGGCCTAACATATCTAGGATTGAGCTTCTCTTTTCTTACCAAACCTCATCACATCCTTCATAGGTGAGATTTTCAATTAAACCCAATCCTCAACTTCAAATTCAAGCTTTGTTCTTCTCATACGGGCATAGGAGTTTTGCCAACATTCGGTTGTAACACCTTAAAAATTTCTATGCCAAGACCCGAACCATTCTTTAAAGGCGTACATGCTTGAACTCATCAAATTCTAATTTTATATATGAGTTAGAATCAATTACTAAGTATTTGAAGTGTATTATATGTGTTTTATGGTCATAAGGTATCTTTAACACCAAGTCAAGTTCAAAGAATTTCCATCGGCTAAGTTTTTGTATGAGTGCGGAATAGGGTCAACTTTAAATGTGCATATCTCCTATTCTATAAAGAATTAGGTGTTACAGTACCTATCAAATTAAAGGTCTTTGATTCTTATTTCAAATGCCACCAAGTTTGCCTCATTCTGAGTTCGGAGTAAAAGGTTATGACTATTTTACTAAAGACTACCATTGCTGCGATTTCAGGCCTGGCGCTGGAGTGGCGTTCGGCGCCACTATAGCTCCCGAAACTAGCTGCAGTAGTTTGGCCTTTGAGGCGGCGCGCCACTATAGCGTCAGCAAGGTTCTGGGTCCATTTTTCAAATTTTATTTGATGAAGGTCACTTTAGACTTTTTCCTAATTGATAGTTAATAAACCTACACATTTTTATGACCTAATTCAACTCTATAAATTGACCTAAACCTCTAATTCTATTCATTCTTCTACAATTCACCTACTCAAATATTTCTTTCTCTACGAAAGACTCTCAAGGGCTCTATTGAAGACTTCAAGCAATTCACTCAAGCTCTCCATCAAAACTCTCAAGCTCTTCCAAATTATTTGGTGTTCTCACTTAAGGTATATGGGTATTAATTCATGGATTCTTTCTGTGACACCCTAAAATTCTTTTCGCAAAGACTCGAACATTTCTTCACATGTGGGTAGACTTGGACCGGAGGACTTGTAATTCTACATATGAGTTAGGATTAATTCCTCAGTATTGGAAGTGTGTTAGATGTGTTTAGGGGTCATAAGGGATCTCTAACACCAACTCGAGTCCAAAGAACTCTAATCGATTAAGTTTTTAGACGAGTTAGTATAAGGGTCAACTTCAAACGACCATATCTCCTAGGATTTAAAGAACTGGTGTCCTACGACCTACCCAATTAAAGGTCTTTGAGTCTTCTTTCCAACTCCAACAAGATTGCAATTTTTGGAGTTCGGAGTGAAAAGTTATTGCTATTTTACTACAGATTAGTACTGCAGGAATTTTAGGCCAGGGCGAAATTTAGGCTTGGCGCTCCAGTGGCGCCCCACGCCACTATAGCGCCAGAAAATAGCCTCAGCAGTTTGGGGCTTGGCGTGACGCACCACTATTAGATGTGCAGGATTTTAAGCCTATTTTGGCTTGGCGCTGCAGTGGCGCGACGCGCCACTATAGCGCCAGCAAGGTTTTTGCCCAATTTGTTTTTCAGATTTTTGAAGAGGGGCAACTTGGACTTTTCCCTAATTATATATACCCTATCCTTGAACATTTTGGGACCATTTTTCAGTCCTCTCTCTCTAAAAAGCCCTAAAATTTTCCCTCTCTTCTTCTTCTTCTTCTTCTCCAAATCCTTCTCCAACAAAGATTGCCTTCAAGAGATTCAAGAATTCAAGCCTTCCATTGAAGACCTAACATCAAGGTTTCTTCAAATTCTTCAAACAAGGTATGTAAGGCTAACCTAAAATATGGATTGAGTTCTTCCATATGCCCATAGATGTATTGGATAGGAGTTGTGAAAGAGTTGAACCATCTAAGAAGGTTTTCTTGAAAGTTTTCCTAAACTATAAAATATTTTTAGATACTATTGGTTGATTGATGATTTTAATGACTTGAGTTACTAAATAGTTATATTTCATATTATTGACTACAAATGTATCTTTGTATATACATTTATAGATGTTGACGATATTCTTGAGTTGAGTTTTGTTGAGTGTATGGGTTCATGTTTCATTCACATGAACCCAAGATGAGATTTCTTTGGTCATAATTTGTCTTGAGTTGAGATGTATGGTTTTGGGTATATGTATATTGATTGGAATGAAAAGAATGAATTGGGTAGTTAAGAATGTCATTTTTTTCCATAAATTGAACATAGGACTAAAATAAGGATTTTGGAGTAGATGTTTGGCGATTGATGTGATGATGATATTTGACAATGATGTGATGATAATGTTTAATGATGATGATGATGTGATTATGATGTTTGATGATGATGATGATGTGAATAATGGTATTTGACAATGATGTGAATGGAGAGGTTATGTTGATGAGTATGTTGTGTGATGAAGTGGATTGGAGTCTAATATGATTTTGTGGTATGTGATGTGTATAATTTGAGTTGATTGGAGTGTTAGAAATATTTTGAGAATAAATGATCTTTTGAGGAGGAGCTTTAAATAAATTATTTGTGAACCTTTTTGCATAAAGTATTTACACACTATTTTGAGTCTAAGGAATAATTAGTTTCATCTTTGATTTAGAAAGGAGTTTAGGTATGAGTTGAGTATGAGGAGCCTTTAAATGAGTTGAGTATTTTTACATTAAAGTATCTATTTTGAGTTTGAGTTGAGGGGTCGAAATTATCTTTTAATGTACATAATATTTTCTGCATTCATCGAGTTGAGATTGTACGAGCTTTAAAGAGAAGAGTTTGATGATTTGAGTTGAGTTTTGAAAAGAGTCCAATGAGACTAGACGTGAGGGCTTGTTTTAGGTGATTGGATGGAGTCTTATGAGCATGGAGTCATGGGAGGAGTATCAAGCACCGAAATGGGTGAGAGTATAGTCCATACTCGAACCTCAGAAACTATGCCGCCAACGTAGGTAGGGATATAACCATTAAAGTCGGATGCTTCCCGAGGGATGGAACCATTAAAGTCGAATGCTTCCCGTGGGATCGAACCGTTAAAGTTGGATGTTTCCCATTTTTATTGTCCTAAAATGATAGGATTTTACTAATCGATGGTATCAATGATTAGGGAGGCGTTCATGCCCTGGTAAGGTATGGACGGATGTGGCAACAACGTCTGATTGTTGTACTATCACTGGCTCATAAGTGATGGTTGTCAAATAAGAGAAACTCCTATTTAGGTCTTGATAGTGCTCTGAGTCAGTTGAGTTGAGTGGCTTATGAGTTAGTCCCATCTAAACTATTCTTGTTAGACTTAGGACATTTGAGTGAGTTGTTACTTATTTATTGAGTTGAGTCCTTAAAGTTAATTGTTCAGTTGAGGGTATATGGTCGGATTGGGTTAGATGAGTTGTGATTGGATTGTGCATGATTGGATGGATATATGATTCGATTAGATTAGATGATATGTGATTGACTTTGAGCTAACAGTATATGATCAAATTGGATTGAATAATTTGATTGAACTGTATTGTGTATGATTGGATTGGACTGTATAGTCTGTGATTGGTCTTTGTCTAAAAATGTATTATTACTTTAGACTTATGACGCCTTGTTGAGTCTCTCTTATCTTTCTAATTTGAGATATTTGGACCGCTGCTATTCTTCTTTGAGGTATATTTCATTCTGCCATATTATATACTCGTACATTCCACGTAGTGACGTCTATTTGGACCTGCATCATTTTATGAGATGGAGACAAGTTTAAGAGATCGTCAATGGGAGCATCATTGGGGATCTATTTCACACTCAGCGTGTTGGTGAGTCCTTCCCTACTTTCGGAGGACACCGCTTACGTAATCTTACATCGAGTTAGGCCTTTTCATTTTTATTTGAGGTAGCCATGAACTTGTCATTGGCACCAATTAGATAGTAGTGATAGAGGCTTCATAGACTATATAGTGATGAGTCGATTGAGTACTTCTATCCTTGAGTTATTCTTGTCAAACTATTTTTAATGACAAATATTTTAGTTTATGTGTTGGCCCATGGCCTTTATTCTGTGAGTTGGACGGGTGATTTGAGTTGCCCGCTAAATTATTCTTTATTTTTAAACTTTCTGTTGAATGAATGAATGAATAGATGTGTGATCAGGCTATGTAGTTCGCTTGGGAGCCTGAAATGGTTTCTGAGTGCCGGTTACGTCTAGGGTACCCTCCTAGGGCGTGACAAACATGGTTTCAGAGCACAGAGTTCAATTGTCCTAAGGAGTCTATGAAGCCATGTCTAGTAGAGTCTTGCTTATGGGTGTGTTGTGCACCATACTTATAATCAGGAGGCTATAGGACATTAAGAATTTGTTTCTCTTCTTTCATATTCTGAGTTCGTGCGATAAAGTTTAACTCTATAAATGTTCCCTTATAATTCATGCGTTGCTCAAATCCATTTGACTACCGCTCATACTCAAGGTTGTTAAAATGGTAGATATGAAATTCTTGTTGATAAGTTAAGATAAAGTCTTGAGGAAGGGAAGAGACGGCACAAGGATTGAGAGGAGCCGATTACTGTACTTAACTCTATTGATCTGGAAGGATGTACTCTCATTCGTATGGATCATGCATTGAGTCACAACGAGATGTATCCTAGAATATTATCCCTACATCTTGATTCGAATGTCACCTCCGAGGGGGAAATTGTGTATCTGAGTGACAAGTCTTACCATTCAAGGGAATGTGGTTTGAGGTATAGTGAGCTATGGTTGGTAGAATGATTGTAGAGGTAGGAAGAGGGAGTTAGAGGAGTAGAACTGAAGTAGTAAGAATGGTGGTTGATTGAGGCCTATAACTAGAGTGGAGTATCTATAGGGTGAGTAATAAGGTGTAATAAATGATTGTGATAGTTCTAATTTTAAGATTTTATTTAGTAGGCTTGACATGACGTATACGAGAGATTAAGATATTAACTTGCGAGGAGAGTGTGTTATGAATGGAAGGGTTATGTGACCCTCAGATGTAAATAGTGAATTGAGTCTAAGTCATATGGTAAGAAGAGGCTTAAGAGGTGTATATGAAATAGTGTAGATTTGAATGAGGTTTTAAATTTGTGAGTCACTTTGAGTGACTAGTTAGTGTCCTTAGTTGATGCCTTTAAGCTAAGGGGGAGATGATGGGGTAATGAGCCAAAGTAAGTCTTGAGCTTCCGATAGTGATGAATTAGCCAAGATGATAGTGGACGGAGTTGAGCAAGAGTAGATGAGAGAGAGTGAGTTCTTCCCGATTGTAATAGTTGTGTTGTACTTGTCTAGTTGAGAATAAATGTGTGGAGGAGGAGCGAGATGAGAAGTTGTGATGAGAAATAGATAGGTAAGAGTATGTTAGTATGTCTCCGGGAAAGAGCTCATACAATGATGAGGGTATAAGTGTTAGAGTAAGCATGACAACTCTTAGATGTGAGTGAGGTAGTTAGAGTGATAAGCTTGAGTGTATGGTTGTCACTGTGAGAGTGATGGTAGTAGGCTAATGATAGCATTTGGGGGAAAGATTGGAGGTACTTGAAGGGTGCTATGAGGCTTGGAAAGGAGGGGAAGTTTGGGCACCGATATATTGGCCTCATGAAATTGTGAAGAGGATCGGGAATGTCGCTCATGAATTGGAGTTCGACGGTTTAGGATGTAGATGTTTAAATGATTCAGTTGATGGAGTTTCGATGTTCTATTCATGCCAAATGGTGAGAATGATGAAGGTGATGTCCCTATTACTGAGTTGAAATAATTTGTCTATTCTTGAGTTTGAATAGCCAATTGTCTAAATTGCTTGATTGGTTGATTCGATTGAGTTTCGATTTTTATTCGTGTCTCGTGTCCACCATTGGTTTACTCATCATTCTAGGATGAATGATCCCAACGGGGAGATAATGTGACACCCCGGAAATTTTTTCGCAAAGATTCGAACATTTTTTCACATGTGGGTAGACTCGAACCGGAGGACTTGTAATTCTACACATGAGTTAGGATTAATTCCTAAGTATTGGAAGCATGTTGGATGTGTTTAGGGGTCATAAGGAATCTCTAACACCAAGTTGAGTCCAAAGAACTCCAATCGATTAAGTTTTCGGATGAGTTAGTATAAGGGTCAACTTCAAATGACCATATCTCCTAGTATTTAAATAACTGGATGGACCACGACCTACCGAATTAAAGGTCTTTGAGATTTCTTTCCAACGCCACCAAGATTGCAATTTTCGAAATTCAGAGTCAAAAGTTATGGTCATTTTACTACAGACTAGTACTATAGGAATTTCAGGCCTGGGCGAAATTTAGGCTTGGCGCTCCAGTGGCGCCCCACGCCACTATAGCACCAGAAAATAGCCTCAGTAGTTTGGGTCTTGGCACGATGCGCCACTATTAGATGTGCAGGGTTTTAAGCCTATTTTGGCTTGGCGCTGCAGTGGCGCGATGTGCCACTATAGCGCCAGCAAGGTTTTTGCCCAATTGTTTTCAGATTTTTGAAGAGGGGCAACTTGGAATTTTCCCTAATTATATATACCCTATCCTTGAACATTTTGGGACCATTTTTCAGTCCTCCCTCTCTCTAAAAATCCCTAAAATTTTTCCTCTCTTCTTCTTCTTCATCTTCTTCTCCAAATCCTTCTCCAACAAAGATTGCCTTTAGGAGCTTCAAGAATTCAAGCCTTCCATTGAAGACCTAACATCAAGGTTTCTTCAAATTCTTCAAACAAGGTATGTAAGGCTAACCTAAAATATGGATTGAGTTCTTCCATATGCCCATAGATGTGTTGGATAGGAGTTGTGAAAGAGTTGAACCTTCTAAGAAGGTTTTCTTAAAAGTTTTCCTAAACTATAAAATATTTTTAGATACTATTGGTTGATTGATAATTTTAATGACTTGAGTTATTAAATAGTTATCTTTCATATTATTGACTACAAATGTATCTTTGTATATAGATTTATAGATGTTGACGATATGCTTGAGTTGAGTTTGGTTGACAGTATGGGTTCATGTTTCATTCACATGAACCCAAGATGAGATTTCTTTGGTCATAATTTGTCTTGAGTTGAGATGTATGGTTTTGTGTATATATGTATTGATTAGAATGAAAAGAATGAATTGGGTAGTTAAGAATGTCCTTTTTCTTCCATAAATTGAACATAGGACTAAAATAAGGATTTTTGGAGTAGATATTTGACGATTGATGTGATGATGATATTTGACAATGATGTGATGATAATGTTTGATGATGATAATGATGTGATGATGATGTTTGATGATGATGATGATGTGAATAATAATATTTGATGATGATGTGAATGGAGAGGTTATGTTGATGAGGATGTTGTGAGATGAAGTGGATTGGAGTCTAATGTGATCTTGTGGTATGTGATGTGTATAATTTGAGTTGATTGGAGTGTTAGGAATATTTTGAGAATAAATGATCTTTTGAGGAGGAGCTTTAAATAAATTATTTGTGAACCTTTTTGCATAAACTATTTACACACTATTTTGAGTCTAAGGAATAATTAGTTTCATCTTTGATTTAGAAAGCAGTTTAAGTATGAGTTGAGTATGAGGAGCCTTTAAATGAGTTGAGTATTTTTATATTAAAGTATCTATTTTGAGTTTGAGTTGAGGGGTTGAAATTATGTTTAAATGTACATAATATTTTCTGCATTCATCGAATTGAGATTATACGAGTTTTAAAGAGAAGAGTTTGATGATTTGAGTTGAGTTTTGAAAAGAGTCCAATGTGACTTGCCATTATGACTCGATTGAGTTGAATTGAGGATAGATTTGATGAGTTGGCAAGGTTCTAAATGAAACTAGCCGTGAGGGCTTGTTTGAGGTGATTGGATGGAGTCTTATGAGCATGGCATCATGGGAGGAGTATCGAGCACTGAAGTGGGTGAGAGTATAGTCCATACTCGAACCCTAGAAACTACGCCGCCAACGTAGGTAGGGATGGAACCGTTGAAGTCGGATGCTTCCCGAGGGATGGAACCATTAAAGTCGGATGCTTCCCATGGGATCAAACCATTAAAGTTGGATATTTCCCATTTTTATTATCCTGAAATGATAGGACTTGACTAATCGATGGTATCAATGATTAGGGAGGCGCTCATGCCCTAGCAAGGTATGGATGAACATGGCAACAACGTCTGATTATAGTACTATCACTGGCTCATAAGTGATGGTTGTCGGATAAGAGAAACTCCCATTTAGGTCTTGATAGTGCTCTAAGTCAGTTGAGTTGAGTGGCTTATGAGTTAGTCCCGTCTAAACTATTCTTGTTAGACTTAGGACATTTGAGTGAGTTGTTACTTATTTATTGAGTTGAGTCCTTTGAGTTAATTGTTCAGTTGAGGGTATATGGTCGGATTGGGTTAGACGAGTTGTGATTGGATTATGCATGATTGGATGGATATATGATTCGATTGGATTAGATGATATGTGATTGACTTTGAGCTAGCAGTATATGATCGAATTGGATTGAATAATTTGATTGAACTATATTGTGTATGATTGGATTGGACTGTATGGTATGTGATTGGTCTTTGTCTAAAAATATATTATTACTTTAGACTTATGATGCCTTGTTGAGTCTCTCTTATCTTTATGATTTGAGATATTTGGACCGCTGCTATTCTTCCTTAAGGTATGTTTCATTCTACCATATTACATACTCGTACATTCTATGTACTGACGTCCATTTGGACCTGCATCATTTCATGATGCAGAGACAAGTTTAAGAGATCGTCAATAGGAGCATCATTGGGGATCTATTTCACACTCAGCATATTGGTGAGTCCTCCCCTACTTTTGGAGGACACCGCTTATGTAATCTTGCATCGAGTTAGCCCTTTTCATTTTTATTTGAGGTAGCCATGAACTTGTCATTTGCACTAATTAGATAATAGTGATAGAGGCTTCATAGACTAGATAGTGATGGGTCGATTGAGTACTTCTATCCTTGAGTTATTCTTGTCAAACTACTTTTAATGACAAATATTTTAGTTTATCTGTTGGCCCATGGCCTTTATTCTGTGAGTTGGATGGGTGATTTGAGTTGCCCGCTAAATTATTCTTTATATTTAAACTTTCCGCTGAATGAATGAATGAACGGATGTGTGATCAGGCTATGTGGTTTGCTTGGGAGCCAGAAATGGTTTCTGAGTTCCGGTTACGTCTAGGGTACCCTTTCGGGGCATGACACTTTCATCTATCAAGCCCAATCAATTTCTCAAGGTTTCTATCAAATTAAAGTATGGTATTTTATGGGTTTTATGATCTTTATTCCTATTGTATGAATTATGTTTCAAAGTGTGATTATGAGTCTATTTTGATATAAATTGATAGTTATTGCATTGAATTTAAGAGTTTTTCCATGAATTCTCCAATTTTGATCTCTAGGGTTCATGATTTAAATTATGAGTATTTTGAATTATACTTCCAAGGGATATTATCTATATGAATTATATATGGGCTAATATAAATTTTATGATCATGCATGTTTTCAAGTCAATTACATGATTTTCAAAGTCAATTGATTATAAAATTGAGTTCTACTCTAAGTTCAAGATATGAATTTCATGCAAGTTATGAAGTAAGGTGACTTAGGACCCTATGTGGTGACCTAAGGCCTAAAAGGTGACTTAGGGACCTATGTGGTTACCTAAGGCCTAACGATATGAATTATGCAAATATGATTATAATGATGAAAGGACAATTCTCACATTACAAGTATGTTATGAAAATGAGTTACTCTATGATTTCAAACCTATGATCATGACTATGATATATGTCATTATGATTTCTATGCTATTCATGTATTAGGTGGGATTTGACTTAGCACCGAGTGGAATTGAAGTGGGGGCCCTACCAAAATCCTTAGTAGCAGCCTTATGTCCCATAAACTACGTGCTACCATACGTTGCCTTTATGGCGTAGCTATTGGATCCACATGTAGCATATGTATGACCCGCCTAATGGGGTAGAGTCTACCTTGGCAAGTAGATTCCCCTTTTACTTCGTTGAATGGGGAGACAACGTGATTCCATGTTATAGCTTGCATGGTCTTGTTGTTGGTTATAGTTCCTATCCCACATATGTATAATCTCTTATGTATGCTATGATTTTAAATTATGCTTTTTAAATGCTTTGGTCAATATGATTTTCTCATGAATTTACTTACCTCATCTTATTATGTAATTTACTTGACATTGCATTCCATGATTTATGTTGCATTTCACGCCCTCATAATTAGTACATTTCAACGTACTAATGCATACTTTTTGCCTATATTGTCTCATAATGTAGGGGTTGAAGTTGAAGATCATACTCAGCTACGTGGCTAGTTAAGCTTTCCTATCCAGCGGTGTTTGTGGTGAGTCCTTATTTATCGGGGACTAGTTATCGAGTTAGTTATTATTTTCAAAGACTTTTTCTATGTTTTATATTGAGGGTGAGCTAGGGACATGTATTAGACCCACCCATATTCATGAGTAGAGGCATCTAGTTAGACAAATATTTCAAATTTATGTTGTCATGTGATGTTCTTAAATTTCTATTCATAGTTTAGACTCTCTTATGATGTTTTCGCGTTTGCTTTACCTTATGTATAATTATGATATGTACAAGAGGCTTGGTTGGAGCCCTTCGGGGTTTCAATCACCGTGTTATGACTAGGCCTTAGGTAGGGTCATGACATCGATAGTTTTCAACCTCTCTCTAATGAGTCAAGCTTTCTCCATAGCCTCATTAAGTAAATCGGCCTATATCAAAGTAACCTCACCAAATTCAAACCAACCAAAAGGAGATCTACATCTCCTACCATAGAGTGCCTTAAATAGATCCATCTAGATACTAGAATGGTAACTATTACTATAAGAAAATTCAATCAAAGGCATGTGAACATCCCAAATACATTTAAAGTTGATCACACAAGCTCTCAATGTATCCTCCAATGTTTGAATAGTTCTCTCAGCCTAGCCATATGTCTGAGGATGAAAATTTGTACTAAGCTTATCCTTGGTACCAAGTCCTTTCTAAATGATCTCCAAAAGTGATATGTTAAATGTGTACCTCTGTCAGAAAAGATGGATAAAGGAATACCATGAAATTTCACCATCTCTCGAATGTAAAGTCTAGCATAGTCTTTGGCTGTATAAAAAGTCTTGGTTGGAAGAAAATGTACTGACTTAGTCATTCGATCTACAATCACCCAAATAGATTCAAACTGTGGACGTGTACGAGGCAAACCTGTGATGAATTCCATATTCAAATTTTCCTACTTCGAAGTAGGAAATCTATGTTCTAAGACATACTGCCTAGTTTTTATGCTCAACCTTAACTTGTTGGCAATTTGGATACTTAGCCATGAATTCTATAATGTACTTCTTCATACCATTCCACCTATAGACTTTCCTCAAATCATGGTACATCATAATGTCTCTCGAGTGAACAGAATATCGAGAACTGTGGGCTTTTTCTAGAATCTGCTACCTCAACCCATCAACATATGGAACACATAATTGACCCTAATATCAAAGCACACCATGTCTCCCTTTGGAGAAATCCTTAATGGTATTTTCAAGAGCTGCTTCCTTAAATTCAACCAAGATTAGATCCTATTTTGTTTTGCCTTCATATCACTCTCAACAGATGATTCTGCATCATTCTAAATAAATACTCCACTATCTTCTAATTCAACCAAACGAACTCCCAAATGGGCAAGCCTTTGAGCATCATGAACCATATCCTTTTTCTCATTCTCAACATTCAACACTACCCAGGGATTACCTACTAAGTGCATCTACCATAACGTTAGCTTTACTTGAATGGTACAACATACTCATATCATAATCCTTTAAAAATTTAAGCTACCTTCTTTGGCAAAGATTCAAATCCTTTTTGTTAAATACATATTGCAAACTCCTATGATTAATGAACATATCCACATGAACACTATAAACATGCCTTTAAATTTTCGAGGAAAAAATCACTACCTCTAACTCAAGATCGTGAGTCGAGTATTTATTCTAATGGACCTTATGTTGCCTAGAAGTATAATTAATTACCTTGCCATGTTGCATCAACACACAACTAAGATAAATACAAGAAGCTTCACAATACATAATGAAATTATCTAGTAGAGTCAAAACTGGGTTGTAGTAAGTCGAGTCATCAATTCTTGAAAAGTCTTCTCATAAACATCGGCCCGCTAAAATATTACTTTCTTCTAAGTCAATTTGGTCAAAAAAGAAGAAATAGAATAAAATCATTCCTCAAATCATCTATAAAAACCGACAAAACCCAAAAACTCTTGATATCTAAGGGGAAAGAGGTCTAGGCCAGTTCTTCACTGCTTCAGTTTTTTGAGGATCAACCTATATGCACTCTCCATAAATAATATATCCAAGGAATTCTACCGACCTCAATGAAAACTAACACATTCTAAACTTAGCAAAAAACTGACGATCATTCCAAATCTACAAGACAATCCTCAAGTGGTCTACATGCTCATCCTCACTCTGAGAATAGATAATATGTCATCTATGAAGACAATGAAGAACATATTCAAATATTGTTTGAACACCCTATTCATCAAATCCATAAAAGTCATCTCTAGAATGTAAAATTCTCTAACTGTAAGACCCTAAAGTTCAAAAATCCCAAAATGAGGTTAAAAAGATGATTTTGAAAAAAACACATCTTTTGGCATTAGGTGGTCTTCTCGAGGATCATAATAGGCCATGAAGAGAACCATAGGTCGTGAAGGGCCACCGTGGTCCATGCATTGTAGTTGTGTTTCAGGGGTGTGCTTTACAAAGGGATACCACAAGCCGTGCTGCAGTCTACAGACCATTATGGTTCCTGTGGTGGACATCCCCTATAGATGACCTCTATCCACTGGCCATGTTTTCCTCCATGTACCATTAAAGTCTCTGTGGAGTAAGTCCTGAGAACCCCTCTACAACCCTCAATTCCCAAATCTAAGTCTACTACCATGGACAACCACTATGAGTCGTGGTGCATATAATGTACCGTGGTGTGTCTCGTGAGAGGCATACTATTTCAAACCCCGATTTATAAAGTTTAAGTCACTTACCATAAAGCGGACTGCAGACCGTATTGCCTGCTACGATCTATGGTGAGGGCCCATCTAGGTGCCCAGTTCCTGTTTTTAATGAGGGTCATTTTGGTCATTCCCTATATTTGATTAGTGAATGTGGATGATTTTTGTACTATGTTCTCCCTTATTAACGAACCTATGTACCCTTAACCCTATAATTCTCTTATTAATCTAAATCACAAAAATCTCACGTTTCCTCTCAAAAGTCTTCTTCTTCTCCAAGCAATTTCAAAGGATTTCTTTAAGGTCAAGCTTCAATTCACTTCAGTATAGGGCTTTAAAAGGTCAAGGTATGTAGGACTTCTTCCATGGGTGCAAAGATTTCTTCTCAATTTTCTTATAATTTGTTCTTCTAAAAACCCTAATTTTATTATTTGCATTGGGTATTCTTAATTATGATATCTTTCAATGTTATTGGCCTTATTATGCATAGTTCACATCATATTTCATGCTTTAAAGTTGAATTTTAATGACCTATACTATATACTAATATCAAGTATAATTTATGAACTATCATCATGATTTTCAATTTATATTCAATGGAAGCTTATGAATGATTTTTAAGGTTTATGAATGCCTTATGAAAAAGGGGTAAATGACAATTCAATTATTGTTTAGAAAGTGTATGAATGGTTAACTTAATATACTTAATGTGAAAGGTGACTATGAATTATGATTATGAAAAACTTATGATCTATGACAAGCATAATTTATGAATTTTGACATGATCTGTATTTTGTGGGTTGAACTACTTAGCACCGAGTGGGATTTATGGTGGGGGATTGACCTAAGCCCTAGTAGCAACTTCTAGTTACTTAAACTACGTTGCCACCATAGGATTTCCTGTATGGACTAGCTAGTAGATGCACATATAGCACAAGATTATGATAATATTAGATGGAGTCTACCTTTGTAAGTAGCCTCCTCGCTTCTCGATGTGGGTATCATCAGATTCCATATAATAGCTCATATGGTGTTAATGTAGATTACGATTATCACCCACATATGTAAGTTCTTATGATGACTATTATGTTTGATTCATTGACCAATAAGATAATCACTTTAATGCTTTCATGATTTTCTCCATGTCTTAATGATATTGGTCTTGCATCCATGATTCATATTACCTGTGTCCTACATTCATTGTTCATACACATTCTCACATACTTAGTGCATTCTATGTACTAACACATATTGTTTCCTATATTGTAACATAATGTAGGGTACGATAATCATATTCATCCTCCTCTCACTCGTGGCTAAAGTTAGCACTACTATACTGTTGGTGAGTCCTCATATTTCTAGGACAAGACCTTTTATACTATTTCATGTCATTATTTAACTATCGTACTTCACTTATGTTTTTATGGGGAGCTAGGGACATGTCTTATTCCCCCATCGAGTTAGTAGAGGCATGTTAGATAGTATAAGTCTATGTTGCCATTTTTATCATTTTGAGACTTATGTTCTATTCCAACATTTTTGCATCCACAATGTGGTTTAGTGTTGATTACTCTATTTATCTTATGTATTTTTTGAATGATATGCTAAGAGATTTAGTTGAGGTCCTTCGATATTCTAATCATCGTGTCATGCCTATGGCCTAGTTTGGGTCATGAAAAACTTAGTATCAGAGCCCAAGGTTTAAAGTATCATAGAGAGTCTAACATGTTGCATCAAGTAGAGTCTTGTTCATCAGTGTGAAGTGCACCACATTTATGAATAGGAGGCTATGAGGCATCTTAGGAAACACTTCACTTCTTTTATGAATCTCATCATGCTATAGATTTGAACTCTAAGGTTTCCTCCTCTAACGCTTTCTCTTTGCGATTTCAAAATCATGCCACCACAAAGATACCTCATCCAAAGGAATGTTGTTGCAAAGGAGTAACAAGCTCCAAATGCTCCTTTGAGTGATCAAGTGTCTAATGCAGAGTTCTTTTCCTCTTTTCAAATGCTAGCCTAAGCTGTTACTACTCAATTGAACCAAGGAGTAGATACTCTTCTAAATGTGACTATTCCGACTTCAGGGGTTAGATATTTCAGAGGGATGAACCCTCCCAAGTTTCATGGATCTAAGGTTGATGAGGATCCCTAAGATTTTGTTGATAAGTTGTATAAAATTGTTGATATCATGAGAGTGTCTTGGGATAAGAAGGTGGAATTGGCAGCCTATTTAAGGGTGTCGCTCAAGTTTGGTTCAACCAATGGAAAACTAAAAGAGTTGAAGAGGGTCACATAGGATCGGAAGATTTCAAAGTTGCCTTTCTTGATAATTTATTTCCACTTCATTTGAGGTAGGCTAAAGTGTTGGAGTTTATCAAACTCAATCAAGGAAACATGAGTATGAGGGAGTATTCCCTTTTCACAAAGTTGTTTGAATATGCTCCTTCTTTGGTTGTCGACTTTCATGCCCGAATAAGTAAGTTTATTTTGGGTGTATTATACTTGGTAATAAAATAATGTTGAACCACTATGATAATCAAGGAGATGCATATTTCTAGGCTAATGACTTATGCCAAGCAAATTGAAGGGGAGAAGCTTAAGGAGAGCAAGGTAAGGGAGTCCAAGAGGGCTAGGTATGAAGGTGGGTTTTCTTATTCAAAATTCAAATGTGGTAATGGTTGTTTGAAACAAGGCCAAAAGTTTCAATGCCAAGGTTCTTCACAATCTTCGGGTCAAATGTTTGATAAGGATAGTGCCTTCAATCCTAAGGTACAAGGTTGTCTTGGTGGATCTACTCTTCCTAGGTATACCACGCGTGGGAGAAACTATGGAGGTAAATGTTTGGTTGGTATGGATGCATGCTTTGGATATGGAAAGATGGGGAACAAGATCTCCGAGTGCCCTATCAAATGGAAGGAAGGACGTCCTCAAGTTCAAATTTTTTAAGGAGGAAGAGCTCCACAAGGTAATGGTGTATATCAGAATAGGTTTAATTCCCTTGAAGCTAGGGAAGAGGTTGAGGAGTCTCCCGATATGGTAACGGGTATGTTCAAAGATCTTGGTAGACCCTTTTTTGTTATATACTCCTGTTGATGATTCAGTTTTGGCTAAAAGAGTCTATAGAAATTTCCCAGCTTCAGTTTTCCATAAAATCACCTCAGTTGATCTTGTAGAGCTTCATATGAATGATTATGATGTTATTCTTGGATGGATTAGATTCAATCATGTTATGCTTTCATATGTTGTAAAACCCGTGCATTTAAGTTTTAGTTTCCAAATGAGCCATTCTTAGAATGGAAAGGTAGAAATTCTGTGTTTAAGGATCAATTCATCTCATGTCTTAAAACTCGAAAAAAAAAATCTAAAGGTTATATCTATCATCTAGTTCGGATTAGGGATACTAACTCCAAAACTCCTTCTTTTGAGTCATTTCCTATGGTTAATGAGTTTCTGGAAGTTTTCCCCGATGATCTCCCAAAACATCCTCCTGAAAGTGAAATAGACTTTGGTATCATTATCCTTCCTGATATTTAACTTATCTCTATTCCTCCTTACCGAATGGCTCCAGCAGAATTGAAAAATTTAAAACACCAGTTGAAGGATTTTTTGGATAAGGGTTTCTTAGACCGAGTATTTCTCTATGGGATGCTCTGGTTCTCTTTGTCAGAATGAAAGATAGTTTTCTCTGTATGTGTATTGACTATCGGCAATTGAACAAGGTCACAATCAAGAATAAGTATTGCATTCTAAGGATTGATGACTTGTTCTATCAACTTTAAGGAGAGATCCACTTCTCAAAGATTGATCTTTGATCGAGTTATCATCAACTCCGAGTAAGGGAATCTGACATTTCAAAGATGGATTTCAGAACTCGGTATGGTCACTTTGAATTCTTGGTTATGTTTTTGGACTAATGAATGCCCCTGCAGCTTCTATGGATTTGATGAACAGGGTGTTCAATCAATATTTGGATACGTTTGTTATTGTGCTCATTGATGATATTTTGATCTAATATCAGAGCAAGGAAGAGCATACTGATAATTTGAGGATTGTTTTGCAAATTCTCAAGGACCGTCAATTGTTTGCAAAATTTAGTAAGTTTGAATTTTGGTTAAGGTCGGTTGCTTTCCTTGGCCATATTGTCTCCGTTGAAGGAATATTGGTTGATCCTAAAAAGATCAAAGTAGCTAATAATTGTCCTAGACCATTGTCTCCTTTTGATATTCAGAATTTCTTGGGCTTAGCCGGTTATTATAGATGGTTTGTGGAAGGTTTCTCTTCCATTTCATCACTCTTGACTACTTTGACTCAAAAGAAGGTGAAATTCCAATGGTCTGAGGCATGTGAAAAGCTTTCAAGCGTCGAAAGATAGGCTTACCTCCGCTTAGGTGTTAACTTTACCGAAAGGTTTCGATGGGTTTGTTGTATATTGTGATGCTTCACGAGTTGGTCATGGTTGTCACGACCCAACCCCATAGGCCGCGACTGAGGTCCGACCTGGACCCTCATATACATAATTGTCAAATATACAAGAACCCTAGTGGTTAATAACATTTTTATATACATGTAGCCTCTTTCATTTATATCATATCATAAAAGGGTCACGCAAGTCGATAAGGCTGCCATATCATAAGAATATTTACAACTGAACAAACTCACAACAACCCACATACACATGTCTACAGACCTCTAGGAGTATTAACTGTATCATATGGCGGGACAGGGCCCCCGCCGTACCCCTGAATAAACAAAAACATACAGCAGAGGTTTAGTACCCAAAAGCTCGGCTCCACCACGATGGAGCTTTTCCCCAACTTGCTAGGTGGAACCCTCGGTTGGCGGATCCTCAAAGTGCGCGTCTGTACTTGCGGGCATGAACGCAGCCCCCCAAGAAGATGGGGTCAGTACGATATGTGTTCTGAGTATGTAAAGCATAAAATACCCCAATGAAAGTATAGTTGACACGGGGATGCAGAGAACAAGTACAACAATTAATAAATCACATTACCTGCACCTTCTAAAATAAGGTCATGTAACTCAGTATGATATTCCACACCTGGCCCGTTATGGGACTCGGTGTTACAAATTTATCTTTATGTCATCATATGCATAAATATACCATAATCGGCCCTTTAATGAGACTCGGTCTGTAATCATGTTGTCTTATCATTGCATTTACATAGCATACCCGGCCCTTGGTCGAGCTCGGTCATACCCGGCCCTTTTTCGGACTCGGTGAATATTTATATCATCTTATATCATACTCGGCCCCTTTTTGGGACTTTGGTCGTACCTGGCCCTCTATGGGACTCGGTAAAGATATATAAACCATATGCACAAGCAGAGTAGTAAGTAACCATATGCAAGCTAGATCATTACCTCAGAGATCGTATCATGTTTAACTTATAGCTAAGGTATGCCAAAAGAAGAAAGAGAATGAACTCTACACAGTTTGTACTTTCCTTTATGTGGTCATCATAGTCACATTTCGTACTCGGCCCATCATGGGGATCGGTAAACAACCATGGCATCATAACCTCATTTCCATGCCAAATACATCTCAAGAGAAAGGAAGGATAGCTTTACCTGCCCATCACTTCCTAACATAAGGAAGCTTGAGAAGCCTTAGTTCAATTACTGTAAGAGTGCTTTCATCAAGAAGTAAATAAGGGCCGTGAATTACACTTGGCATCTATGAATACATTTACCCTCAAGCTCACACCATTCATTACTTAACTTGAAGACATGCCAAAAGAAGAGAAAGGGTGGGCTCTACAAACTTATTGCAAAAATATGCCAAAAGAAAGCTTCACATACCTTGTCTGAATTATTCCTTATCCTGCTTGCCTCGCCGTCCTTTGAACCTATTCAACATGAAAGTAGTATGAATATCAACCCCTTTTACTTTCCATCACCCTAGGTTACATCTTAGTATTAATGGAATCTATTTCCTTAGTCGTTTCCCCGACTAGTTCTGTTATTCGCTAAGGCGTCGACGAAAATTGGGCAGCACCTCCCCTATAATGTGCCCTATCCAAATTTCCAATTAGGTCCCTAAGACCTACATCCAACCAACAACAACAACCTGTAGCAATTCACACCAACAATATATAACATAAACTCCAAAGGACTTATTAAAATATACGGTAGCATAATAGGGCATCTAGCCTTTATTTTGTAACGCCTTTCATTATACGCAACGAGGGGTCATGTGGATTCAACCATCAGCAGCCTAACCCACATTAGAACATATTTAGTCCCTGCAAAAACACATCACACCCCTGCAGCATCACCTCACACGAACAACACTATCCTTCGATGACAATTTAACTATAGCGATTCCAATTTGGTTTATTTAGGACGTCAAGCATATTTATCATATTTTGACATTTCCAGCCACTTACACAATGTACAATACCCTCTATAACAACACCATAAACTCCAATTTAAAAGGAAAGGCCTTGCCTTACGTTAAACTTGTCAAACTCGCCAAAACTACCAAAACCCGAAATCTGGACAGCCCACTGTCTTATATTGTTGCTTAGTTTCGGAGGGGTAGTTGAGGGAAACAGGATTTTTGGCCTCAATGAAAGTTATATACATGTGTATCATGGTCGTAAAAAATTTTGAATTACCCCTACAGAAATATTTTACGAAAATATATGCCAAAAATACTCACAGCTGTCCGTGTAGGATTTCCAAAACAAAATTTGGGCAACACCTCCCCCATACTTCATCACCCTTTTTCTAGAGGAGAAAAGCAAAACTAGGTTTTAGAGGCTAAATGAAAGTTGTATACCTATGAAATATCTTTCCAAAACATCTTGAATCACTCAAAAATAAGCCTTACACAAGGACTTATGCACATATTACCAACTCAGTGTTTCTCCAAACCATGGCTGCCTTTGCTTTCTTGTCCACGTTTTTCTCTCTATTTTTGTTCAATTGTTTGGCTAAAAATGACTTAATAGTCATCCATACATAGATATATATCTTTTCGGAGAGTGAAACGTGTCTTCCCCTAAGGGTGACACGTGTCACACCCTTAGGCAGCCACCTCAATTATGCAACCAATCCATGGTTGCCACGTGGCAGGTGGGGGGTCCACCCCATGGTGTGTCATCTGCTACCACGTGTCACTTTCATGTGCTGCCATGTGTACCTATCACATGCTTCCATGTGTCAAGTAGGTGAGTCACCTACTTGCTTCAAGTTGGTGCGTCGTTTCCTTATTTCTCTTCCGTGGGTTCGTAATTTCGTCGCACTTTAAGAGCCTATGTATTCCTTGCTACTTAGTCTCAACACTCACTCGAGTAGCTTAAGTACGTAATACCTCCAAATTGGTAGTTTACGCGAGTTAATCGAGTCCTTCGACTCATTTCTCGGCCTCCAACTCCTTTCAAACTTTTATAACCTTATTTCCAATCTTCCTTATTATGAAGCATTTCGTTCTCCTTTCCTTGGAGTTATTTGATAGTATTATAAACTATCCGACTCACATAACGACTTTTAAGAACCTTAAGAGCCTTTCCAAAAACTTGAGAAGATTAAGAAGCATTCTAAGGTAGCAAAGTACGGGGTGTAACAATGGTTGTGTTGTAATACAAAATAGTAAAGTGATAGATTATGCTTCAAGAAAACTCAAGGTTCATGAAAAGAATACCTGACCTATGATTTGGAGTTAGCGGCTATGGTATTTTCATTGATGTTCTGGAGACACTACTTGTGTGGTGTCCATGTGGATGTTTTCACCAATCATAAGAGTTTGCAAATTGTTGTTCCCTCAAAAGTACTTGAACCTTCGATAAAGGACATGGCTTGAGTTGTTGAAGGATTATGATAGGAGTATTCTATACTATCCGAAAAAGAAAAATATGGTTGCCGGCGATCTTATTAGATTATCCATGAATAGTGTTTTCCATCTCGAGGATGAGAAAAAGGAGTTGGTTTAGGATGTGCATAGATTGGCTTATTGGGTGTTTGATTGGTTGATTCAGAGGATGGGGGTATGATTGTTCAAAATGGTTCTAAATCATCTCTTATGGTGGATGTTAAGGCCAAACACAAAAGTGATACTTCCTTAGTTCAATTGAAGAAAGTGGTTGTCGAAAAAGCCATTGAGGCTTTCTTCCAAGGGGAAGATGGTATTTTCAGATATAAAGATCAATTATGTGTTCCCGGTGTTGATGGGTTGCGGGAAATGATATTGTCCAAGGCTCATAGTTTGCGGTATTCTATTTATTTGGGTTCCACAAAGATGTATCATAATTTGAGGGAAGTGTATTGGTGGAATGGTATGAAAAGGGATATTGCTGATTTTGTGGCTAAATATCCAAATTGTCAACAAGTGAAAGTTGAGCATGAAAAATTGGTGGATTTAGCTCAAGACATTGAGATTCCTACTAAGAAGTGAGAAGACCTAAACATGGACTTCATTATGAGATTGCTTCGTACTCATACGCAACATGACTCTATTTGGATAGTTGTTAACTGGATGACTAAGTTGGCTCATTTTCTTCCTGTTAAGACTTCATATTCAGCCATGGACTATGCTAGATTATACATCCTAAAGCTACTTAAGCTTCATGGTGTTCCTGGGTCTATTATTTTGGATCGAGGTACTTTATTTTGGAGATTTTTCCAAAAAGGCCTTGGTAACCGAGTGAAGCTTAGTATAACTTTTAACCGTAGATGGATGGTCAGGTCGAGCGCACTATTCAGACTTTAGAGGACACATTGAGTGCATGCGTCATGGATTTTAAGGGAAATTGGGACTATCATTTTCCATTGATAGAGTTTGCCTATAATAACAGTTATCACTCTTGCATTAAGATGGCTTATTTTAAGGCTTTATATGGTAGGAAGTGTAGATATCCTATCAATTGGTTCGAGGTGGGTGAAGTTTATTTCATAGGACTCGAGTTGGTCTTTGAGGCTATGGATAATGTTAGGCTCATTAGAAAGAGACTCAAGACAATCCAAAGTCGAGAAAAGTCTTATTCGAATATGAGGAGATGAGAACTTGAATTTGAGGTTAATGATTGGGTTTAATTGAAGATCTCGCCCATGAATGGTGTTTTGCATTTTGGTAAGAAAAAAAGTTAAGACCCCTCTATATTGGCCCATATCAGATTTTGAAGTGGATTGGTAAGGTGGTTTATGAGTTGGATTTGCCTTCTGAGTTGGCATCGGTGCATCCGGTGTTTCATGTGTCCTTATTGAGAAAGTTTGTTAGTGATATTAGCTCAATTGTGTCATTGGACATCATTGAGGTTAAAACAGGTCTTTCTTATGAGGAGGTTCCAATTGAGATCTTGGACCGACAAGTTAGAAAGTTGAGGAATAAGGAAATAACATCAGTTAAAGTGTTATGAAGGAACTAAGAGGTTGAGGGTGCTAAATGGGAAGACGAAGCTGATATAATGTCTCGATATCCTCATCTTTTTCCTTCCATGTCTAGTTGAGGTATTTAGTTCATTCATGATCTTTCAGCCCAAATCATGTGTTTCAGTCATACTCAAGCTTTCATATGCATCCATGTTCATGAAATGAGTTTTAAAGTCATGATTAAACTTGAGATTTAAGATTTCATGTTTTATGCATTTTCGATATTTTTTGCATTCATGTTGAGATGTTTTATACTTTACTTATTTCTATTAATACTATTTTGAGTCCCATTCGAGTACGAATGTTTCCGAGGGAGAGATATTGTAAGACCTCAGAAGTTGAAAAGTCCCAAAATAAGGTTCAAAATAATGATTTCCCAAAAAAACTCAGTTTTTGGCATCAAGTGATCTTCATGAGTTGCTTTCAAGGGTGTTTTCCACGAAGGGCCATGACAAGCCTTTGTCCGGACCATAGACCATTATGGCTCCCAT
The DNA here is from genome assembly GCF_947179165.1 of Solanum dulcamara. Classification (NCBI taxonomy): domain Eukaryota; kingdom Viridiplantae; phylum Streptophyta; class Magnoliopsida; order Solanales; family Solanaceae; genus Solanum; species Solanum dulcamara. The sequence goes on from NC_077239.1 coordinate 18,563,645, forward strand.
GGTGAACATCCTTCATGCCTTTATCAGGTCCTTCACCACGGTCACCCTCCACAGGCCGTGTTTCCCGCCACGGACCGTGAAGGTCTCCATGGAGAAAGTCCTAAAATGCCCTCCTGCACCCCCAAATTCCCAAGTCTAAGTCTACTACTATAGACGACCACCACAGGTTGTGGTCTCCATAATGGGCCATGGTGTGTCTTGTGGTGGGAATCCCATTTCAAGACCCTTTTAAGAAAGTTCAAGTCACATACCACAAAGTGGACGACGAACTGTATTGCCTATTGCAGTCTGTGGTGAGGGCCTTTCTAGGTGCCCAGTTCCAGTTTTTAATGAGGGTCATTTTTGTCATTCCCTATATTTCATTAATGAATGTGGAAGGCTTTTGGGACTATGTTCTCACCTATTAACTAACCTGTGTACCCTTAACCCTCTCATTTTCTCATTAACCCCCAAATCACAAAAATCTTCTCTCTCATGTTTTCTCTCAAGAGTCTTCTTCTTCTCCAAGAAATTTCAAAGGATTTCTTCAAGGTCAAGCTTCAATTCACTTCAGTCTAGGGCTCCCAAAGGTAAAGGTATGTGGGACTTCTTCCATGGGTATATTTCCCCCATGGAATCCCAAAGATTTCTTCTCAATTCTCTTATGATTTTTTCTTCTAAAAGCCCTAAATTCATAATTTGCATTGGGTCATCTTTGTTATGATATCTTTCAATGCTATTGGCCTTATTATGCATAGTTCACATCATATTGCATGTTTTCAAGTTGAATTTCAATGTCCTATGCTATATACTAATTTCAAGTATGATTTATGAACTATGATCATAATTTTCAAGTTATATTCAATAGAATCTTATGAATAATTTTCAAGGTTTATGAACGCCTTGTGGAAAATGGGTAAATGACAATTCAATGATTGTTGAGAAAGTTGATGAAAGGGTGACTTAAGATCCTTAATGAGGAAGGTGACTTAAGACCCTAAAGATGTTTTATGGAAGGACTACGCCTATATTACATGAGTTACATGATACTGAGATATTCCTAAGAACAAGCTTCTATGAATTATGATTATGACACACTTATGATCTATGAAAAGCAAGCTTTAAGAATTTTGACATGATATGTATGTCGTGGGTTGATTTAGTTATCATCGAGTGGTCTTTGGGGTGGGGGATCCACTAAAGCCCTAGTAGCAATCTCTAGTCCCTTAAACTATGTTGCCACTATAGAATTGTCAATATGGCCTAGCTAGTAGATCCACATATAGTACATTATTATGATAATATTGGATGGAGTTTACCTTGGAAAATATTGTCCCCCCTTCTCGATGTGGTATCATAGGATTCCATATAATAGCTTGCATGGTATTAATATCAGTTACAATTGTCACCCACATATGTAACTTCTTATGATTATTATGATGTTTAATGCATTCACCAATGAGATAATTACTTTAATGCTTTCATGACTTTATCCGTGTTTTAATGATATTGGTCTTGCATCCATGATTCTTATTTATTATGTCCTACATTTATTGTTCATGCATGTTCTCACATACTTAGTGCATTCCATGTACTAATGCATATTGTTTCCTACATTGTATCATAATATAGGGTCCAACGATCACGTTCATCCTTCTCCCGCTCGTGGCTAGAGTTTGCACTACTATACTGTTGGTAAGTCCTCATGTTTTGAGGACAAGACATTTTATTCTCTTTTATGTCATCATGTGACTATCGTACTTCTCTTGTGTTGTCATGGGGATATTAGGGACATGTCTAATTCCCCCATCGAGTTAGTAGAGGCATGTTAGATAGTATGAGTCTATGTTGTTGTTTTGATCATTTTGAGACTTATGTTCTATTCCAAGATTTTTGCTTTCGTAATGTGGTTTAATGTTGATTACTATATTTACCTTATATATGATATGAATTATATGCTAAGAGGCTTGGTTGGGGTCCTTCAGTATTCTAATCGCCATGTCATTCCAAGGGCCTAACTTGGGTCATGACACTAACTCTTAGCTTGTGATAGCCTTATCCAAGGTCTATCTTAGGGAAGAAACTAGCACCCTAAAGCTGATCGAACAAGTCATCAATACTTGGGATGAGATACTTATTCTTGATTGTAACCTTGTTCAACTGATGGTAATCAGGCACATTCTGAGAGAACCATCTTTCTTATGAACAAAGAGGACTGGAGTACCCTTGGAGAAAATTAGGCCTAATGAAACCTTTATTT